>NW_016690194.1:2585826-2694795 GCF_001604755.1 Lepidothrix coronata
ATAAACATCAAAAAATATTTTGAAAAATAATGCTGTCATACTCCCTCTTTTTGACTTGGATTATTCCTCTTGTTTGTTTACATACTAGGGATCACTTCTCAGGGAAACAGCTCTTAATGCATTGAGTTTGCACTTCAACTTACTTAGCAAAATTCTGTTGGTTATGGAAATGTACTCAATTGGAAGAAAATGTATAGTACTCTTAATAATGGTAAATGATTGCGTCGTGTAATGGTGCCATCTTCTGGAAACCTGGGAGGCCACAGTTTTGATGCTTGACTTCACAAAAGATATCTTATGCTTTCCCTCCTTACTTTTTGTCTGTTTGGTGAAGAAACTCAGATAAGGGAAATGCAATTCACAGGAATCTTTTTATGTTAGAAAATTAGATTTCATTTCTATAGTCATAACAGAATGGCTTTATTTTAATTTTAATGTAGGTTTGTAATTGACATCTATCAAAGTTATGCCAGTGTAACCTGGATTAAGGAGTGTCTGCTCTTAATAAGAACACTTGTTGCCATACTGTAATACTACCTCTCTGTCTTGGCTACCAGGTGTGCTGCTCCTTTTGGCAGTTCCTGTGTCTATACAGATTCTGGGAAATTCTTCCCTGATGGATATTATTTCTGTATTCCAAATTCTCATACAGCCACTCAATTAACAGTAAATAGTTTCTACTTGTGTCTAGAAATTACAGATTTTTCTTCCCCTGGGATAGTTCTATTTCTTGGAGATAAGCTGTTCTTTCTGTACTCTCCACAACTGCTAGGAATGCTACAAATAGCAGTTTGGTACTAGATAAGTGTATACCATAGTGAGTTAGTAATAAATAATGCTTTAACTTACACCAAGAACAAGTAGCCATTTCAAGTCTAGCATGTTGATACCATGACTCAACAATAGCAGAACATTTTGTACCTAGTCTCCAACTGCTTTCAGAATGTGTTCTGCAGATGGTATTAAAATACTCCAGAGTAATCTATCAGTCTTGAAATGATATGCGGCTTTTTACCTGATGGTGGGAATTAGACCTTTTTTTATATCTCCCAAATCAATTAAAACTAGAAATGTTCCATTTTTTGGTCTAGCTTTGACTACTCAACCCCCCCAAACTTATAAGTATCTGCGTAACTTCAAATGCCGGATCTTTTTTTATCACTGCATAATCTCTTTTTGTTTTTAAGAAAGTTCTGTTGGTGACTGTTTATGTACAGATACTTATGATATTTATGATTGTATGGTTTAGCCCATGTGATCTCTAAATGACATTGTGCACAAATAATAAAAGTTAACTGATAGCTTTTGTTTCAGCAAGAATCACCTAAATTGTAAATTTTAGTATTTGTAATTGAATAAAGTATTATGCATCAGTATTGCTCACATCAATTATGTATATATAAATGTATTTTTAGTATACATGTAGCTATTCCTTTATATTTCAATTTTTACAAGTATACTCTCTTATAAAGCCAGCATTATATTTTTCCAGAGCTTTTTTATTGATATTTGGAACTATCTGCATAGAACAGCATAGTTCTGTTGAGAAAAGTGAGTGGAAAGATATTAGTTCTACAAAAAAAACTAGTACCAGAATTATTTTGTTTAATGTCGTAGATTTTTATGAATGAGTCTCTTAGTTTGGAGGGCACCTGTTTTACATTTAGTTATCTAAAAAGAAGGTGATTGGGTAGCTGTATTTTTTTATTCTTTAATGTTTGCACATCCTTGGGTGACCATTGAATTTAGTTGAATTTTTTGTTATATTACTGTTTAAAACAGTAATGAATTTACTGGGGCTTTGTGCTGCTTTCTTTAGGAAGGCACATTTCTATATTGCTGCCTCGAAGAGAATATTAATTTAGGTAATTTTAATTTAGTAATGACCACTGTATCAAGGACCTTTTGCTGTTAACCTGTGTTTTCATCTACTTGTGTTTTCTGATCCTTAAAATGGACTTTCACTCTTTGGTTGGATATGAATATCTGACTTTATTTAATTTCTGGTAATAGAAATTACCAGAAGTAATTTCCCTATAGTATCTGTCACTTCACATTGGGAAGCACCAATATGATTCTGTGGTCTTCTAGCCTGTGTCAGGCTTTATTTTTTTTATGTTCATTTTATCATGTCATATGTTTCCCCTGTTTTCTAAAGGAGGTGTCTGAGAGTCTGTCATATAGTTTGAAGGCATATGAAGCCAGTATTGCGATAGCACTATTAAGAGCATCCTTTCATATAATAGGATTCATTAAAAACACAATAAAAATTTCAGTGTGAAGGAATGTACCTATTTGCAGCTTTGGCAGTGGCATTAAGATTTCCTTCTCTCTAAATGCAACCACACTGAACTGGAAAGAAGTTTCTCAGATTTCCTCATCAATTGAAACACTTACCTCCTCCATGCCTCAGTCTCTAAAGATGGGGAGTAATTTTATTCCAATTCTGGATGTTTTCTGAACCTTAAAAGCTTTTGTTTCAAGAGCAGTGTAGTGAATTGGGATTATTTGCAATTATCTGCCTGATATCTGCTAAGTGCATTCTGTATAACTGCATGGGCTGTCGAAATGCAAAACTTTGTCAAAATGCCTGCACAATATACATGAATTTTTGTAGGGAGATTTAAGTGTAATATAGGTGAGAATTGCTAAGTGTCCTCAGTTGCTGGAGCACTTGAGCAGTAGATGGAGGGGTCATTTCAAACATGGTAGCTACTCATTTACCCCAATCTTCTCTGTTATAATAAAAGAAAAAAAAAGGATAAATTAAGAATAAAAGTCAAAACTAGTTGAGAATTAATCCTGTAAGAATTTAAGGATGTGAAGAAATTCATAAATTGGAGAAAACTATTTACTTACTGTCACAGTTTAACGTGTACAAGTTTGTGCTTCGCTTGCTCAAGTATCAGGAGCTGTTTTTTTCAGTTACTCTCATAGTCCCCAAATTAGCTGAGGATGATTGAAAATGTGGGGTTTTTTTGTCCTCACATCTTCACCGGTCATATATTATATGTCCCTTTGAAGACAGAGTTATGAGTTAACCACATCAAAAGTGGGAGGTGTTCTTTACACCCCGTGTGTTGAGTATCTGCTGCTACCTGTGGTTGGAGAAAGTTGATCTGTTAAACCAACCTCTTTATCTCTTCTAACTAGAAGTTGTAATAGAAGCATAAGAATATTATTCGAGCCATTTCTCTGCTTTCTGTTAAACTCACTTTTATGAGAAACTGAATTGGGCTTTAGGTCTTTAAAAAGTTAGTGTCTGTGTTTGAGGTGATTCTTTTTGGCCAAAAGTCTATTCAAATGGGCTTAAAATTTGTTTTACTGTTTTCATTTTTAAAGACTTATTTTATTCTTTTATATCTTACTTTGCTCTGCCATTTAGACTACTGCTAGAGTCAGCTTAAATATACATTTCTTCTGGGAAGTCACTTTTTTGATATTTAGGCCCTAAACATTCATATGCAAAAAAACTCCTCAACCTTCTCTTCTATAAAATACTGTGGAAAGGCTCAGTAATGTAATTTATTGCAAGTACTTAGATTAAATACATAAACAAGAGGCAAAAATTTCAGATTGTGAGGGCAATATGCTTATGTAGCCAAATCACAAATGGTTATTAGTACTATTTATGTGTGTGTATATGTATATATATGTATGTATAATGTGCAATGGTTAGATGAGTGATTTTCTGACCAGGAAGACTTTTGTGTTTCTCAGAAGAAAATTAACGTGAATGAAATAGCTTTAAGATTGATTGTTTTAACTTTGAAAATTTTGACTTTGATTCTTTACAAAACAGGTTCAAACTCTCTGGACAGATGCCTTTACTTTCTATCCAAGTATCAGATCAGAAGCTGACAAGTATCTTGGAGCTAATTGATAGCATTCCTAAGCCAAAAAGTGTGCCTGCTACCAGTTCTCCTCCAAAACCAGCTGAGGTAAGGTTTTTAAAAGATATTTCATAAAAAATGATTAGCAAAACACCTTCTTGCTATTAGCATTGCAATTTTGAAAGGAGCTCAGGAAAGTGAAGAACAAGCATTTGCTTAGTGCCTCTTGGAAAAGTTAGCTCATTCTTTAGCCAGTAACTATGAAATAGCTGTCCAGTGGCTGGATTTGAAATAAACCCTCCCAGAGTTTTATTGCTGTGGGAATTAATTTGTAGTTCATATTAATCTTGATTAACAAATGTGCTCACTTTTGCTGAGGATTAGCTTAATGGTACCTTCAAATTTACACATATATCAGAGTGCCGCAGAGTTTGGGTTCAGCAAAGAAAACGTTGAAATGTCAGAATTTTTAAAAGTTCAAGTAATAGATGAGAGTTTAAGTTTCAAAAACAAACAAAATATTCACTATCTGCAGCTAGGCAGGCACTGTTTTATAAACAGTGTCTGCCTAGCAAAAGTGGCAGCTTTTTTCAGCTGACTTCAGTGCTTTTCTCATCTTTCTTTTTTTTTCAGTTACACAACATAACTTAGTGGGTAGAAGTTCTGCCTTGCATTTGTAATGTTTAGGAGTTTGGAGTGTGTTCTCTCCTTCCTTCCCAACCCCTTTCCCTTAGCGAAAATGATTTGGGTCCCTGTTTTATGCTTTCTTCAGAACAGCAGTTTACCCCTTTCGTATTATTCCTGAAAAGTATGTTTTACCTTTTGAGCTGTTTTTAGCAAAACCAGGAAATGAACTTCCAGTTCCTAATTTTTATCATAAATCTAGTCCGTGTGATCTGGTTATATTTTATGTATGATTAAAGCAGTTCTATCATTAGAAAATATGTCAAATCTCAAGGTCAAAGACAAAATTTGGCTGTCCATTTTTTTGTCATTTGTAAATATTTCCAACATTCTGTTATTTAATCTTCTGTGTACTTGATTCTAAAGGACTACTGGTCATCTTTGTGTTGGCTTTTTTTTAAGATTATTTGATAATTTGCCTTTCCATCTTTGTAAAAGTTATTCTACCCTGTTCATGAAGGCAGTTGATGCAGTTTGGCATTTTCTATGGGTTATGTTAGCATAATATTCAGTAACTGTAAACACAACAACTAGACATGCATACCTATTGAAAGTATATATAGAGTGAAGACTGTTTCACTTCGACATGTGGTTCTTGCCATCTTTTCAGTGGTGCCGTTAATATTTTAGCTAATTCTGACCTGCTCTTTCACTCTTCATATACTACTAGTATACTCAGCCAAAAGCTGCCCTAGTCTCTGTTGTTTTGTGCAACTAATCACAGACAAACTTTGTTTGAGGTAAGTAATGGGACTTTACATAATTTTTATACATAGACAGAATCTACACATATGAGATGATTATCTTTTGCTTTATAACATTTACTATATTAAATTTAATTATAGAATTCAACTATTAGATCTGAAACATTTTAAGTGATCTTGATGTGGTTAGTATTACCTGTACATTAGTTGTGATTTACAAGATGAGGTGAGGAAAGACTGTGGAGCAAGTGTGAATATATTTGCATTATATGTCAGTCATTGTCAGCTTTGCAAATGTGGGTAAGGCCTTCAAGCCTGCCAATGGATTTTTTAGGTGAGACCCAGTGTGTGCTGAACTGAGCCCACCCTTTAATCCTGAGGTTCATCTGCTGGGGCCGAGCGAGCTTGGACAGTGGCAGCGAGGTCCTCAGGACGTAGGTTTGTTTAGAGTGACCTTCTCTTAGATGGATGGCCTTACAGGGCTGACGAGCTCCATCTGCCCGGGTTTAGAGTTGTCCTTCTCCTCTCTGTGCTCCGAGGCTCCCCCTCTTATCTCCTGCGAGGGCACAGACCACACAGGCAAAGCTCCCTCTGTGCTTAAATATGTCTGCTCAATCTTCCATCTACCACAGAGCTTGGCAGACTTTAATTGATGGTATTAAGTTCGGTTGAATTGAGTGGATTTTCTGCTTTGGTGGTAGCTTTCATCCCTACAGTTGAAATTCTTCTGAACTTTTTTAGCATCATACCACTTCTGAACTGAAAAGGATGTGCTATCCTTTTTTAGAGTGCTGCATGTGAACTTTGTTCTTTACATTTTGAATTAGTGGTGGAAGTGTTCTTGGGCTGTGACAACAGAAGACTTTTTGAAACAGCTCCTTCTACATTTTTGCATTCTGCACTTGTACTTTAGTGTAAGACCAGCATGGAAGACTTTATTTTTCATTTTTTGGTATTATGAAGTCAAATGTTAGATTTTCTTCTTGTCTTCTTAGAATGTGGAAGTGTTACAGATGAGCAGCTTTCACAAGTTACAAGACTTATATAGTTGATATATTTATTACTTGTGGACATGGGTATATTCAGAAAGGTCAAATTAAGTAGGTTGGAGACTATGAATGAGGCTGTTGAAATGTTATGAGGGAGATGAAAAATGTAGCCTTGGGAAGTGTTCAAAGATTAATGTTTCTTGTTGCCATAATGTTTATATTTCTGTAAGATACTGTAATTCCGTGAATAGTTGTCTGACACTAAGCTTTGAAAGGTGCAGTAACAAGGGTGGAGGGAGGGTGATAGTGCAGGGAAAGAGCTGTTGGCTGTGCAGTCCAGAGCCAAAGGCACTCCAGAAAAAGGGCACACAGACAGTGCACAGCTCTCTTCTTACTTTAGTATTGTGTGCAAGGCACATGTACGCTACATATGCAGCTGGAACTTGCAGATGAGAATGCTTTATGAACTCAGATCACCAAGACTGCTTCCTGAGACTTGATGGTGAATAAATCATTTGGTTACCCTTACTAAGAGAACTTAATTCTATCATGTATGAAACCAGGTGGAGTGGAGGATTCCCGTACTTTTGTGCACTCTAGTGGCATTTCACATATTGTCAGTTGCTTCGCTGGGTTATGCATAACTGCATCTCACAATTCAAGACTCTTAGAATCATAGAATATGCTGAATTGGAAAGAACCCACAAGGATCATCAAAGTCCAACTCCTCGCCCTGCATAGGAACACCCCAAGAGTTACCCATTGCCTGAGAGCATTGTCCAAATGCTCGAACTCTTGAACTTCTTGAACTCTGTCAGGCTTAATGCTGTGACTACTTCCCTGAGAAACCTGCTTCAATACCCAACCACCCTCTGGATGATAATACCCAACCTAAACTTCCTCTGACACAGCTTAAGGCTGTTCCCTTGGGTCCTATCACTGGTCACCAGAGAAAAGAGATCAGTGGTTGCCCCTCTGCTTCCCTTTGTGAGGAAGTTGTAGACTGCTGTGAGATCTCCCCTCAGTTTCTCTACTAGTGTTTGATTTTTCAGATGTGTGAAGAAGTGAGATTAAAGACGGCAAAATGCTGGGTCCTAAGTTTGGCCATAACAACCCCGTACAGTGCTACAGACTTGGGGCAGACTGACTGGAAAGTTGTCCATCAGAAAAGGACCTGGGGGTGCTGATCAACAGCAGCTGAACGTGAACCAGCAGTGTGCCCAGGTGGCATCCTGGCCTGTATCAGAAATAGTGTGGCCAGCAGGACCAGGGCAGTGATCTTCCACCTGTCCTTGACACTGGTGAGGCCACACCTAGAATCCTGTGTTCAGTTTTGGGTCCCTCACTCCCAGAAAGAAAGACTAATGTCTGTCTTTCCTCCCAAGGAAAAAGCAATGGGACAAGAGCAAGTAGACTCAAATTGCTCCAGGGGAGGCTTAGGTTGGATATTAGGAGAAGTTTCTTTACCAAAAGTATTGTCAAACATTGGAACAGCCTGCCCAGGGATGTAGATGAGTCACCACTCCTGAGCTATTTAAAAGACTTGTAGATGTGGCACTTAATTCTGCCACTAAACCATGTCCCTGGCAGTACTAGGTTTAATGCTAGTTGGACTTGGTGATCTTGAAGGGTCTTTTCCAACCTAAATGTATCTACAATTCTGTGAAATCAAGAAAGAGTTTTGTCTGCTCTAATGTTTTGTCTAGCTCTTTTTTCTTTTTTTTTCCACCTGGCACTTGTGTGATTTTTATAAAAAAGCTCTTGATCTTTATTGTTCTCTGAAGTTGCCATACTGTAGTCCTCTCAGAGAACAGGTTTTCTTTTCTCCTGATTTTTCATATGATGTGCCATTTCTGTCCCTCTTTTGATCTGTGAAGTTGTATGTTTGAACCTCTTCACTGTCTTTCCTGTGTTCTCTCTGTAACTAGATGACAGTGCAATACCTGCTGCTTCTGTCTAATTTAGGTCTCATTTCTCCCCATGTTGGTAATTTCAGTAATGTAAGTGTTTAACTGTAATGATTTGCATTTAAACTTAGACAAATTTCCCTAAGTGCTAAAACTTTCACAGAGCATATGTGCATGCAATAGCATGACCAATAAATTCAAGCAAAAAATTTTATGGTACCTCCTGTTTCAGGCTGGAATATCCCCTGTGCTTTCAGCACCACATTTATCACAAGGCATGTTTCCTACTCTGGATCTTCATTCATTTCCTGAGTCAGGTAATATAATCTAATTTAAAGTTTTGCTTAAGAAATAGGTCAAGTCAAGAAGTTTTGGAGCTCATTGAATGAATTTATTACTCTTACTATAAGCAACCACTTTTGGCTTTGTTTCAAATTCTTGAGGGTTGAATAATGTTATATTGTGTGTAGCTTATTATAATTAACACTGTACAAACTATTTGTGTATTTTCTCACAGCAGTAAAATTTTGTATGCTTGTTTTTGTCATTTTCTTTCTGAAGGTAAAATGGTAACATGTTTGTTTGGTATGGTTTGTATGTTTTTGTATTAGCATATGTTGTTGCAAGTCTCTGTTCAGAGCATCTGAAGTAATATTTATGACATTTAGTATGTACTTTGTCCTGTGATGACAGTTTAGATTATTTTCTTCTTATGAAGGAGTTATCTCCTATTTAGTTGGATTTATTTAAATTATAAAATCCTGAAACAATGATTGTTAGAAACTACCATGTTTTAATAAGCAAGCATTTTGAATGAATTTTTCGATTCAAAATAGAAGATTGGCTGTGGAGAAACCACTTGTATTTAGTACTGTTTTGCTGTTCAAAGAGCTTAGCTAGATCCTAACATTTCATCTAGTAGTTACATTTGAAAATAAGTAAATGTATCAGTATTATTTCAGTATCAATTTCTTTTGTGATGCCAAAACACTCAGCTGGAGAAAAGAGAACAGTACTTCTTCTCCTTTCTCAAGGTAATGATGTATGTGGTTTGCAAACACTAGTGAAATTATTAGCAAAGTTAATTTTTATATCTACTTTATAGCTTTAAACTCAGTGTATGTGCAGTATATATAGAAATATGTATTTGTGCATCTTCATTTATTTTTTGTATGAGTTCCTTTGTGTCCAAAGGAATTGTCTTTCAACTCTTAAAAATGAGGATGAAAGGAGGATGAATGCTAGCAACAAGTAATTTGAGAAAGTAATAACTAGATTTAGATTGAATAAAGTCTGATTTTTAATCTATACTGTACATACAGCTGTACGATCTTTTTAAGTGATTCATGTTATTTCTCGATCTTCACCCTCCAAACTCAGGGATGCTTTCAAGCCTTAGAAAATAGCTCTTCATATAATTTCTTGAGAAGGATACTTTTTCCACAGTTACCTTAAACTTCAGTCTTCATGATTTTTAGGTGACTGACAAGAGCTTTACAAAACAGTGCAATGTATTTGTATTTATATTTCCATAGTAGTGTCAAGTGGATTAAAAGCTTGATATTCCTTAGGAGTCTCTCCTGAAATGGGAGATCTATAGCAGGGAGAGATCCAAAGTAATGCCCCTGATATTGAAGCAGAGACTGCAGCCCTCAGCAGCAGTCAGGCCAGCAGGGGAGATAATCTATTAATATGCACCAAAGGCAAGATGAGCCACAGTTTGTGCTGTCTTTTACACACCCAATAGTGAGAGAAAGTTGATAAGGGAATTAGTTGATGAGAACTGAAATTTAAGATGACACGATAGCTGTAGGTGTGGTATAAAGTTGTGAAGGCAGGAGTGGAGGTAATCATAGAAACAGACTTTATTGGTTGCTAATTATGAGCTAGATACTTGGATATTTAAGCTTTTATAGATGTAGGCATAAAAATTCTAAGTCATAGTAATACAAAAATTTTAGCTGTCTAAACTGTGTATGTAATGTTGTTGTGAATTAATCCATAGAATCAGAAGAAGAATTTTATGATGCACTAAGCAGTCCTACGGAAGAAGTGACATTTTTTGAAGCCCCATCTGGTTCCCTCAAGCAAGCTGGCAGTAGTGCAAGGCAAAAAAGACTACGTAAACAAGAATCTTTGAAAAATATGACAGAATTCCAGCTCAGGTTTGAAGTTGCTGAGGTAAAGTTACTTGTTTTTTTAAAAATTTCTCTGAAGCACATCAGGACTGTAATTTCTCCTATTTGTTGTGTTCATAAATCCATGCCTGCAGAAGTATTCATTCCCCATTTTCTTGCCAAAACTATTCTGCAGAGTTTTTTCCAAGCCACAGTTGTGCTTCTACATCATTTTCATCACTGAAATACTTTGCTTTATCCAGTTTTATCACTGAATTTTCTTTACCTATCACTCAAAAATCAGATTATGTATTTGTTTTAGGTAAATATTTAGTTTTTGACGTGTTTTTTCTAGATACTGCTGTGTTCATTGGGAAAACTTCATTAATGTTTCTTCTTGTAACAAAAACCATATTTTTCTGCTCCAGTTTTTCCCAGATCCTGTTGTCTGCACACCTAAATCTATAACATCTTCATTATGCTGAGTTTTCTGTGGTGTTCTTGCTGCTTCAGACACGGGGGGAAAAAAGAGTATTTTATCCAAATGCAAGACAACTGTTTCTGACTATATCAGCTGGTCTAGTAAAAAAGGTGGCGTCTTAACACTATCATTGCCTTTATCATTAGACCATTAGTGTTATTGCTGCTAATCACTGTATTTTACTTTACATTTATTATACAAATAAATCATACAAATTCAATTAACTTTACAAGGGATTGCAGAATGTCTTCAACACATCGTAGCTAGCTTGCAACATACTATATACTAAGACTTTGCTACAAATAAAACTGAAATGAGCTGTTCTTTGTGTGATGACAAGGCCTTGTTTAAGAACTACTAGTCTAAAGATAGATGCTGTATTTTACACTATTCTCTAATGGAAATTATTGTACAATCTGTAAGAAAAAAGTACAGTTGGGAATCTCTTAGAAATCACCTCTCCATTTGTTGGCTTCACAGTTTACTGGGTTAGGTTTTGATTTTCCTTATTTGTAGACAGCATTATATGGAAAGGAAGTGTACATATCTTTGTTTTGCTTTGGTTGTGAAGTTCAGATAAAACAGTTCAGCTAGGTATTTATTTAATAACATTGTTGTCATGCATGGGTGCAAAAGTAGTAAATCCTCCTGCCTAACATTAATCTTGGGAATCTAAATTACCACGAGTGTTCAGAGAAATTCCAATGAAAGCAGTAAACACTGTATGCTACTGAAAATCTAGTTTTGACTGTGTTCAACGTTACTAAGTGCTGTACAGAATTTAGTTTGTGTAACTAAATTATTTAGTTTGTGTAACTGTTACTTTGGTATTACATGTGTGCATGTTTGAAGTTTTGTTAAAATAGCGGCAAACAAATTGAACAATGTTACTTGATGAATTGTTTATTTTTTCCAAGGTGTTTGCTGTATGTATTAGTGTGTTAAATGGTCAATACACAAATACACATTAACTGATAGAATGTATGTAAATATTTTATCCTATATAAAAACTAAGAGAATAATCCCCTACTGGTTTTGGGGGTGTGTGTTTTTTTTAGGTCTTAGTTAAATTATGCCGTTGTACTGATAATACTGAGATACCTGTGCTGCAGCTTGATATTTTGGGCTTAGGCACAGAACTTAAATTAAGAACATTCGACATGACTGCAAATGCTTTCCTTCGTGAAGTTTGTCTGCTGTGCCCAGAGTATATGGGTAAGTGTTTATAGTCTGATCAAAAAATTACTTACAAATAACACTTTGAATTTGTCTTCAAAAAGTCTTGTAGGACTTTTGTCAACTAAGGAAGATTTGCTTTCTGAATTAAATGGGGGGGGAAGTAGGAGCTCATTCTCTTATTAGTGCTTTGGTAAATACGTTCTGGTGCTGATGATTTGAGAGACATCTAAGTAGTTTAGGTCTGCAAAAGAGGTTTTGTGATTAAACAGTAATGACAGTTAGTAGCCTAGTTTGTAGTATATAGATTAAGAAAGTTGTAGATTTTTTTTCTTTTTTAAAAAAGTAATCTTATTATTTTGTGGGTTTTTTTTTTAAGATGATAACGACAAGCCAGTTTACATAATTACTACATTGGATAATGTAGAAGATGATCTTCTCACTCTAGAGTACATAAAGGTGAGAAAAGAGCAGACTTTGCTTTTGAATTGTAAACCTATCATAAATAGTACAATATTATGGAGTAATTGTTGAAGGTTCTTCTCACTTATTTATGCCTTTAGCATCTTGAGTGTCATGTGCAAAGTTTGTCTGCTTCCTAAACAGAATAACTTGTACATCTTAAGTTGTAGTGGTTTTGAATATAAGTTCTCTCTAATGAAATTTCCAAACTTCTCCTGTTTTCTTTATTTGTTTTGTGTGCACTTTTGATGGAGTAGACTGATATTAACGGACCAGAACTCAAAACTACCTATCAGAATGTTCTACAAAAAATAAAGGTATGATGTCTTTTTTTAACATAGTTTTCTTAGAGTGGGGAGACAGGCATATTGAATAAACAAAAGTTGTTCTTCTAGGTGAACTTTTCATCTTTAGATGTTCATTTGCATACTGAAGCTCTACTGAATGCTATGAACTATCTGAATAATCTTCTACCCAAACAAGAGACTAAAGTTGCAGAAGTACCTGAAAAAATAGAGGAGAAGAAGGATGTTCTTAAGAAATTAAGTAAGTTTCTTTATTATATTTTTCCTCTTTTCATTCCTTTCTCTTCACTTAAGCAAGAAGAAAATGAATGTATTTTCTAGTTTAGTAAACCTGTTAGTGACTTGATATGAGAAGTTTTGCTTGGGATTTATATACTTATCCATGTGTAGTTTTCTGACACAGAGATTGAGACGTACCTTTGCTGTGTATTCGAGGCACTGAGCAGATGCAAATAAAAAATTCATAAATTGTCATTTTAAAATTTTTTTTCCTGGTATGAATTAAGGCTTTTGATGGCATTACAGTTATTTACAGTTATTTACAGTTATTTACAGTTATTTACAGTTATTTACAGTTATTTACAGTTATTTACAGTTATTTACAGTTATTTACAGTTATTACCTTATACTTGAGGAGCATCAGTCTCCTCTTTTGCTTACTGTGCAGTTCAAAGGGACACTAAAATATTAAATCTCCTCTTGGAAAAACTGTAACTTTTATTATTTTGTGTTTCCCACAGCATCAAAAAAATCGAAGTATGAAGATGTTATTGACCTCAATATCTGTGCAGATTTATCGTGTTTGAGTATCTTTATTAGAGAGAAAAAACATAGAATAGCTGAAATTCACATTGAAGGTAGGAGAAAAACTTTAGTCACGAAGATACAGAACTTTGTAACCAGAACAGTCTATAGATTTTGTATATCTTGTTTTTTGAGGTCTGGATAGCCAAGTGATCATGAGGAAAACAGCAACCGAAGTAACTGCAAAATTGAAGAACATCGTTATTTTGGATTCTGATGAGACAGCATTGTATAAAAAGGTATGCATTTGCATTTATTATTGACTTTTTTGAGTGGAATATTGATGCTAAATTGAACTTATAGACTCAACTCTCTGCTGTGACTTTTTTCAATCATGTTTTATGTATTTGGTGGGAGCAGCATTCTCTATAGACACATTGATTTTGCTCCCACAACCAGTAATTATTAGGCTGACATTAATTTGTGCAACTGTGATACCCAGTAATACCCAGCTGCTCATTACATTTCTTGTTCTGCTGACTTTAATGAACAGAATTATTCAAGCTGAGATTCCAACTGAATATTTTCAGCTATTTCAATGGATTTTTTAAATTTGATTTTTTTTTCATTTCTTGTTGAGATATTTGAGGTAAAAATGTCATAGGAGTGTGAGGTATTGTGTTCATTTCAGAGTTAAGTTTCTTCAGCATGTAAGTTTTTAGAGTAGAGATACTGTATTTTTGTCTTCCTAAGGCTCTGTACATCACAGAAAAAGAAGTCTTCAACTTCAGAATGATATCATATGTGAATGCTACAGATGGCGTTGCATATTCAAATATGGATGTTGTTGACAATCGTGTTTATCTAACTGTTGGGTGTATTCAAGTACTTTTTGTCAACAAGTTTGTTTCATCTATTTTGGTAAGTTAAATTTCCCAGATACTGTTTCTTAGCATTCAAGTATCATTGTCAGAACCAGAAAAGGTTTCTGTATGGAGTGATCATTGCTCTTAACAAATATAATTATAATTTTCCAAATATTTAGTATGTAAATTTATATATATATATGCATAGTTTATCATATTTGAGGAAAGATTATCCTATTAAAGGATTTGGAAAAAGTGTGTAGGAAAAACAGTCTCTTAAGAATAACTATGATTCTTAGTGTTTTTGAAGTAGTGCAGTTCTTAGTAATTAATTTCCAAGATCTGTATTCTTTTCCTAGGCTTTTATAAATAACTTTCAAGCTGCGAAGGAAGCTCTTACTGAAGCAACTGTTCAAGCAGCAGAGAAAGCAGCTACAGGTGTAAAAGAGCGTAGTTCCCGTTTGGCACTAGATATTAACATTAAAGCGCCTGTTGTAATAATTCCACAATCAGCAATGTCTGAGAATGTTCTGGTGGCTGATCTTGGTCTAATCACCGTGAAGAACAAATTCTTTATCGCTAAAACAAGAATGTGTTATAATCTTCCACCTGTTATTGACTCTATGACGGTGAAATTGAGTGAACTAAAGTTATACAGGTAATGTAATGTCACTATTTTTAAAATTCGTTAAATGCTTCTGGGGTTCTTCTTCAGATAGAGAGCTTTGAGGAGTTGCTAAATAGTTAGTTAAAGGTTGGTGGTTGACAGATACACTATTATCTTGAAATATAACGGCAAACTAACATTTTTTAAAAGCAGTAAAATTGTATGGTTTAGGAAGAATAGCAATCTACATATCTTTAAATAGAAGCAAATGTTTTTATAGGCAAAATTGTTTAGTAGCAAGGTGGATAGAGCCTTCCTAAATCTTTGTTCGTGAAGCCTAGCCATGATATGATGTTTAGTAGCATAGACTTATATATCATTCATTACTTTGGGACAGGTTATACCCATTTGTAACTGGCTATTTCAATGGGATTTTCAAGCTGTGCACAGCAGGAAAGGGACTAAGTCAGATAGCCATAAAAATCTGTTTGAAAGTGGTTGTTGGTGCAGGGATTGGTGAGTGGAGAGGGAAGGGGGAAGGGGCTTTTCAAACACAGTTGAAGAGTACTGAAGAAAGAAGAAATTGCTCTCCACTGGAGATCAGGTAAAATGTCCTAACTTGCAAGAGTTTATATGGTGTGTGCCTGGTAGGTGCCTGATGTCTCCTCCCTGACAAAGAAAGATGCCTAGCTGGTGGAGTAAGATTTTAACTAGAGCTACTAAGAGTGGTATATAGACAGTCTCATAGCACTGTTTAAAAACATTAAGGAAGTACAGAAATGTGTTTGTTAGAATGTGTAAGCAAAATATGTAAAGCAGGGAGTATTTTGTTTCTGTTCACAGGTCCTGCTATGAGCAAGGTTCTTTGCAAACAGAAGTACAGTTGCTGCAACCAATCAATCTTGAAGTAGCTGTTGAACGAAATTTAGCTGCCGCGTGGTATAATGAAGTTCCTGATATTGAAATATCTGGTCGACTCAAGCCTATGAATGTAAGCACTCATTTCTGAAGTCAACTGTTATAATGTTTGAGGAAAATGGATTTATTTTTGTCTCTGTTAAAGTCCAAGCTCATTTGTTAGGTTGTTTGATTTCAAGACGTAGATGTAGAGTGGATTTTGTTGCTTGATAGGGGAAAAGGAAGCGAATAGCCTTCTTTTCTGATCTGAGTTCTGTGTTTCATCTGTGATACTGCAGGGAGACTTTGTACTATAAATTACTGTTATTAGTTAAAACATATTTGTGCTGTTATAGCCTTCTTTTACCTGTCAGTATCTTTCAAAGAAGGATTGGAAAAAGTTGGTGTTTATTGGTTTGTTTAATAGCAGCATGAATTCATACCCATGACAAGCCTGAATATGAGTTAGTGCATGTGTTCATTTAAATTTAACATTAAAAAATACAAAGGTTGTCAGGTGTATGAGGAAAGCCATTTTGCCAGATTTTGAAATAGAACTCATAACTATTAATGTAAACTACCTTGTGACTAAATGCACATAACAGTTTTGGGTGACTGGAAGTCCAACTGCATGTGTACATCTAATGTTCTAGTTTCTAAACTGTAAGTTGGTAAAGAAATTTTTTGGATGAAAACAAAATAATGTATGACTGACTTCTGATTTCTAGAAATTACCATAAAGGTTTTGTGAATTTGAGAAAAACGTTTTACTTGGTCTTTAGTCTCCTAAACAGAGACTCATATGAGATTAATTTAATTTATCTGTTTACTTGTAAACTCACATTTTAGTTATGGAAAGCTACGTGAACTGAATTGTAATTGTGATTTTAATTCCAATTGTTTTTAAGCTAATTCTCAGTCAGGAAGATATTACCACAATACTGAGGACACTAAATGAAAATACAGGGGAAAGCTCTGGTGCATCAACATCTTTTCCAGAAGCAAAAGAATCAACTAAATATTGTAGTGATATGCATAGTACTTCACAGCACTCTGCAGGTAATATTTTCTAAAATGACATAGTCTGGCATTTTTAGGTATTATTATCAGTTTATTACTTTTGTTGGAATTGCATTTATAAAAGGATGGCAGATTCAGTTGTGTTTAACAATACTGTAGAATCACAGTCATTAAAGTTGGAAAAGACCTCCAAGATCATCGAATCCAACCTTTGAGTGAACACTACCACATCAACTAAACCTCAGCACTAAGTGCCAGATCCATGTCATTTCTTGAACACTTCCAGGTACAGTGATTCCACCACCTTCCAGTGAGCAGAAAGTCTTCCTGATGTCCAACCTGAACCTCCCCTGGCTCACCTTGAGGCCTGTGTCATCTTGTCCTATCACTAGTTGCCTGTCAAAAGGGACCAACCCTTGCTACAACTTCCTTTCAAGTAGCTGTAGGGAGTGACAAAACCCCCGAGTTTCCTGTTCTCCAGATTAAACAACCCCAGCTATCTCAGCTGCTTCTCATAAGGCTTGCGCTCCAGACCCTTCCTTCACCAAGTCTGTTGCCCTTCTCTGGACATGCTGGGGCACCTCAATGTCTTTCTTGTTGTTAAGGGCCGGAACTTGACACAGGATTCAAAGTACAGCCTCTCCTCAAGTGCTGGCTGAGTATCACTTCCCTGGTCCTGCTGACTGTAGTATTTTTGATCAAAGCCAGGATGCCACTGGCCTTCATGGACACACTGCTGGCTTATGTTCAGCTACTGTCCACCAGCACTCCCACATCCTTTTCCACTGGGCAGCTTTCCAGTCACTCTTCCCCCAACCTGTAGCGTGGCATGTGGTTGCTGTGACCCAGGGTCAGGACCCATGTTGAACCTCATGCTGTTGGCCTTGATTAATCAATTCAGCTATTCAGATCCTTCTGGAGAGCCTTCCTACTCTCCAGCAGATCATCAAGTCCCACCCAACTTAGTGTCATCTGTGAACTGACTTGATCACCTTGTCCAAATCATCAGTAAAGATGTTGAAGAGAACTGGTCCTAATACTGAGCCCTGGGGAACTCCACTGGTGACCAGACACCAATTGGATATAATTCCATATCTGAGGATACCATGGCATTTATGACCACCAGGGCACACTGCTGGCTCATAGGCAGCTCACAGTCCACCAGGATCCCCATGTCCTTCTCCACAGAGCTGCTTTCCAGCATGTTGGCCCCCAACCTGTACTGGTGCCTGTGGTTGTTCCCCAGGAGCAGGACCCTGCACTTGTCTTTACTGAACTTCAGGCAGTTCTCTCCCATTTATTCAGCCTGTTGAGGTTCTCCTTAAGGACTGCATAGCACTCTGGGGTATCAACCACTCTTCACAGCTTTGTGTCACCAGTGAACTCACTGAGGAGGCATCTGCCCCTCCAGGTCACTGATGGAGAAGTTAAACAATACTGAGCCCAGTATTGAACCTTGGAGAACACCACTAGTGACAGGCCTCTAACTAGATCCTGTGCCACTGATTATGATCCTCTGGGATCTGCTGTTCACCCAGTTCTCAATCCACCTCACTGTCCACTCATCCAGGCCTCACTTCCCGAGTTTGCCTGTGAGAATGTTGTGAGAGACAGGGTCAAAGGCCTTGCTGAAGTTGAGGTAGACAATATCCACTGCTCTCCCCTCATCCATCAAGGTAGTTGTTTTATCACAGAAGGCAATCAGGTTGGTCAAGTATGATTTCCCTTTAGTGAATCCATGCTGATGGCTCCTGATCACTTCCCTGTCATTCATGCAGACAGAGATGGCCTCCAGAATGCAGCTCTCCATCACCTGGCCATAATGTGAGGCAGCACTTACAAGTCTGTTGGTTGAATGTGGTAACATCCCAACTTTAGAAAGCTGCCATGGTACTCTTTTTCTTATGTGTGCTGGTTCCATTGCTGTTCAGATTTAGATCTATTTGTCTTGTCATAGTTATGGCACCCCTAAAAGTTCAATACGTCATTGCACATAGACTGTTCAGCACATACTAAATAAAAAGGCAAAGTTAAGAAAAGCAGCTTTCATTGAATTCCTGTATTAAATGTGAAAAACAGCAAAAATGTGGCAGATGAACAAATGAAGATGAAAGTAAGTTTGTATTCTTTGTAACATTCTGGCAAGGAGTACCATACTACACTAAGGGAAATTGTATATTTATGTCTTAAAGATGGTAAAAATCACATGTAGAATATATAAGGGGAGTGTTTTATATTCTCAAATGTTGTGTGATTTTGTGAAAAGTAATTACAGAAAGCATGATAAACAAATCCTAAGTGAGGATGGGTTTACATGTGGAAGAAAAGGGAAATTGTTGTCTTCATGGTCATTAGTGAGGATGTTTTGTTTTATTTTGTTTTTTTCCTTGTTTGCAGGCAGGTAATTTTCTTTAGTGTTAACTGTTTTTCTGATTTCTGAAAGGTGTAACTGTTGTGACATCAGCTGTTGTGGAATTGCATTCACCTGTACAAATAAAAACAACACTAAAACTGGACTTCAAATTCGACTCTCTGACTTTAGTGTTGTATAGTCCAAATTCAAAACAGGTAAATATTATTTTGGTTACTAAGAGAAAGCAACAGCTTTAAGGTTGCCTGGAGTCCTAGAAATTCTGAACAAGAATAGTTTAATTTATGAGGAGAGAAACTGTTTTCTAGCAATAGTAACAAATGTGATGGAAATGATAAACAACTATTTTAGCTAAATCACTTTGCAGATACTACAGGAAAGAGAATAACCGGCATAATACCTGGCATCTTCTGTGATCTGAGTAAAAATTTGATGGAAATTTATCTTAGTTTAAAATGCAGTTTGGGAAGAAAAAAATGCAGAGGAACACAGCCTATGCATTAGTTACACATACACATGTGAACACAGACACACAATTTTTGTTTTTTTTGTGGAGAGAGATTTTGAATTTGTATTCACAGTAGGAATGCATTTATATTCATCTTGGTTTAAATTTACAGCAGATTTCTGACAAAAGGTAATATTTTATTGTAGACTTATTGGATATTCTTTTAGATTATGAACAATTTTCCAGTGTCTGGTTAAACACTGCATAGTCATAAGAGACAAAATTTAATTCTTAATTGACATCTTTGCATATACTATATGTTTTTACATACAAAGAAACCAAAATTGCATTACTTTCTTGTAAACATTGTCTCTCTCTCACTGATGTAAGCTCGCTTTAGAAAGATGGTAGAAGGATAAAGCTTTCTTTAAGTTTTCTCTGTATTTTATTTGTTGTGGTTGTCTTTTGAATGAGTAGTGGACTCATTTAATATATTATTTTTGGAAATTTTATTAGAATAAAACTGTATATCACACCAGTATATTATTTTCCCTACCTGTAATGAAGTCTACAAACATTTGATTTAAACAGGTTACCAGTTTGGATCAGAGAGATGACCTTTTGAAGCTTGCAGAGCTTAAATTAGTTTTGATGTCAGCTTCTCTGAAAATGTTATCAGATGGCTCAATGAATGCTTCAATCAAACTGACAAATTGTACATTAGATGATAAAAGACAGTCAATCCAGAAGGCTACACCAAGGTCTGTGATTTGACATGAATTACTGTTTACTGGAGTTTGACAAATAGTTAAAAATGTTCCGTTTTATTAGTATTCTGTTAAAACTGCTGTTGTTTTAGCGTACCTGTTACTGTAGACTTACATGTCTTACTTGGTTTTTGTTCCACATATCTTTGTGAGAGACCAATATAAATGCTAATAAATGAATTAATGAAATAAATCGAACTATAAATATGAAATGAATAAATATACATTGAAAAATTTTTGCTTTCTGCTTTAATGAACTTTTAAGTAAGACTAGGATTATTTTTCATGAGTAGTAACAAATGTCAGTGTAGTACTTTTGATATGTGAACAAGGAATTATGATGATTTGATTTGCTAAAGCTATCAACACCCTTAGTTATCAGTGTATGAGAGTCTAGTTAGTTTTAAAGTTATATAAGATTTATGTTAATGCTTTTATTGGTCATGTTTTAAAATTATTGGTATTACTTTTTAAATTCACTCTTGTTAATGTATTGCAGCTAGATGAGAATCTTGCATGTTTTTCAGTATTTGTGGCTGGTTTTTTATTGTCTCATTAAATGCCACCTTAATTGTCTTTCAGAATGGTGGAAATGAAACATGGATTTGAAAAGAAAGTTATGGTGGATATAAGCTACAAACAGGGGAGAGATGGCACTGTTCTTGATGTGATTGTTCAAGAGATATACCTTTGTGCAAGCATGGAGTTTCTACTTACTGTAGCAGATATATTTCTAAAGGCTAATGCAGAAAGTGCTGCTGCACAGAGAAATCTCAAACAGACATTACCTTTAAAGGACCAAGGTATATACTGGGATTAGTTTAAAATCTGAATTTAAATATCCATGTAATTTTGGCATTGTAATACTATTTAAAAAAATACAGTACTCCTTTTATGTTATTTCCTGTGTTTATGTGTATGGAACAGCTTCTTGTAACTGTGTTGCTTTCTTTGCCTCATGGAAATAGGTTCATGACCTTTGGTCTTTATTTCCAAATGAAGCCTTGTCTTACCAGACAAAGGAATACTTAAAGATGCATGTTTAAAATGAAATAAAATAAAATGGAAAAGGACAGTTACAGCTGGCATTCTTTAGGCTTCTTTTGTTTATAAGGATGATTATCACTGTCATCATTTTCATCCTTCTGAAGAGTGATGGACCATATTATATTAGGCTTAGACATGAAATCAGCCTGCCTGATACTGCTGCCTAGAAATTTCACTTGTCCACTGATGCACATTTCTCTCTACATCAGAAGACAGGCTTTTAGGTTGAGTATCTGATATCAAAAATTAGAGCGTAAGAGGAGGAAGTAGGCTTTTTATGCTTTCAGGCCTCAGGTAGTTTGCATCAGGTGGGCCAAGCAAGTCCCTGTTTATTTTGGTTTCGTTTTACTGTGCCCTAAATATCTTGGTTGTGTCCACCTCAGCCAGGTCTGTTGTGATTATTTGATGATGATGAAAATCTAAATAGGTAAGGAAGTTTTATATGAAAGTATATTGTTATTGCAAATGGTTACATCAAGCATCAGTAAGTGCTGCATTATTATCCCATGGAAAATGTGGTTTTCCTACTCCAGAGAGTAAAAAATGTGCCCAACACTTTCATAGTTGGCTGATGTAGGTATTGAATAAAACTGATATTCAATATCAGCTAATTGTCAGCTGATTATTGTCAGAGACTTTAACAGTGCTGATACTGTTAAAGTCCTTTTGATTTTGACAAAGACCTTTTGTGGAGTTTTTTTTTGTATCTGAAAGTAATTAGGTCTTTAATGGTTTTGTGCCTCCAGCAAAGATCTTAGAAATCCCAGCCAGTTGCAGGGATCCACAGATTTGCTGACACCAGTTATGTTAGATCTTATCACTAAATCTTTAAAACTTCCATGTAAGTTAAAAAGAGATGCAAATGATTAAAATTTAATCTTTGAACAATTAAACTAATGTAATTTATGTTTTTGAAGCACCTGTGCAGCCTGTATCTACAATGGAGATGAACATTGTTATTAAAAATCCAGAGATTGTGTTTGTGGCTGATTTAACAAGAAGTGATGCTCCTGCATTGGTGGCTACAACACAGTGCGAGGTCTTCATTAAAAATAGCCCTGAAAGGTACAACATGACAGCTGCTGTTAAAGACATACAAATGAAAGCATGCCCATTTATTCCAGAAAAAAGGAATGGGAACATTACTACGGTGAGTTTACAAACATCCAGTGTGTATCTAAAAGATGCTGTGTAACTTATACAAGCTAAAATACAAGTTATTTCTGAAACTTGCGTTGTTAAAATGTATACCGCGGATAGATGAGTAAAATTTTGTGGCTAACATTTTGTTGATTTTATTCTGTTTTTTTCTGATATGCCTGAAACATCATCTTTGTCTTGTGGTGTTGATGTTTGCTTTGTATGACAAGCTAAATTGAAGAGCCTCAAGGAGTAAAATGTTAATTATATCTCATATCCTGTGTAAGCCAAATAAATAGAATTTTATAAGTTTACACTATTTCAAATGCAGTATAGTAAATCTGGAATACTTTCAGTCTTTCAGTCTGAAAGTTTGCATCAAGTAGTTATGAAAGAGAGTGACAGGGTCACAGAGAGAATGGGAAGTACATATTATGAAATAGTTTAATTGTGATATGCTGTTCATAAATTCCTTTGTATTAAGGAATTATCTGTTATAGTTGAAGCTGCGTGTTTACATTTTGGCAACAGAATCAGACTTGTTAGTTACTGACTAGGTGGAATTGCATTGACTCCTGGAGCTTCTTACAGCTTTTCTGCCTGTACAGCGGAATGTACCTCAGTTAACTCTGTGATGATATTGTTGCATCAGAGAAAAAATTAAAATTGACAGTATATTCAACTGCTAGCCATTACTCAGACCACTGATGAATTTGTGAGTCTTTTTCAGCTCTCTGTTAATGCTTGCTTACTTATGGAATTAACACTGAAAAGACTAAAGCTATAAGTACAGAGGACTGGGACTCATTTTCAGGTAGAATCGTTGCAGCTGAGTTAACTCCCTAGGTAGAAGTCTTTAATTGCACTGATATGTTAATCTAGTCATTGAGAAAGTGATGCACTTCCAGTGATAGCAACAGCACAATGCCAGGTCACTTGATTTCCATTTCCATAGCTGGCAAATGTGGCATAAATATGTCTTTCTTTGTACAAAGCAATTGGAAGGCTTCACACCAAGCTTTCCCTCTTACAGGAATATGTTCTGCCAGAACCTCATCTCAGACTGTAGAAACAGAAAAAAAGACCTGTATCTGACAGGATGCTTGTGCTATAGATAGGGAAAAAACTTCAGAGGACACTAGTTTAAATACTTAAACAGTACCTTCCTTGAAAGATTCAGGATGTTCTTGAGTGGAATACTTAAAAAAAAAAAAAAAAAGACTTTCGCTGCAGGTAGCCACATAACCACCGTTTTGAAAACATGCATGTAAGCAATCTTATGAACTCAGGTTTTCTGTAAACAATCCAGTCTGGGAAAGTAATCAGAGGATTAGAGATTCCATGGCTGCCTTTGGTCAAGAAAGGAAAGAAACTAAGTGATACTAGGTTATGTGAAGATTACAAGATTGCTGAAGCGTGGTGTTGATAGTAAGATTTTATATTGCCTATACTTAAGGAAAACATCAGATTGGATGAATTCATCCTTCTGATAACAGAATCATCAAGGTTGGAAGAGACCTTCAATATTATCTAGTCCAACCATCAACCCAGCACCACCACAGTCACCCTTAAACCATATCCCTTAGTGCCACATCCAGATGCCAAATAGGTTTCCCCAGATAGACAGGAAACTAGCTTTTGGATATAGAATAGCACAACTGATGAGATTGTTTCTATGCATTTCTTACATGTGCATTGCTTTAAAGAGGAATATGTTATTTTTCATTCCTGTCTGTAACAAAGAATAAGAAAAAATGTAATTAAAAAATGTAATTTGAGCAAGAGAGTATAAAATAATATTATGGACAACAAATTCTGTTAGCTCAAACTCACTTGGGAAAAGTGTGGTAGAACTGATTCAGGGTGTTTCTACGCCACTGACGCCTGATTCAGATACAGACTGACGTCACGGAAGACTGCAAAAATCAGTATGGTTTGAAATTACAGTTTTTGAAAGACTTACCTTCTCAGGTAGGGATTTGAGAGCAAATTTTCATGTCAATACAGTGTCAGTAGAGTCTAACTATATCTTAAGTGCTCTGTTAATCACATCCACTGTGATTTTGCTTATAGAGTTACCTTAGATTTGGTAAACTTCAGCAAGTAAAAGCATGCAGGGACTGATTCCAAAACAAAGCTGGAATTGGGATTCAAACAGCTATATGTTTACCCAGGAATACTGTATCTGTGTTGTCGATGTGTTGCCCTTAACTGAAAATCTGGTTCTCCTCAAAACTCAAAGGCATGATGGTGCAGTGTATTTGAAGACATCTGCAGACTTTACCTAAGGAGTGGAGTTACTGAAGTGTAATGCATTTTCCTGTAGCTGACATTTGAATCTTTAATGACTGAGAATGGCTGAGGTGATGCTTCTGGATACTTCTTTTTTTTTTCTTCATGTTGTTAGTGTTCAGATTGCTCTTAATTTTGAAGAACCAAATAATGGTAACTTTTCCTTTCAGTACTTATATGTATTACTTTAAAGTATATGTTTTTTCAGATTTTTTTTTCCACTATTTAACATGTGTTTTTACTCTTTTGTATAGGTATTACAGCCTTGTGACTTCTTCTTTGAAATGAAACAGTCAGGTACTAATCCACAGACAGCTGATCTAATGATTAAATCTCTAACGTTAAAAGTAGGTAGACCTTAATTGTGATTTTAGTTTTCTGCTATTTCCTGCTCAGCAGCCTATGAAGTTGCTTTTGGCACATGTTTCTTAAAAAAAATAAAATCAGGAATGACTGATGTGGGGAATTATTTCTGTTCTTTATCAGGTCACCTACCTGTTTAGCATGCCAAAACAAATAAAATTGAAATTGAATAATTGTGTCACTGTGCTTCACAGCTGGAATCTGTGTTTTATAAAATGACCTGATGTGGAGATACAAGTTTTGAAGTGTTCGGATAGATCATTGGATGATGCAGTTTAGAAAGCTTCCATCTGGAAATAAGGCAGGGGTTGACAATCTGAACAGATTGAACTATAGCTTGTGGAAGGGAATGCATTTTCAAACAAGAGTCATGTAGAAAATAGAAGTGTTTTGTTAGTGTAACATATTCATTATACTTTTGTGTTTGGAAGCAGCTGTTTCTGTACTAGCTTCTCATTTCCAATTATTCCAATTTTTTTGTAGGTTTCACCAATAATCATAAACACAGTAATTACTATTACATCAGCCCTTTATCAAACTGCAGAAACAACAGAAGAAGAGATTAGTCAAATTCCTCCAGACTTGTGGAATAAGAAAGATATAAAAAATCTAAACATGTGGTTTCTTGAAGAGACAAATGAAAATGAAGATAAAAACACAACCACTGAACTAGTTCCCACAGGAGAGTCATTGAAAATTAAAATAGAATCTGTTTTTCTAACACTTGAAGCTGGAGTTGGGCACAGAACTGTACCAATGCTTCTTGCCAAATCCTCATTTGTTGGAGAAGTCAAGAACTGGAGTACTCTAATCAACCTACGTTCTTGTCTTGAGCTAGAGGTGAGGAATTCTACAATAAAAAAAAGTTTTCTGAACATGCTAACCCTATTATCTAAATGCTATATACATGTTATTTAAACAAGAAAAGTAAAATAACCCATATATTTAATGACTAAATTCCTGCAGATAAGTGTTGTGGGACCATGATGGGAATGACGTTTTAAGATTGTTAAATTAAAATGAAAATCTAATGCATTAGCTGTAATGCATTAATGGCACAGTAAGTAGTGTTATACCATCTTGCATTTACAGTTTTTACAAGTTCTCAAAAATCTGTTGCATCAGTACTAAATGTTGGAGTAACAACTGGCTAAAAGTCTCTGATAATCTTCATTTAAGATTATAGTAGAATATATTCTTATGTAGTTTCTATAGTGGTACCAGTATTCTTCATAAAACATCCAAACTGGCTCATATTTGGAAATTAGTGATGTAAAGTCCAGTGATTGCTGTAGGTTGATTCTTCCTTATTTACAGTGCTTTTGACTTCCAGTGCCTACAGTTTAGGCCAGCATTATACTGAAAGTGACGCACCTTTTATTTGGAACTGGGTTTTTGCAGTAGAGACTTATCTGCCTCATTTATTTCTCTAATGCATTTGTTTCAGCTTATGGTGGGAGCTGAAAGTGCACTCTGATTATGAATCTTGTATATTACCAAAATAATTAATATACTTCTAAATGAGAATTTTTGATTAAACAGTTGTATGTAAATTCCTAATTGACTTCTGCATTTTGATAGGTACACTATTTTAATGAGATGTTTGGGGTGTGGGAACCTTTGCTTGAACCGTTAGAAGTTGAGAAGACTGATTTATTCAAGCCATGGATTCTTGAAATCAAGGTATAGTTTCCAAAGCTGAACTCGAATCTTCCATTTCAATCCCTTAGAAAAAACAAATGCTCTGTGCCTTTCATTACTGAGACTAATCTAACAATTTTATTCCTTCTTGTTGGTTACTTAGACTTTTTTTCCTGATTGGTGAATGAAACCAGCTCTTGTACAAAGGAAGATCCAGACTCACATATCTGTTAAATATTGTCTTTCAGGTGGTGAGATCTGATTCCAGTTGCACTAGATAATCATAATGGCTGGTTTGTCTGTTAGGCCATATGCAAATAGTGCATTCAGGGACCTTGGAAAGACAAACCATTCCTCTTGTTCCGCAGTAGTATGTGTAGCAGAAATGTATTTGAAGAATTGATACCTGTTGACTAGCACAAAGTGTATTATGGGAGTAGTGCACTTACTTCATTTTCGTCTTTCATGGAAATAGTTTCTGGATTAAAAATAGATAAGGCTTTATCTAAGGACAGAAGGTATCTTTTGTTTTTCTTCCTTCTGTCTTAACTGTTTTATTTCATTGTTTTCTGATTTTTTTTCAAAACCTTTCAAGTATTTTTAACCTGAGAGATTGCTTAGGATGGAAAGCCCACCCTTTTCCTAGGACTGTCATCATCAAACAAATTTCTACAGTAATGGCCTCAGAAGGATAAAGGTTATGGACTGAGATGTTGCAGTTAAGAAATTGCTATTAAAAATATTCCCAAGAATTTTCCAGGAAGATATGAGACCCTAGTGCAGGAGAAAGGTAGAAGCTAGTGACTCAAACCTCATGTCTTCTTGCCCAGATGTGAAATATAACATTTGAAAACACATAATTTCCAAAAGCGTTGAAGGCTAGAAAAATATATTCCATTAGATTTTTATTTTTTCCTTCAACCAAATGAAAACATACAAAATAGGTATTTGATTTGGAAACATATAAAGACTAAATTTGGGATTATTGTTTTAAGATGAGGAAATAAATTGTGTAAGGTTTTACACTGTGTTATTCGATATGTTAAGTTGAATGTTATCACACAGTATTTACTGGATACATTAGTAGTTAGTATTTAAGTGTATTTTCTTTAATTTTGAATAATCATAAATGTAGCTACTATTACTGAAATTTCACTGACATCCAGAATATATCTTTTGTCTCTTGTCTTATTTATTCTCCCCCTCTTTTGCTTTTATTTGCAAATAAAAATATGAACAAAAAAAAAGAGAGAGAACCGTGGCAGGACATAGTAATGGGAAAGGGAGAGATAGAGAGACTTGACGTGAAACTTGCTTATATAGAATGAGTGGTAAGATAAGAATTATTTAAAAATATCCTTTCAGATGAAAAAGGCAAAAAAAGTGCTGCTTGAATCAGATGATGAAGACGAAGAAAACTACAAAGTTCCAGAATATAAAACTGTAATAAATGTTTCCTCAAAAGACCAGCTCAACATTACCCTATCCAAGTGTGGACTGCAAATGTTGAGTAACTTGGGCACGGTAAGAAAGATTTCTTAACTGTGCCATGTTAGAATTGCTAAATGAATGTTTTCAGAGATCATCTTGATGAAGTCTTACTCAGTGTGTTTATGTTTTGTATTTCTTTTTGGCTTCCTAGGCATTTGCTGAAGCAGCTAGTCAAACTTCAGACATCTTCAAAAAAGACCGAGCACCGTTTGTAATAATAAATTCTTTAGGACTTCCCATAATGGTCTTGCCTAGTGATGCCTTCAGTGTTCTTGATGTTGAATTTGGAGCAAAAATATTTCATTTAAAAGATGGAGAGAATTTAAATATGGAATTTGTTAGAACTCAGAACGAAAGTGACCAGTTCACAGCGATGACAACACTGAGTAGCAAGAGATTTTACATTCAAATCTGTAAGTTACAAAGTTCATACATCTTCTGTTTTTGTAAACACTACATCATGCGTAATACAGGTCAATAAATATTGGAGGACTCCATAACGTGAAAGGAATGTTTCTTTGGGTTCTACATGTGTGGCAGTATTTGAAATCTTACTTTAGTCTTTGCGGCTAGAAGTTATATGTATCATGCTCGTTAATTTTTGCAGCATAAGTTTTCTACCATGATAAATTATTTAGGTAACTAAGTGATATAGTTTGAAGCTGGCTCCCTGCCAAGTCTCCAAACCTTACCACAAGAAGTGTCCCCCCCCCCAAACTTCAGGGAGAAGAGGAAGAAAACAACTAAGAAAACCCAAAATGAGAGAGAGACAGCTTAAGTGATATATATATAAATATATATAAATATATTTACACTTATGTTACAGTTATATACAATTGAAATATATACAATTTCACAAGGAAAAGGGAAGGGGGAAGGGAAAAAGGAACAAAACCAAAATAAAAAATATATATCTCCCGATTAGTAGCCCAATATCTAACAACTCAAAGAGTTAGCAAAGAAATATCTCACTACTCTCCTTGGGACAACCGAGAGTCGCTCTGGAACGCTCGCCGGCAACCTCCGTCTCCCAAGGTTGGCAAGGCCTAACCAGGCCTCGCTCCCCTACACAGCAGACTCAACAGCAGGGAACCTGAACCTCCAAGCCACCGGAAGGAAAGAGAGAGCGAAGGCTTCTCTTCCTTTCTTTTTATAGTCCAGCTTACGTAAAAATCGTAGGGAATACTGGGTAAATCTGGACCCTTCCTTAGTTACAAACTGGTCACCAAGGAAGGCCTAGGCCAAACTACCACACTAACCTTTATTGCAATCAAATATTTTTGTTCGCATTTATTTATTATTGCAGAATTAAGCTGCTCAAAATAATTTTTTTTTGGGTAGAATTCTGAGCCCTGTATATTTACGTGCTTATAGAAGTTACTCTTAAGGGCGATGTTCTTAAGAAAAGATTGTTTTAAATAGTTTTAAGCAAACCAGAGTTAAAGCTAAAATTAAAATTTAGCTATTTTTAATGGTGTATGTGTTAACAATTTAAATTGATTTATTTTAACAATTAACAATTTTTCAAACTTGACCATACAATGTGTTAGTTGAATTGTTTTTGCAATATAAGAGCTGTAGCTTTGTAATAAGCCATTACATCTTGTAAACATTTCTTATGAAGCACTAGCTTTATTTGCAGTAGCAAAACCCACTTAAATATTTGAGTGATGGAGTCATTTACTCCTTCTCCTGTTGTAAAAAAAAGAATCTTTGCTGTTTCTGTAGTAACACTGCAAGATCAGCATATTAAGAGTGGTGATTTTACTTTTTCATCTGATTTTTTTTCTTGTTAGATCAAGTGTCACAGAGAATTCTGTTGAATGCACATTTTTGTCCTTCAAGTGTATTTTTATGCTCCTTTTGAGTGTTTCATGTCTCATCTTGTAAATCCTAGGTCCGCATAATCATTCTACTGTGGAAAAGATTCCATTGACAAAAGTGGGTCGATGTATTTACAGAGTGAGACACGAGGAATCAGGTGTTGAAAGGTCCATTGTCTGCCAAATTGACACTGTTGAAGGAAGCAAGATGATAACTATACGTTCTCCTATTCAGGTTGTTATATATCCATACATTTTAAATTCACACTTACTTTAATTTTTTAATGAATGAAAATGATCCTGTAGTCTTTAAATAAAAATTAACAGAAGCTGTTTTAAAAATGTACCTGGATGGTTCATATAACTTTGGTTTATGTATTATAAAGTAGTTTAGAAGAGATTTTCAAGGAAAAAAGCTTTTTCAAAGTGACAGACAGGGGTTGAATGGGGGTGGAAATCAAGCAGATTTTCGATCAGGGTAATTAATCAGTAATGTTTCCTAATACTAGCACTAATTGCAGTCTTGTATAAGTGATCAACTTCTTTTAACCTTATTGTGGTTCCACAAGCTTATCCTTCAATCAGATTATTTTGTTTTCCTCATCCTGTACCATTGATACATTAATTTTAAATTTAGTATGTTGTCAGCTGAAAAGCAAGATCTCTGAGCATATTGAATAGTATTTTTTGATAGACATTATATGGCTTACACATACAGGGATGATTCAGATATTAGTGTTCTATAGTGTTGGTGTTCCTGTTATATTTCAGTTGCTTTTTTTGCTTGAAGTGGTTTATAGCTTAATTCATGACCAAATTCACTGTTTGATTCTTCCCTAATTTTTTTTCCAAGAGCTAATAATGTCATTAAATTAACTCTGAAATAAATAATAATGTTTGCAAAGAAGAGAATTACATGCCCTCAAATGATAATTGACATTGATGATTTAACCTTAAACATTTGGCTTCCCATGTGTTTTCTGCCATATGGTTTTTAACCCACATACCTTTGTATCTATTACATTTTTAGGAGACTGTTCTTTGGAAACTTATCATAGATTTACTTGTCTTTGGTTTTTCAGGGTCTTATGTTTCTCCTTGAAAAGCATTTTACACTTAATATATTTATTTCATAAATAAAATATAGCATTAAAAGGCAAAATTAGATAATTTAAAAAGATTTGCTGTTTTCAGAGACAGTTCTTCTGAAATGTGACCTTGAGTGGTAGATGGGTAAGACGAAAAAATGAGAGAGCTCTCAAAATACTACATCTTTCCTAATATATGTTGCTGGATTTTTATTTCACACAGATAAGGAATCATTTTTCAATCCCCTTAAATGTTTTTGAGGAAGGAAGATGCTTAGGGACTGCTTCACCAGGAAGTGAATTCAACATACCCTTTTCCTCTTACAGGTACCTTATTGCATTGTTCCTTTATCGGCAAATATGTTTATAGATTGTGAATTATTGAATCCATAGAATTATGCTAAAAAAATTTTTCTCTTTGCTACCTAATACTGGAATAATACTGTGCTATCATTATTGGGTAGGATCTTCTCAGGGCATCTAGTCTGAGTTAAACAGAATATTATTTCATTGTTGAATTGGAAATATTTTGAAATCCATTTTTCTGAACAAGTTAAATTAGCTAAGTTACTTTAAAAATCTGAGTTCGGGTGCTTCTGGATTGAATAATTTTGTAATTATTATCCACACAGTACAGATTTTCTTCTTAGTCAGGTGAGGTCTAATGAAGTAGTACAGCTTTTTTTGTTTGTTTTTCTGAAAAGTCTTCTTTTGATTTTGTGATTCTGAAGTAAAATATTGAAACTAATACACTTAAACTCTATTAAAGATGTAGATATTTGTAAACCTTAGAAGAACGTGGCTTACAGCATAGCTATACTATTAGCACATCCATTAACATCTTAAAACAGCAGTGAGTTTTCATTTACATTTTAACTGAGCTGTCACCAAGTTTTAGGTAGGTAGGTTTACTTTGATGCTGATTTTTTTTATGATAACAGAGACTTTTCCCTTCTGTTTTCCTGCACATATTCTCCTTATTTTTTTCACAACTAAAGCCATGTATATTTTTCAGTACTTAAGTTACACTTTACTTAGATTCATTGATTTGTTAATATTTCTAACTATCTATATTTCTTTTAATAAGTTTTAGTGACATTCTGATTCATTGCACAGATGAGTTCCACTAGGCAGTAAGGAAATGTGTCCTAACAAAAAATCTTCAGTCAAGGAGCAGTTGTATTAGATTAAAGCTGTTGCCTTAAAAAAGCCATGTGTGTAAATAATCCATAAACTTGATGCTTTATGTGTCTGAAAAGAAAGGCACTTTCTGCACATCTGTTATAAGAGTAAGTTGTTTATCCAGATCTTTTGCTTGGAACAGGAATAGAGAAGCACTTGTAAGGATATTCAGTAGCTTCTTCATAAGAATCTCCAACATGCCTTTCTTTGTAAAGGAAGAATTTGGTTGTATGGAACAAAAAACCTGCAGTGTTACAATAACATGAACTTTAGCGATCCAGTCCACCTTTTGATTCCTCCTTTAATCAAGATAAAGGCATGGAAAGAATTACTGCTAGAAATTTTCCAAATAATACTAAAATGTTCCTGTTTCATAGTACTTTTTTATAATTGAAAAATTCAATCTCATATTGAGTATCTAAAAATGTTTTCATTTACAGATCCATATTGAGTTTGCAACCACTAGCCAATGAAAATGCAGTGAATGGAGAATATGATATGTGTGAAGGAATTACGTTTGATGACATTATAAAACATGTTGACAGTTTGTTACAAAGGAAATGCCAGTCTGTGGGGTCAACTAACCACTCTCTTATCATCAATATTGTTCCTGTAAAAGATTCATTGACATCTTCATGTGCAGAAGATCAATGGGATTTTCCATACGTTGTTCATTTATGGCCTTCTGTTCTTCTCCACAATCTTCTTCCTTATCTAATAACTTTTTCTGTAGAGGTAATTACTTAATGCTTGAATTTTTTGTGATGTTTCCCACCTATGATATGAAAGTTTACCAGCTGGGTGAAATGGAAATTAAAAGAGAGGGATTCTGTTAGAGTATTTGTGAACCAAGTTCAGAGACCTTATATGGGCAAGTCTTTCTGCAGAAAGGAAATATTACAGGAGTGTGAAATGTGGTGGTATTAAGTCATACTTCAGTTATATATGCAAAGTAAAACTTAACACTGTATAGGTTTGGGTCTGTGAGAGACTCACAGTGTTGCGCAAGTGCAACTTAAGCCTAATTAAACAGTGTAGTTCTTCCTGTGAATTATGACTGCCTCAAGTGACATAAGTGCATCAGCCTATTGGTAGCATTTTATGTCCTGTCACTGACTTTCAGCAGTAGCGTGCTTTTAACAAGTTCTCACACCCCTGCCTTTTTGCCAGGTTTTGGCTAATGCCATACTTTAAATTCTTTCTAGATGAAATTGAACAGTTAGGTGCACTCTGACTCCTAGTAGGCATTCATTCCAGTGCCAGATGAGAGCCAGTCTCAAGTAAAATACATAAAACATGCAGTGTAGACATTGATTCCTCAGCACTAAACATTTCATTTTGTGGATCTGCTATGACTATGTCCCACTCCTTACTGATCAGGGTAATAGAAATATTGTTGGGAGACAGATTTTTTTCAGATGGTATTAATATTTAGAATTTGGACTCAAATAATAGAAACTAATAATAAAACTTTGTCACAAATACACAATTACTAGAACTAGAGACTTTACCCTATTCCAAATGTATGGAAGTAACAGGTTCTTATTTGAATGTCTCTTAAAACTTTAAATTTAGTGAAGGAAATACTGTCTTGAGGAAACTGTCATTTAGGCATATTTGTGTGTTTGAATTTAGTGACAGATGGTGTTAAATATGATGACCATGATGTACTGGGGTTCCTTTTGCAAAATGTTGTATTAAGGTAGTTGTTTAAGAAAGTAACACAGTTAAATAGCATAAAAAGTATTTTAAAATTGTGCCTAAATAACTTGTATCTAAATTTTTAAAGCTAGCTAAAAAATAGAAGTTGATATGAATTTTACATGTGATTCCTTTAAGTGTACATTGCTCCTTTGCTCAGTTTCTTTATTTTTAAAGGGTAATGGGAACAAATATGACACTCTACAAGAAGGAAGTTCAGCACAGATTCATAATGCAGTCTTGGATCAAACAAAACTAGATTTGCAGTTGCTTAACTATCTTGATCAAAATTGGAAGAGTGAGTACCATATAAAAAGTGATCTCCCTGATATCAGCTTCACGACATTTTACTGCATCACGGAGCTGGATAAGACTGAACTGGATATTGCTGTTCATGTGACCTACAGAACTGGGCAGATGGTTATAGCAATTCACAGTCCATACTGGATGGTTAATAAAACTGGTCGAATGTTGCAATACAAAGCTGATGGTATTCACCGCAAGCATCCTCCAGATTACAAAAAGCCACTCCTTTTTTCTTTCCAGCCTAAGAACTTCCTCCAAAATAACAAGGTATTGTGTTTTGCAAAACCTGGCAGCTCTGTACTACCTCATGTTGTTGTATGAAAGTATTTTTATACTTTGAAATTTATCTACACTATGCTGTGCTCTGTAGAGGGCATGAAACCTACATGATACTTCTGTCTAAAGAGAGTATTTTAAATGAGTGTCTTGTCAGATATGGTTAAGAAGTTTACATCATCAAAGGTGTTGTTAAGAAAGAGATTTTCACCTTTTCACCTTTGAGAGAAATAAAATTCACTGAGAAGTGTTTCCTAAATAAAAGAATTTCTTTTATTCCATTTAAACTGCATCAGTAAAGGTCCTTATTCCAAATAAGACATAGGCCTTGTGTAGGAAGTGTAACGGTGCGGTACTTGAAAAATGAATGCTTGCAGTGGTGGTTGGTAGATTAGTTCTGGGTTTGTAGAATGCTGAGGTTAAGATTCATTCACTATTTGCGCTTGCTATGAATTTTCTGATGCTGAATATCACTGATGGATGAATGATATGAGAGAGATTACAAGAGTGTGTTGATTTACCTTTGAAGTTCTAGTTGTGATAAGTTTTGGAAAGGATCCTTATGTGGTTGCTTTCACTGGAATGCTGTACACTTATAATGCTTATTCCACATGGCTTATAACTAAGCATGGTAGAAAATACATTTGTGAGATGATACTGGCACTTATGTCTTGACTTATCAATAGAAACACCAGTATTTCCAGTATGCACTTATATTTATGTTTATCCATACTTTATATATAATTTTAAATGTTTCAGTGACTGTAAATTGAAAATAAATTCAGGGTGCTTCTTCACAGGTGCAGCTTAGGGTAACGGACAGTGAACTGTCTGATCATTTTTCACTGGACACTGTTGGAAGTCATGGTTCTGTGAAATGCAAGAGTCATAAAAAGGAATATCAAGTATGTTAGATTCATCTTTCAAATTCATTATTTCCAGGGGATATGAATGAAGTAAGTGTACTTCTAACAGTGTCTTTCTTTCCACAGGTTGGTGTCACCATAAACAACAGCAGTTTTAATATTACTAGAATTGTAACTTTCACTCCATTTTTTATGATCTCAAATAGAAGTAAATATACTTTGGAAGTAGCTGAAGAAGGCAAGGAAAAGTGGATTCCCCTTGTTTTGCAACAGGTAAACTTATAATGGAAGCTATTCCCAATTTTGTCTCTAAGGAAAAAAAATTGGTTTGAACACTCACTGATAAAAAACGTGAGCTATTATGCGTTCAGTGATAATGTCTGAATAGATCATGCTTTTTTCAATAAATTATCCTTGTTCTATTACCATTTCTTAGTCTTGCATTGGGACATACTGTAAACCTGGTTTGCGTTGTAAGTGGAATTTTTTCTCTGTCACCTTGCATCATAAACAATGTCAGAAAAAACCCAGTACTGTTACTGTATTATATCTCTGCAGTGGCAGTGAAACCTCTGTTCAGTTTAGCAGTGGTATGTGGTAGAGTATTTTGTCTGATCTGGTATACATCAAGCAACTTTATATGGGAAGAAATTCCCTCACGTGATTCAGTTCAGATAGCTCAAAATTCTTCTTCTGGAACTAGTCTCACTGCTGGTTTTTAGTGCTCAGTACGTAGTTTCTAGAGAGGGATCCCTGACCTCAAGGCCAAGTGTCATGAAAATGAGGTATAGACTGTTGCAGACTGGGTGTGCAGCTTGGCTGTTTGCACTACAGTATCACACAATTATGTTTTGTATGTGTGTTGAGTCTTGGAGCCATCATGCCTTCCTCCAGAATGTGTAGGAAAGGCACTACCTGTTTGGGGTAGCGTTGGAGGTCTCTGAAAGCTGAAAGTGATCAGTACTGCTTTCTGGAAAAGAGTGACTTCTCCCTTCTTCCCAGCACCACCATGTTCACCACTAAACTATGTCCCCAAGTGCCACACCCACAGCACTTCCTGTGATGGTGATTCCACCACTTCCTGAGCAGCCTGTTCCAATGCCAAACCACCCTTTCAGTGAAGAAATTTTTCCTGATATCCGATATAAACCTCCCCTAGTGTAATTTTGAGACTGATTCCTCTGGTCCTGTTGCTTGGAGACCAACCCCCACCTTGCTACAACCTCCTTTCAGGTAGTTGAAGAGAGTGGTAAGGTCCCCTCTGAGCCTCCTTTTCTCCAGACTAAACAATCCCAGCTCCCTCATCTGTTTCTTAAAGGACTGGTGTTCCAGACCCTTCACCAGATCCATTGCTCTTCTTTGGAGACGCTCAAGCACCTCAATGTCGCCATTGCAAATACTCCAGGTGGTTACTAAAAATGTTTGCAAACCAAAATGCAGAAGTTAAAAGAGCATTTTCAATCAAAATCTTAAGCAGATATTTTTGTTACATTTTTGGTACCTTCAACATACGCTCATTAAGTATTCCTCTTATCTTTGATGACATGGTCCTTAGAGATGTACCATTTAAATATCATTATTTCAGTTAATGAAATTGTTACGTTGTTCTATTGTGATTTCTATTGTGATTTTTGTTGAATGTACATAAAGATGTTTAGATCTTTAAATGTTGAAGACCATTCAACTTCCCATAACATTTATCACTTTTTTCAAAAATAATGCTCTTACTCAAGAATAGACTGTTTACCATAAGCCATTTTTTCTATTTCCTAATATTCTTATGTTCCTCTGAGCCAAGTGTTTGTTTGGCCTTACATGGTTTTTGTGTTCTTTACGTGCATGATTCCTCATCTAGTTCATTGACAGAGCTCTGAAATTGCAGTAGGTTCATGTGTAGTGGCATGGGCAACATGCCACTATATTCTTACTTATATTTTTTACTCTTAGAAAATATAGTCAGATGGTATTATTTCTTGGTGTTTTGTGGTTTATAGTTGATATAGAGTTGTTATTTGATTAAGCTGAATTATTTATAGGAGCTTTTGGAATTTCTGCAAATACTATTCAAAGGTAATAGTTTTGAAAGTTGAAATACATTGCTACTTACATAACCTGTGTGTTTCTCGTGTCAACCCTTTTATTCATATGCCTGTAGGATTTTCTATTTTGTCTCACAAATCTCACTGTTTCTCAGGTGTTTCGTAATTGTACTAATTAATCATAATCTTCTTTCTGTTATAAAGTATCAAGGATAGGCTGTCAATTTTAGGATCACTCCTAATAACTTTTGAAAGATTAGATGTGGCAGTTTACCTAATGGAGCAGTAGAGGTCAATAGAAGAATCTGTATTCCCTTCTAAATCCTCTTTTCATATTGTGTTGATATTTTTCCCTTTGATAGGTAGTCTCTAGAAGTCCATGTTGTGACAAATAGGTCTGCCAGGGTTGTTCATTTGTAACTCAGTTGCTCAATCCAGTGTCTCTTATTTCTTCTAAATCTAGGTAGCGTCAAGCCATTATTGGTCTATCTGTAGGCATCCAGAACAGATTTCTAGGAACAGGTTTCCATCTGATCCTGAGATAGGGAACTCTGCAATTTTGCTAACCTGAATTATTCTTTTAACTAATGCCTGTGATTTATTTGAGTATTTCTCACATTACTCTTTTACGCTAGGTTGATCTTCAAAAAACCAAGCAGCTTGTTGAAATGTTAATTCATATTTTGGTTTGCTCTTGTTCTTGCTCCCCCTATTCTATTTTTTGTCATTTTAAGTTAAGCAGAGTCCTTCATGCTGCTTTTCTTTTTTTGTGCACTCGTCTTTCTTAGTGACAGATTACCTGTCTTCTCAGAGGAAAAAGCAATCCTTTTGTAGAACCAGTCTCCTCTGGGACATGTTCCCTGTCTGGAAAACAGTAAATCTATCTGAAACTTCAGTCATTATTTTCAAAAAAATCCATTTGTTCTTCAAAAATTGCAGTAGAATTTGTTGGACAGCGATTAGTGTGCAATGTCTTGCCAAGGAGTGTCCTTTGAATTAGGTATAATGCAAGACAATTGATAAGCATATATCCTTAAAGAAAGAAAGAAGACATTGCTGAAGACTGTCATAACACCACTACTAAATATAAAGATCCTGTTGTAAAATTGAGATTGTTGAATAAATATAATGTCTAGTGAAGCACTTATCATGTGTGTGGTAAAAGGCTTGAAAACAATATCATTGTGTCATGTTCTGTAGCTAATTAATTTTTCAATTCTCTGTGGATGATTCTATAACATCTTGTTTAGCCAATCCTTTATATGTATTTTGGTTTTGATTTTAAACTTTTATTTGCTTTTGGTGGATTCTCCTTGAATTTCCTCTGGGCTTCCTTAATTCCATGTTGAGACATACTTGCTGTGTTTTATGCTAGGTTTACAACACAATTTAAATTTCCTTTGTCTGTGGGATACATGTTGATGTAAATAAAACTCTATTGATCTTACCATTTAACTATATTTTTTCCTTTGTCTTTCTGCTTCCTGTGGTGTGAGAAACAATGGGAAAGGGAACTTAGTGGCATGGTAAGTTGGTGAACTAGTCTTTCACCACTGAAGATTTAGGTCTAGGATTCAGATGCAATTGAATATGAACATCTCATTTCCTAAGCAACACTGGAGAAAGATGCTTCTGAAATTTTGGATGCTGCATGTCAACAGTTTGAAATACAGGAAAACTGGTCTATCTAAACAGACTTTGGCTCTTGCCGGTTGAGAGTTACTGTTAGTCATGTCTTCTTCCCTTGGCACGACTCTATTAATTAGTTGGAAACTTTGCATTAGTTATAATTAAAACTTTTGTGTTCTCTGTGTCATGGTCTTCTGCATTTAGTGAGTAAACTATTGAAGAGAGATTATCTGTGAGATTGTTAAATCCATACTTGCAGCGATTTCAGTTGTGAATGTGAATAGCAAAACATGCTCTCTGATTTAGCTACTTAATTCTTCATATTTTATTTATACATATTGTATACCCACATATATATGTGTGTATATGCACTTTTAAATATATGTGAAGCATTTTTAAAAGAACTGCTAGTAGCTGATGTCCTGGGGAGAGTATTTATAGCCCTTTTTGTCATTCATTGTCACTGGAAGATTGATTTGTAATTTATACTTATTTGGAAACAGGTCTGTTAATGGACAAACAGTTTTACAGTTTTGTCTTTTTTTTTTTTTTTTGGATGAGCTTGGTATTTTCACTGTTGTAGCGATTTTATACTCTGGATTTTATATACTCTGTCCATTTTAAATGTACTTCATGTGATTATGAAGTCTTACTGTTTCCACTTTTAGCTCCTTAACTCATCACTTTCTTCACTGTAGTTTGAATTATTTCTTGACTTCCTTTTAATTTATTGTGTTCAGATAAGTAATTACTTTTAGGGGTTTTAGTATAGTTTCTGATCCAAATCAATACACTTTCGGGTAAAATTTTAGTAGATGAACTTCGGGCTAAAGTGAATGCCATTTAACATGTAATTTGTTTTCTCACTTTAAAATTTCTGGGTTTTTTTCTAGTGCATTCCTTTTTGGCCTGAAAATGATGCCAACAAACTGCTTGTTAGAGTTGAAAATTCTGATCTCCCCCCAAAGAAGATAAATTTTGATCAGCAAGAAAACTGTCTCCTACTGCATTTAGACAACAAGGTAAAAATGGTTGCCTTTGCAAATTAGGTAAAACAGTATAAATAACTGTTTCATTTCCATTCTCAAAACTTTATTTTCCCATACAATCAAGTATTGCAAAACCTTATCTGAGAAAAAGATTATGTTTATGTAAATGTATTCTTATGCTCTCTTTCCTGTGTGTGTACACACAGATATAAATAGGTATTCTGTTTAAGTGCTTCTCTGGGAAGCAGTTCTATAGAAGCTGAAACACAGATTGTTTTGCAAGTATTGTCACTCTAGAAGTATTGTATAAGTTACTCTGAAAAGTAACTGACTCCACTAAATTTACTTTTATGTTGCAGGTAGTCTCATCTAGTAGTAGTTCTTAAATATGTGAGTGATTTTAGTAGTAGAATGTTTTTGAAGGCATTAATGCATATGATTCTATAGGGAAGGTTCCTCTACTACTAGCCTGAATTTTCACAGTACGAAACTTGTGCAGTTTTGATTACTAAGTGAAATACTTGTTAACTAGTAGTTAGATCAAGGAAATATTTTGAAGATAAGGTAAAATGGCTTGTTTGTTTTACTATTTGATGGTTTTATCTTACGAGAGTAAAAGTTTTTCAAAACATTTAAATTACATTTGGTTTGCTGGAAATCCATTCCATTGTTACTTACCTAGTAATTTTTACAACTGATAGCTTGGAGGAATTACAGTGGATGTTAACCTGACTGAACATTCTACAGTGATTACCTTTTCTGATTACCATGATGGCGCAGCTCCATTTCTGTTGATAAACCATACTAACGACGAAATTATTGAGTATGGACAAAGGTATGTATGAAGAGTTTTAGTATAGACGTCTGCATAGAGACATGTGAATTGTGACTTCATATATTGTAAGCATGCCCATCTCTTAAGAAACCTATTTTTATCTCTTAAGAAACCTATTTTTTTAAAAAATGGCTGTCTAATTTTGTCAGAGCACCCAAAAATCTCTTGCTTGGTAAGTTGAAGATAATGTATTGTTAGCAGTGTTATGTTGTGCTAGGTAGTTGTACGAGTAAATAACCTATTTTGTGAGCTAAAGAAGCTCTCTGATGTCTTTTTTGAATTTTGTGGCCTTGCTTTCTACATTCCTGGTGAGGGCAAAGAATTGTGTTTGGCTTTTCTGGACCTGTGTGGGTGCTGACTGTGCAGATTAAGTAAAAAGTGAGCTACGAATGCAGTGCTGACAAGAGTAAGCATACCTACAGGATTCTTGAAATCTTTTTAAAAGCCAAACAGTCTCTAGCTTTTTTCCCTTTCAGTCAGTCAGGGCAATGTTGTTTAAAGATTTTTACTTGAAGAGTGGAACACCTGCTGGTCAAATCCTGTTTGTTTCCTGTTTGTCTGAAAAATACAATTGTTTGCTTTGGCTTTTATCTGTAAAGACTAGAAATTTTTATCTTCCTAGCTGAATTTTGGGCATCCTTATCATAAATTTAATGAGAATAGAGTAGCATATTTCAATTGGAAGGGGCCTGCTGCGATCATGGTCCAGCTGCCTGATCACTTCTGGGCTGACCAGAAGTAAAAGCATGTTATTAAGGGCTTTGCTGAATGATGGGCTTGGGGCATTGACTCTAAAGGAAGCCTGTTCTTATGCATTTTAGCATTCTTACAGTAAAGAAAAGCTTCCTAATGTCTAGTCTAAACCTCCCGTGGCACAGCTTTGAACCATTCCCATGTGTCCAATCACTGGATCCCAGCAAGAAGAGATCTGCACCCTTCCACTACCTCTCCTGGGGTAGCCCCCTTTTAGACATCAGTAGAGGACAAGTCTGCCAGTTTTTAACTGTATATGAGGGGAAATGGATTTTAAAATATGTTTGCACGAAAATATCCAGATACTAAACACTGCACTTCTTTCTCTTCAGCAAATCATAGGGGGAAACCTTTCCTAAACAATGAATTTTGAACCCACATTTCTTATCTTGAAATATTAATGGTATGCGACACAAATCCTGAGTTTTTCTTTCAGTGTTTAAGCTCTACTGTCTGGAATTTTTTTCTACTTTATTTTTCCCCGTTAATCACAAGTGGGAAAGAAAATGAGTATTTAAAGTCTACTGTGTGTATTTTTAAAATATATGTATGTATTTCAAAGTATAAATACGTGTTTTTATAACTGTCCTGAGCATGGTTTTGTTCATGTTTTTTCATGCGTAATGCTATTTTTAGTTTTCATTTTCATTATTTGAAAATATAAGTAAAATGTTCTTGTTGAAATGCTAGAATGCGAAGGTCATTAACACAAAATATTCGTTGACATTTGAATTTAAAATTACTTTGTTCTAGCTCCCTTAGTGAATTGGAAGACTGCCTTCAGCCCAATAAGGCAGTACTGTATACTTGGGCAGACCCAGCAGGATCTAGGAAATTGACATGGAAATGTGGAAATAGAACCGAGGAAATTTCTCCAAAAGAGGTGTGCTTATTATTGAAATCTCCTTTTAGTGGCGTCTAATTTATTGTCCTGTTCATCAGTGTATGTATGAAACTTCATATTTAATGAGTATGATTAGGAGTCTCATATATGAGTTTCAGACACAGAACAGTACCAACACTGTATTTGCCAGAACTTGTGCCAGTAAGCGTTGTCTTCAGTTGAAAAGTGTGTGTTTGTGTTAGCCTCTTGTAAAGTGTCATAGTTAATTTTTTCCTGCACCTTAAAAATGTCTTCTATTATTTTTTATGTTGCCAAGATGTATGCATTTGTTTGTGGAGTAAAATGATGAATAGAGTTCTAAAAACATTTCCTCGCTTGTTTGTAGGACAAAATGGAAATACTCAGAGTGGATTGCAGAAAAGCTGTCTATTTAATGTCATTTTATGAAGGTTTGCAGCGTATTGTCCTGATCACTGAAGATGAGAATGTGTTTAAATTGACATATGAAAGTGTAAAAGCAGAACTAGCAGAACAAGAAATTATTCTGTCTTTGCAAGATGTTGGAATTTCATTGGTTGATAATTACTTAAAACAAGAGGTGTCCTACATTGGAATTACAAGGTAACTTATTTTGTGTGCAGTGGTTTAAAATGTTTAACTCTGGGTATTTTCACTCTGTGAGTTTTATTTTGGGTTGTGATGGAAGAGGAACAAGAGATTTAGGTTAAGAGTATTTAGAACGAATTCACTCTATTTTCCTGGTCAAGAGAAATGTTTTCACTGTTTTATGTTAATGCATATACTTTCTGTATCTGTGTATTTTTGGAATATATACTTGTAACTCTGTGTGGCAAACTTCCCAATACGCTGAACAGAAGTATTTCCTGTTCATGTAGTTTGGCAAGTGATAATAGAATTTCAAGCGGTAAGGTCTGTGGTTAGTTTTGTATCAGTGGATTTTTCTATCTTCACTACAGGAACAGTTGCTGAATTCTGTGTTGGAAATTTTGATGCAATACCAGCTTATAGGTCTCTTCAGTTTTGATTGATAAATTATGGTGATCCAGAGCACTAATACTTAGATTTCCTAAGAAAACATTTCAGAAGGAAGCAGAAAAGAAATTATATAATGTTTAAGAAATGTGTGCTATCATATATTCAAACAAGGGCTCTTTAGAATGTTAAGGGACACTTACATATCATTGCCATAATCTACACATTTCTGTATATTCACAGCCATGAGGTTGCAAGAGTGAGGGTTGTTTTTTCTTGATTAATTTTTTGCACTGCACTGTAAAATAAACAAGCAAAAACTTCTTATACACATATACTTCTGTCACATCTGTCATTTACAAAGAAAATTCCAGTCTGTGCCCTCACCTGAGAAACTGTGCTCTGATATCTAAACAGTGGAGACACTCCATTAAAAGTGACATCTGATTTCCTAGATTCATAGTAGTGTTGAGATTTTTTTGGTGTTGGTGTTTTTGGAAGAAGTCATCCATAGTCAGTGGTCTAGCAATGCTTATAGTTGGTATTGTTTTCTTGTCAAACCTTAAATGGATATCAAGCTCCGGGAAAATGGATGGCAGTACTGAAATTGAGCTTCCTTTTTTAGGAGGAACAAAAAGAAAAAAAAAGACAAGGAACAAAAAAAAGGGGGGAAAACTCCCAGCAACTTCAAGGCATTACTCTGTTTTGTAGCTGTTGTTTTGTGTTTTAGCTCACTTTTTTATTTTGGTGGTTCTGCCATTGATGTGTCTGAACACAGACAGAGATGTAGCTAAAAGGGTTTAGTGGACTGTCTCAAAAGCTGCATATCTGTGGAAAGAGGAAACATCTTGCACCTCCCTGACAGTGTTGATTTCTCCCCTGTTTTATGCCAGACTTGATGATCTCGGAGGTCCTTTCCAACCCGGCTGATTCTGTGATTGAGTGACTGTAAGATGAAATTAGACACAATAGTTTCTCATAGAAGCAGTCGAAAAGAGTCCAATGCCCTTTAAAGTTGGTTAATTATTTGTATTAATAAAACTCAGAGACAAAAGAAAAGAATTGATTTAGAAATAACTTTTAAAAAAAAAACCCAAACAAGCAACAAAACCAAACCCCCCACCATAAAATCGGTAGAGGAAACATGAAAACCAAAGTCACCATCAATTGATTTAGATGGAATGAGTGAAGAAACAAGCTATCAAAAATAAGAGGCAGTTCAGGAGGTGTTTTGTCTTGACTTAAACTTCTTGATTTGTAGTAAATTTAAAATGCCAAAATACATGCAGGAGTATAAGCAGAAAAATACATTGAGATTGTACAATAATGGATGGCAGTGCTGTTGCAATTGAGCTTCCTTAAATATCATTACATACCTCTCTTCATCGAAGTATGGAATTATACTGACTCATTAACTTTTCTTTTTTGTATCATATTGGAGAGTCTGGCTTCTGCTTAGTACCAAGAAGGCAGCGGGTGATTTGGGTCCCTTTTATTTACTACAGTAGTGCTTTATGATATTGTTTTTCATTCTCCAGTTACAACCTATTAAAAGTCATGCTACAGTAGCTAAAACTTGTTTTGAAATGGCTAATACATCTCTTTTGGTCCTTTGTTTTGTTTTCAAAGTTCTGATGTGGTTTGGGAGACAAAACCGAAGAAGAAGTCAAGGTGGAGACCAATGAGTGTTAAGCAAATTGAAAAATTAGAACAAGAATTCAAAGACTACAGTGAGCTGAGTCCTTCAGAAAATAAGATTATTGAGTTGGAATCGAATGTTTTGGTATTACTGATAGTTCTCTAATTCTTTTGTTTGTATGTATGCACTAGAAAAAGATCATATATCAATTTGGCTGACTTCCAGTGAAATTTGAGATATATCAATTTACACAATCCATTTGAATATCCTTCTTCATCTCTGTCTTTAAAAAATTTGGAAGGAAATCCACAAACATTTGAAAGCTTCCTTTTTGTTGTTAGCCTCTAACTTTGAAATTGAGGTATAACATTTTTGCAGGTCTTGATAGTAAATATTCATAAAACTACAGTAAGGAAGCTTTGCTTTTGGTTTATGTATTATACCAGTAGATGTATTAGTTTGGGATTAGTTTGTTTGTTTTAGCATAAAATCTTCTATTTTTAAGATGGCTTATTATGGGATAATTCAACTGTCATTCAACCACATATAATTGAAAAATAATTTCAGAAATTATTCTGGAATGTTGAAGCACATTATACTCCAAATGCTCGGTCCTCTTCTATAGAAAAATTCTTAGATGCTCCTCAGAAATGTGTTATCGGAAAATAAACATTGCATAAATAAAGCCAATTTTTATCTCAGTCATAGACCATTATACTACTCAGCTTTTCCTCTAGAAAGATGTGTATTAAATACTAGTAACTCCCAAATAATGCAGTATTTTGTAATTTTATTTCTATTGAAATTTGTAACAAAATTTCTAAAAAAGCAGTATTTTAAAACAGCATACCAAATTTTCTGTAATATTACAATAGGTATGTTTAACTCCTAATGGAATGGACATGAAAATTCAACAACCAAATGAAATTCCTATCAGAAGGAATTATCTACCAGCTTTAAAAGTGGAATACAGTTCATCTGCACATCAGAAGTCTTTCAGAATTCAAATTTACAGGATACAGGTGAGTCTTGTCAGAAAGTAGTGAATTACTTATTCAGAAAAAACAACTTTTATAGAAACTTGGATTCATTTTTAGAATTGTTTGAATTTCTCATGTTTTCAATTTATTTGTAATCATTGGCTTTTACATCAGCGATTCTCAGTCTTTGGAATACTACTTAAATGCCTCTAGGAAAAAGAAAAAAGATAACTATGACTGTTCAGAAAAAAACATTTGCCATTCATCTTCCGTGCTTTTTCTTGGAGCTTTTCTTTGTAACCAGCAAAAAGATATGTGCGGTTTCTTTTCTTGTTATGCTCAAGTTTTTAAAAACAAATCCTTTGTAAAAATTTTTTGGACCATGTACCTAATTTTGTGGACCACCAACTTAAAGAAGCTTTTCTAAACTATTTGAATTGGATTATTAAATTTTTTAAATAGATATATTTGTAAGTGCAATAGTAGCTTTCTTTCTGTTTTCAGTTTGGTGGAAGGCTGCAGGTAATGTTCATAATTCTTTTGTTTGTCCTGATTTTAAAGTATTTCACTATTGAAAAGCTAACGTGCTGCACCTTGTCCTGTCCTTACCCCTCTAATAGATACAAAACCAGATTCCTGGAGCCATATTTCCCTTTGTGTTCTATCCTATTAAACCTCCAAAGTCCATCACCTTGGATTCAGGTTTGTTGTTCTAGTTTAACATAATCCTTCCAGTTAAAAAGACAAAATAACTTATTTGTACTGAAGTTAACCATGTCACTTCTATCAGATGAAGTCTGTCTGAGCCTTCTGACTACAGATAACAGCACAAATACTAATGTTGGAGATAAGGAAGCAGTTGTGTCTACAAAGAAGATACACAGAAAACCATTTCAACAGTTAACAGTCAGAAGAAAATTTCCTTTGTCCATCAATATCTTAGCTTTTAAGCACATTTTTTGGCACACTAATTCATTGCTTTTGGAGAGCATAAGCATGAAAGTTATGCTCGAATCAGGCTTAAAATGAGGTTTTGGTAGTTGCATTCAGACCACAGCTAAAACTTAATGCTGACTAATATACGAGAAGAGTAGTTTGCTGAAAATAGGAAAAGATAGATTTCTTGTTAATGTTGATGATAGTGAATCTGGTGCACTGTTTCTGTCTTGCTTGCATTTGGAGTTGTGGGGCATTGAGGATTGACTTTAGTGAATCTTTAGTCTTCCATTATTTTTCTACTGCTCCAATATCTTAATCATGCAGTACATGACCTAGTGACCTATCTGAAATAACCTTAACTAATATGAAAAGAAATGTCTAAACTCAAAATTATTTATAGACTCTGTAGATGGAAAATTATATTTTGTCTGTTTTGTATTTAACCTTCCGACTTCTGCATTGCTTGGAGCATAGTGACATTGCTTGCAGTGTCTCTCTACTATGTGATGAACTGAAGTCTTTCATTAAATTTTTCATACCAAATTCACTTGAAATATCTGAGGAATATCAAAAGGGATTGTGGATTGAGACAAAAAATAATGCTTTAATTTTTTGCAGAAGCTAATAGGATGTCAGGTGTTCATTCTCAATATGATCAGTTTCAAGCTACAGTGCATAAATCTGCAGAATTTTTTGTTCAGTTTTGAGTTTTTTTGTTTGTTTGGGGTTTTTTGTTGTTTGGTTTTTGGTTTTGTTATTTTTTTCTTCTGTTTTGGTTTTTGGTTGGGTTTTTTTGTAGTCATTTAGTGTGTATCTTTGTATCAGCAATTGGAAAATCTTATTCCATACCGAAGGAAATTATATCGATCTAAGATTATATCAGTATTAATTTGCTTTTAAATGAAAATGGTGCATTTTAAGAGGTCAGTGAAATAGCATTTCGATGTTCCATTTCATCTTTGCCTTCCCATTCCTTTTTGTTCCTGCTCTTTTCCCTGACTTAGTTGTTTGCCAGTCATATCCATTATGTAATCCTGCTTTACAGGATTGAAAAAACTCTGAATGTATATGACATTTTCATATTAAAACTATAAAGTTATGTATAACATATGGCAGTCTGTGCTGATCTCTTTTTATTTTACAACTTCATAGCACCAAAACCATTTACTGATGTCAGTATTGTCATGAGAACTGCAGGACATTCACAAATATCTCATATTAAGTAAGTATTTTGACATGTTCCATCTCTTCTGCTATTGATTATGTTTAATCAAGCTTTAAAATTAAAATTATTGTAGAGGCAAACATAATGAATGGTAATTTTAGCACCAACTCATTCTTGGAAGGATCAGAGCACTTTAAGAGAGATGAAAGCTCAATGCCTTTTGCTATCCCCATAATTGCAGAGCAAAGCAAGGATTTTTAGGTGTCTTTTTAATGCAGATTTTAGTCTTCTTTAATTTAGAAAAGAAATCTGTTTAGTGGTGGTATGTAGAGTGTTAAATGCCACTACGTGATTAAGATGGTTCTGTTTACCAGAAATGTGTTTATCTTACACCTCTGTGGAAGGCCTTCTTTTCACCAGTAATGATGAATCCCTCAAAAAAACCCAAACCAAAACAAAAAAGAAAACAACAACAACAACAAAATACTACAAAAAAGCCCCACACCAGAAAAAGCCGCCATAAAACCTATACCTGAAATTAATACATAAGTGACGTAAATATCCTGTATTAAGTGTTACGCATTTTTGTAGAATCCTTAATATTTTTTTTTTTATTTATAGGTATTTTAAGGTCCTGATTCAAGAGATGGATCTCAGATTAGATCTTGGCTTCCTGTATGCACTTGTTGCGTTGTTTACACGGACTGATTTGCCAAGTGACCCAGAGGTAGAGACCTTTTGTTGTTTGAAGAGAAATAGATTTTAAAGTTGTAATTAGTCAAATTGTATTAAAAAAAAAAAAAGGTTTTCTGTGTCCATAACAATGGTTAATTGCTGTGTGTCTAGGACTGATATGAAGCTGTGAGTTTTTTAATTACTGTTGCCTGAGACAGATAATAAGCTCTTTCCTTTATCTTCATCTTGAATGCTATGGAAAGAAGGCTTCAAAACCTTGCAATACAGGGTAAACGAGAGGAATTTGTACAAAGGAAAGTATAAGCAGTATTAGTCAATGTATTGTGTCTCAGTGACAAATGCATGCTAGTTTTATATATTCCAACTTTTGAAGTAATATTCATTTGAAATGCATTTACAGATACAACATTTCAAAAAGGATGTTGAATGTCTCCAAGAAGAACTGATGAGTGTGTCATCAATGGATACATCACAAATCAGCTTGTATGAATACTTTCATATCTCTCCAATTAAGGTAGTCCTTTTTCACATTACAATGTGTGTTTGCTCTCTGAAGATTTGTCTCCTGCAGGATAATAGGCACTGGAAATGAAGACATATAGAGGTGATCAAAACAAAAAGTCCCAGGAAAGTGCTATCATTGTTACCACTACCTTAGTATTTCATTCCTATCCATTACTTCCTTTATAATGAGTAATGATTTTTCTTCTTCTTATGTAAGATTTCCCTGTAAAATTCTCTAGTTTGTGTGCAGACAGTGTGTTGTGGATTGGAGATTTAAGTAATTTCTGAATAACATGTACAGCCAGGGTAACAAACACTGTTAAAGCTGTGATAGTATCTTATAGGCTCTATAGCAGTACTTAAGAGAATCTCATCTCCATCTCATAGGAAATAAATAAAAGAATTATTTTAGTTTCACCTCTTTGCAGTATCTGGTGAGATCTTAGAAATTATATTGGACAAAAAAAATTGCATAGAGGAAATAGGATGGAATAAATGGGCTTCAGGTTCTGATAAAGGATTAATCTTGCTTGGACATCATGCTATGTTATCATTTTCTGTCTGCTTTGATTTTGGGTATAACTTACAGAAACCTAATATTTTAAAAACAAGCTAAAAACCTAAATTAAAGCTAAAAGAATCCGGAGACCTTCTCTGAAAACATGAATAAGCAGTTTCCATTTCCTGTTTTCTTAAAGGTAGTTTGAATTACTCAGTTTGACTTTTTGTCAGTGGAGTTTTTTTGACCTCATGGTGTATTTGTATACTCTGTTGCAAAGTTACTGCTTTCAGTCAAGACCAGGAATGTCTTAACTCAATTTTTAAATAATCTAAAATATTATAAAGGTAGAAATATAATATTTTTAATAATGAACCTTGTTATTTCCCCATCTCATTTTTATCCTTTAGTTACACTTAAGCTTTTCACTCAGTACGGGTGGAGAAGATAGTAATAAAGAAGAAGGAAAGAATGAACTGATACCACTTCAGTCCTTGAATCTCCTGCTGAAGAGTATAGGGGCCACCCTCACAGATGTACAAGATATTGTTTTTAAGTAGGTTAAAAATGTGATTGTAAAGATCACTCCCAAAGATTATACCAATATTACGTATGTTAGATTTTATTTTGCTCTGCATAATAAGGATTTACTTTTTCTCTTTCCTGTTTTTTTAGGTTGTCATTCTTTGAACTCAGGTATCACTTCTGTACTACACAACAGCTCCAATCAGCAGTTGTAAAACATTATTCAAAACAGGTTAGAATATTCCAGTAAATTTATATTTTGCAAGTGCTACTCTGTGTTTTTGTTCTGTGAAACTGAGTAAAATTACTTATATCTAAGTACAAAGGTAAAATAAACACATATGAAACAATTACTTATTTAAATTTTACTTCCTTTATACTGGGGAGAAGTGACATGGACAACAATGCAGCTTGCTGGAATGGATAGGGGAAGCAAACACAATGCAGCTCTGATAGAACATAATTAGCATGAAAATATTAATGCTTTTTCTTGGACATTAGTAGCATATGAATTTTGCTTCCTTCTTGGCTTTTATATACTGTTGAAGTCCTGTCATCCAGTGGAGAGAATCCAACACACACACTTGTGCATGAAAGAAGTCATCATCATCTATCCATCCACTATTGATAATAAGGGATTCTTGGGACATTTTAGTTTAGTGCTCTGTCTATCTTTAAAGGAGAAAAAATCAATACAGTATTTTGACTGGGGAAATGAGTTATCTCTTGTTCTCTTTCCCTTACTTTTCACAGAGGGAAAATTTGGCGTTTAGGAGACGTGCAACCTTTTTTTTTTTAGAACAAATTACACTTCATATAGATGCAGTTACAACATTTTGCAGCGACTATCAACAAAATTTTCTTAGCATATACAAAGAGACCACAGTTTGTCCTGTTGTATGAGAGAAATCTATGTAATATGTTGGCTTTGTAAAATCTCAGTAACTTTAACAACAGTTACTGCTGAAATGCTTTTATGTATTATTGTTTCTTTGACTGACTTAGTGTGGTTTACTGACTGATTTTCTCACCTTTTTAGTACAACTACTACTTTTCCAAGTAATTTTGCGGTTTTTATATTAAACAAATGTTTCTTTCACTGTTTCTAATCTGTAGTTTTCTAAACTACACTGTTTGCCTTTGTTTCAGTGTAATTTAGTAAATATTTAACTAAAAACTCTTTTATTTTAGGCTATTAAACAGATGTATGTTCTTATTCTTGGCCTTGATGTCTTGGGTAATCCCTTCGGATTCATAAGAGGCTTGTCTGAAGGAGTAGAAGCATTCTTCTATGAACCATACCAGGTAAAAATCTCTGCTGCCTTTTTATGAAATGTAGTGTAGAAGTAAATAGATAGGAATTGTATTGAAAATCTATATTAATACCTGTTCAGGTTTTAAATTTAGATTTAGAATTCAACATTTCAAGTGAAAATGCCTGCAAAACTCAAGTGAGATGAAGAGAGGGAAGTCCATCTAACTTAACTCACAAATGACTGTTCCTTACGGTTCTTACTTTAAAATAAATCTGATCGTTTTTCCATTCACCGTAAAATAAGCGGAATTCACGGAATTAATTAGTATTCTAAAATAGTCTGTCATTCTCTCACAGGGGCTTTTGTGGCCCCTTTCACACTTTATTGCTCAGTCTTATCTTCTTGTTCTCTTTGTTACATATAAATCCCAATAAAAAAGTAAGATTTAAAAATATATAATGCATACTATTTGAAGCTTATCATAAATATGTCACTTTTTTCTCATAGGGAGCCATCCAGGGTCCTGAGGAATTTATAGAAGGAATGGCACTAGGACTTAAAGCACTAGTAGGGGGAGCTGTTGGTAAGTTTCAGCATTGTGATGGTAGTTTGCTTAATAGTCAGCAATAGAGTTGAGTATTTGTAAATTGCATTGGAATTTTAATTTGATTTGTATTCCAATAGGTGGATTAGCAGGTGCTGCCTCAAGAATCACAGGTGCTATGGCAAAAGGAGTAGCTGCAATAACCATGGATGAGGATTACCAGCAAAAAAGGAGAGAAGCTATGAATAAACAGCCCACTGGTCTGAGAGAGGGTATCACTCGTGGTGGAAAAGGATTAGTTTCTGTAAGGAGGAAAAAAATACAATTAATTTTATGCAGGCAAAAGTAACAAGGGGCTTGTTGTAGTCACCAGAGTGGTTAGTTTTGAATTTTTTTTAGTTAGTTAGGTTTTTGTTAAGTTTTAATTGTGGTTTTGCAAATACATAGCCTCAATTGAGTCATAGTTTTAAAGAAAAATGTAAGAGGGTAGGAGAGAAGGTAGAAATTGTGAAGCATGTGCCTCTAATTCTATTAGCTCAGAGTGAATTTTAGAATACTCCCAACACATGTACTTTGAGCCTATTCATCAATGAAATAGAAAGAAAAATGCTAAAAATGAAAAATATTACCTGGAAGCCTTTTGGTAATGTCTGTTTTGTTTATCTTGGTAGGGTTTTGTCAGTGGCATAACAGGAATAGTTACAAAACCAATAAGAGGTAAGTTTGGGTCTTGTTTCATTAACTGTTCACATCATGGTAAATTCTTCATATTTGATGAGATATTGTAAGTCTGAGATATAAAACCCAGATTTTATATTCCTGCTGATTTTATATTCCTGTTGTTTATATGAACTTTGGATGGAGACTGTGTAGTTGTGTATCAAATAAGAGTTGTATTTAAATAGTAATAAAGTTTGCTACGATTGTAAGAAAAACTCAGTGTCTTATAATGATTTATTGCTCTTAATGCTTTTAGGAGCTCAGGAAGAAGGAGCAGCTGGTTTTTTTAAAGGTGTCGGAAAAGGCTTAGTGGGAGCAGTAGCTAGGCCTACTGGTGGAATCATAGACATGGCAAGCAGCACATTTCAGGGTATTAAAAAGTAAGTAAAGTAAGTCTACAGGATAACGTATGGAATGAAACAGAGAGTAGTACCAGTAGTACATTGTGTCTTCCTGTCACTTCTGTGTTATTTACATAATAAATAGGTGGCTCTTTAACAAAATACACAGTTGACAGCATTTAAAAAATAGCCACAAATCTCAGGTATTTCTTGCATTACTGAAAAAACTAGTTTTAAAAGCCTTCATGATTGGATTTCCTTCAATTGCTGATTTTTAACTTCTTCCCAAAATAAGGAGATAAAAAAGACTTCTCAGATGAATCTAAAGTTACTTTATATATTATTACTATTTTATGAGATGAGTTCCAAGACCACCAGATTATGCTAGGATCTGTCATGGTCGTTCAGACTGAGAACTGTGTTAAGACTGCATTTGAATACTTGGTATTCTCACTTTAATGAATTCATTGCTGAAGATTATCTCACACTGTAATGTATAAAGAAGTAGGAAACAGTTTTGAGGAGGCATTTAGTAACTTCGTCTGAATACGGCAGTTCAATGGCTCTGTTCTTAGTTAGATCACTTTTGCTACCATAAGATTGCCAGTCTCTTTTGTTTTCCGCTTTAAACTCTTAGGCAGAGAAATGCAAGAGAAATGCAAGAAACATATCAGAGTGGAAGTTCTGTATTTTACAGTTGTCTTTAATTTTGAAGATTTTAAGTACAATACTTAGACACTAATTAAGTATTACAGGCATGTGCTGCCCTGTGCCATCTAGTTTGCTAATAACGATTTTCTGAAACAGATTTCTGAGTCTGTTACTGTTTCACAGGATGTCTACTTCTTTGCAAAAGTACATATATAGACAATAACAGTTGCTGTACTAGGACTTGAATTTAATTTGTATGCGAAATAATTTAGAGCCTTGGCTAAATATTATAGTTGAGAAGAGATATTGATACATATCTGAAGTAATCTGTTTTATTGTCAGAGTTGCAGATTCATCAGAAGATGTGATAAGCCTGCGCCCACCTCGCTTCTTTGGTGAAGATGGAGTTATTAGACCTTACAGATTAAGAGATGGAACTGGAAGTCAAATGTTACAGGTGAAGGAAAAAAGAGAGATAGATTGACATACATTTAAACTCATCTTACATTAAAATAAATATTTTAGAATTTCCCATTTCCTAAATTCCCAATCTGCCCATACCTAGTAACTCAATAGTCAAGAAGTTTCATTTAATTTCTTAGGCCTATGACCACTTTAGGGATACAACTGTGATACACTTGCTGCTGTGATACAACTCTTGAGGAAGACACCATAATGTCTATCAGTGTATCTACAGCAGTTTGTGCAAGATACAGTGCATTTTGAAAGAAGAACAAAGTTTAAATGTGCAATTAAAAAGTTTTATGCCTTTAAATTTCATTTTTTTATAAACAGTGATGATAAGTACAGATACTTTTTCAGTAATTTTACAATACATATTTTAAACAGTGACTTTTAAATCTCAATTTTATGTAAAACATCATTTTAAAGAACCTGGGAATAGCTGTACTTGTGTCATACTAAAGCCATGAAAGAACCTAAACAGTTATGAAGTGGAATACTGTTTGCATGAAGAACATGCTAAGCAGCAGTTATTCTTTAATGATTCATCTGCCTTTTAAGGAAATTTGAGAAATAATTTCAATTGTGACACACACAGCTTACAGAGTTTGTTTTTTCCTCTGTTAGAAATAAACCTGCTTTTTAGAAATGTTCAGGCATAAGAAATAAAGCAGTAATTATTGATTGCCTGAATCTAAACAGAATTTTAAAAATACGCATAAAAGGATTCACAGTGTGCCATGAAAATGTCATACAGAAATAACCTTTTAGGAGAAGTAGGTAAGAATGAAGTAGCGTTTGGAAGAGCATTTTGACTCACTTTGAGTATTGCCATAGCTGTTTGTTTCATGTCAAGTTCCACACTTATTTTTGTTTCTTCTGCATTTTGTCAGTTTGTCTCTCATTTCTGGTGGAAGAGGACTGCCCTATTTGTAGCACCTTAGCTGTGTTCACTATACCGTTTACTGGTGATCTAGTTCAGCAGACTATGAAAGGTCTTTGATAATATTATGCCTCTGCCTTTCTTCTAAGGAGATAGCTTTAACTTGTGCTCTCCAATTTAAAGCTAGTGCCATAAAGCAGTTTTGCCTTAACTAGAGGATAGTTAGAAGCTACTACTGATGAACGGCATAAATTTGTTACTAATCTTTTTGGTTTTGGTAAGAAAATATATTTGAAAGCATCCTCTTTTCTGTTTTAAAGTGTACCACTAAAACAAAGGCTCACAAACAACAGTCAGCTCTAATGTGCAGACTTCTCTCATTACTGTACACTGCTTTTCCTTCTTAAATTTGTACATGTTTGTATTTTGTTTTTTTTTCCTGAGAAGCCTTTACAAAATTTTGCAATATAATACGTAATTCTAATTTTTCGGTGTTGTATGGTCGAGTACAGTACCACCACCTTCCATTATCTAACTTACAAAAACATTAAAGCACGGCCCTGTGTGTTGTCTTTTATATTTTGTGATGGCAGCACCATTTGAAAATAACTGAACTTGAAAAATTGTTGTTTCATATCAGTTTTCACTAGTATGGTTCCAACTGCTCTTGAAGAAATGTTTTCAAAGCTCCATGCAGGGTTATAATTCTCCCTGTTGACAGTCAAATCAGAAAGTAGTATTGTTTTTTCCCACACATTAAATTCTGCTATAGGATGTTTGGTGTCCTAATCTTAATTTAACTCTCAAGCATACTAATGTTTTTGATTCTTAATGTTTGTGGTTCCAGAGCTGTTACTTTGTTTTGCATGGAACTCAGTGGATTGCATGCATGTTCCCTATTTGAAACAGTTTGAATAGAGTAGTATATTCTTGTGGGGAAAATAATTATTCTCCCCTTTTGCACTGTTTCTTTGCATGTAGGTTTGGTGACTGGTCCCACTTCAGTCACTGTATTGTAGCTTTTCAACAGATTACAGGGTTAGGTTGGAGTAAAACTTCTTATAGCAATTTAGAGATTGAATATGCTGATTAAAGGAAATAGGATATAGGTTATTTCATGCACTCATACTGCGTCCTAAACTAGGATGTCACTTCAGAATTTCTTTGTTTTCCGGGATTTTATTTTGCTTTAATTAACAAACTTTCCAGACAAATCATTACTTCTAAACTAATACTTCTGCTTTCTTCTTCCCTTACCATGCTTTCAGAAAAGACAGGCCTACAAAGAGTGGACTATGACTCACAGTAGTAGTGATGATGATGACAGTTAGGATAATGTCGATGTGGATTGTTACAGATATATATGGCCTTTGTCACATTCCTTTGACCTTTAACCTTTAAATGTTGCTGCTATAATTCCCACAGAGATGTTGGGATTCTGTGCTACTAAATTTTTATTTTTAAAACTGTGAATAAAAATGTGGGGATAATAAACTGTATGGTGATGAGTGCTAGGCAAAGGAGCAAAGAATGTAATGAAAACAGTCTTACAGATAAAACTGTACATTAGGTAAAACAGTATTGAAATAAGTGATACCGTGACTTAAGAGTTTATTTCTAGATGTATTTCTATCAACTGTGTTTAATGTTTTTGCATTTAAATAAGTGTTTGAGAGGGTTTATTTATAATTTAGTAGTTGGATTGCTTTTTAAATGTGTTTAGTAAAACTTTACTGAGTTTGAATTGTTGGTGTTTAAATGCTCTTTGACTGTTTTATTCAAATATTTCAGAAGTATTTTGTCTGCTTTTCTTTTAAAAATAAACATGTCTAAAGTATATCTAAAATGGATTCATCTGTTCTGTTCCAACATTGTTTTTCATGTTTCCTGGAACTAGATAATGTGAAAACACTAAATGGCTTATGAAGGTATTTAAAAGATAACATACATACATTTTACCAGGAACATTTAACATAAAACTTTAATTTTTCATTTATCATTTGTTTTACCATAATTTTTAAATATTTTGTGTATGTTGTGGTATCCTTAAAGGTGTGAAATAATGTTATTTAGTTATTTTTTTCATTCTGACTATAAATTGGTTTTGGTTTCATAGCAACAGAAAGGTAAAAAATCCACCCCAGAACTAAACACCATGTAAAAATCAGACAGATGAAAAAAAATACCAGTATTTTTACAAGACTTTGTGTAGGAAAACATATGTAACATGCAAAAGTATTTAGTTTTTTATTTATCTAAATATGGGAGGTGGCAGGGAACACTCATCCACTACAATTCTGTATTATAAATGCTACAAAATACCTTTATAAATTACTTGTTTCTTTAAAAGATTATTTATTCTGTATACACTGGAATGCTTGCACAGTTTTCTCATTCTTTTTTGTGGTTCATTTAAATTTGTGTTGCTCTTTAAAGACAACTGGCAGCAGATATTTCTGTATCATTAAGTCATGGCGAGGCTTCACAAACGAAGATTTGGGAAGGCTCTATCCACATTTGCTACAGGCACGTTGGTGGTTTATGAGGCCAATACGTGACAGACATATCCGATTGCAAAAGGCACAGCAGAAAGACTCCTTAGATGGTGTATTCTGCAATACACGGTTCTTTTTGCGTTGCCTTTTTTCCTCGAGAGTGATCCTGCGTGTGTTCTCGAAGGAGACAGCTGTGTTATAGATGGTGTGTCTCCAGGCCTCCCGATTGGAGGCCAGAGCAGACCAGTTATGATGATCAATATGGCCAAGGCTGAGATGTTGTTTCAGGGAGTCCTTGTATCTTCTCTTCGGGGCTCCTCTCTTGCGGCAGCCGGTGGCAAGTTCACCATAGAGCATGATCTTAGGGAGGCGGTGGTCCTTCATCCTTGAGACGTGTCCTGCCCATCGCAGCTGTGTTCTCAGTAACATGGCCTCAATACTTGTGACATCTGCTTGCTCTAGAACAGATGTGTTGGTCACATAATCTGACCAGTGGATGTTTAGGATTGTGCGGAGGCAGCGTTGATGGAAGCGTGCTAGGAGACGCAGGTGGTGGCGGTAGATGACCCATGATTCGGAGCCATTAAGTATTGTAGTGATAATTAATTCTGCCAACATCTGAACAGTTAGAATTGCTGTAAAGCAATAAGAGCTTCTGAAATGTTTGCATATTTACCGAAGTAATGTCATTTTGTTCATTGTCTGTTGGCTTCCAGTTACCAAAATGCTGAGGGAAGAACCATTAAAAAGCATTAAGACTGCTTATTCTGGCTCTATGCATTCAAAACCTGCTGTACAGTCTGATCTCTTGGGCAATTACCCTTTACCTTTAATCTCATAGATGAAAGAGGGGACAACTAAATTTGAGAGCTGGTTTTAGCTGAAATTACTGATGCTACAGGCCATGTGTTTCTATTTGTTTGGTAATATTGTCACCTCAAAAGGATGCCTTGCAGAAATAGATGAAAGACTGTATTGCAGTGTGTTACTGCCTGAAACATAGTGGGAAGGATTTTAAATGTTTCGGGTAATACTGCATCTTCCATATTTGTTTGAGGAACATAGGAAATCATTTTGATCTTCAATCCTGAAAAAAGACACATCATGTCTAAAAGTTGAGGAAATTGTTAGATACAACTTTATGGAAAGGTTACTGTGACATTTTATGAACTTTATTGGATTTTGAGAAATTGGAATAATGTTACGTAACATTTCCTTCTCTTTTGTGCTGTTTTAGTGCGATTTTTTTTTTAATCCTATAAAATTGTTTTTTCTTCTGTAATAACCAGTCTTTCTAGACAATGCATATCAATTTTATAAAAAAACATATTTCTTCCTCGTTCTAAAACAGTTTTAGAAATGTAATTATTTTAATAAATTTTTTGACTAAAAGTTGACCTAACTTTAAAAATTTTTTATCTTAAAGTTCTACTAATTTTTGCAGAACGAGGAAGCAAAATTTAGCACAAATGGTAGTACTCCCGGGTCAGGTATTGCTAATTCAAGTTGCACTGCAATATAACTGCAGAGTTCATTCTTTACTCAGTAGATCAAAAGGTTGCAGAATGCTAACTAAAAAAACCCCAAAAAACAACCCAACAAAAGAGTAGAAAAAATTGCTAGTGTAGTTGGCAAATACAATTCTTTACTTTATTCTGTCTCTTTGATGGAATATAGTTGTGTTTTTGAAGTTTTTATGTTAATAAAAAAAAATTCATTTTGTACAAGTATTTTATTTGTTTCTCACTTGAGTCTAGACTTCTCTGAATATATATTGAAAAAATAAATAATTTGGATTTGGGGCTTTGGGATAACAAAAACTTGTATAACCTGGTATATTAGTATTTAATTTCTCTCTAGGTCATGGAATGAAAAGCTATGAAAACTAATAGCTAAACCGACTCAAAGCCAAACCAACCAACCAACCAAAAAACCATGTAGAGATTATTTTCATTAGGGATTTGAAGTAACACCAGAAATGGAGACAATTTTTTTCAATTTTGGTTCTTTCATTCAATTTAATGTGTTTTAACAATTTAACTTTTGGCTGCACGATTTCCCCCACCCACCCCTTTTTCACTGCTGAATCGAGTTTGAAGTCCATTACTGTGCCATCCTTTTGTCTCATATTGCTAAATTTTCTGCTCTTGGCTGCAACAGTTGCCAACAGAACAAGTCAGCAATTCAGCTTTTCTCAGGAGTTCAGTTTTTCTCTTATAGTGACTTGTATAACAGTAGGTGGAATGTATATGTTTCCTCCTTGCTGAGGTGAATAATCTGTGTGCTTTATCTCTGATGTTATCCAGTATATCCCTTTTGTTCAGGGTTCTGTGGTGGTCTTATTTTTCAAGAGGCTCTGTAGACTTAAGCGAGTGCAAGGGGATACTTTAGACAGTTTCTGTGATCATTTAATATGCGTTTGCAATTATTAGTCATTTACAGAAGCTATAGACCTGCCAGATCTTTGCCCTGACAGGGAATAAAGCTGGAAGACTAGTTCTGTGCTTATGAAGATAAGTCAGCAACTGTTGCACCATGAAATCAGTGGTTCTCTGTGTCACAGCTTAATGTCTACCCAAAACCAAAATAAATTTAAAATATTTCTAATTTGCTTTTATAGTGTGTGAGTTTGTGAGGACACTTTCACTGTGTTGTGTGAGATTGCTGTATAGGTTGTAGAGAAGACAGTCCTTCAAAGCTGTGCTTCAATACCATGTCCTATTGTATTGGAGGTCTTCAGCTTCTGATTTAGTGATCCTTTTTTGGTCATGGACCTTCAGATCAGATGGTAGAATATTGAAGTGATTTGTCCCTCAGTATTCAGACTCCAGTCTGCAAGGAAGAACGTCTGAGGAGTAGGAAAAGTGTGTCATACTGTTCCTTCCTCTCCTTCCCTCACTCATCTTGAGCTTGGGTTCAAATCCAAACATAAACATCCATATTATGAAGTACCCTAAAACTGGGTTTCACTTCATAAAATTATTGGAAGAAATTCTTTCCAAAGTTCAAAGTAATTTCATTTTTATTTGACATTGTCCTGACTCTTGCCAGACATTCATGTATGCCATCTAGTTTGCTACTCCTTTAAGTGAGTCATGGCTGTCATCCATCCTCCTTTGGAAAACCTCCTCTGTCTAGTTTAAAGGAAGAAGCAGGATCCTCACCACCTAAATACACAACATTTGGATACTATTACATAGCCATTGCACAACCCCAAATAGAAGACAGATATATTTCCAGGAAGCTGCCTGAAACCAGCTAACACCAGTTGTTTCAGAAGAATATGAAAGCTTGCATGACTCAGTTTCGTTTTAGCTTGATAGTGATGGAAGCATAAATGCAATATTCTTCCATTTTCCTGCTGATGCAGTAATCATGCTTCAAATGCTACAAATCAAAGAGGTTTGATTGTATTGGTAGGAAATAGAACCTTTAGATATTGTCATCAGAATGAAAGTATGGATCAATATGGTTTCTCCATTGGGCTTATCAAAGAAATTCTCTTGTCTATTTGGATCAAAAATTGACCAAGATGATTCTGCTAGTCAGCTTAGGCAACTTTTATTCCTACTTTGAAGAAGGAATTTTGTGTACTGAAAGAAAGCTGCTGTCCTACTTTTTATTGTCCTGCATACTGTGGCCTTAGATTTAAATGTTAATCTTGACTGCAAATTTCTGTTGATTTTAATAAAACCATGTTGGTTTCAGAGTTGCTGTTCAACATGGCTGAATGGAATCTTGAATTCAGACACTAACACATCATGGACAAAAGCTTTGCTTTTTGTAGAATGACACTGCACATTGGGATAACTGGAATGAGGAAATAGGTAATAAAGGGTAAATGTCAGTTCTTATTCATAAGGGATGAGGAGATAATTTTTTAAGGCAGAAAAAAGAATGTTTTACGTGTTACTCTTTATTTCTATAACAGTTTTCCCCCTTTTTTCACATACATTCAAGCCACATGTAACAAGTCACCTGGGAACTGCTTAGAACTATTAAATGTTTCTGTGGGAAAGATTGGATATGTAATTATGGCAGGTTAGCCTGCTGAAATCAGTAATTCTACAGCTTTTGAAGAAGTTACCTTATGATTTGAGCTGAAAGATGCATTCAGGGTTGGAGTTTCGAGCAACAACAGCGAATTGCTTTCAGAACTCACACATTTATACTGTAGCCAGTTCGTAAGGAAATACACTGTCAATATATAATTCAGTTGAAACCTTCCAGTTAACCTGAACATACAGAACAGCAGATTTATAACCACTTTTAAGTAATAACAGCCTTTACACTATTTTTGTACATTCTGTTTCAGTTGAGATGAGCTCAAGAAGGATATCAAGCATTCAGACTTCAGTATCACACATAACACTAGTATTTTTTAGAACTATTACCAGAAGGATCATAGATTTTAAATTTTGGCTCTGCTACTTAACAGTCTGCTCTGTTTCATTTCTAACTTTGTCATAGCCCTCTGTGATTGTTTCTTGTTAAATTAGGAGTAGGTAGTGGGATTAGGAATCTCTCCAAATGCAGGGATGCCACTTAAGACATTGAACATATTTGCATATCCATCCATAAATGATTACGTTTGCTGTTAGATTATTGCAGTGACATCTAAGCAGTTGTACTGCAGGTAAGAATTTGCAAAGGAGGGGATCTGTTCTTGTGTTACTTCACATGTAACAGCTGCTGGAGTGTCTCTTTTTTTTCCCCAGTAGCTTCATATATACTCTTAATCAGGTTATTAAAATGCTTTTAATTTGAAATACAGACATTGTTTTAAAAATCTGTTTGGTTTTTTTCCAATGGTGAAACTAATAGTTGATCAATGTTAACTTTTATAGTTTTGCATCACCAAGCAGTGATCCAAGTTGCTGTCTTTCTCCAGGCATTAGCTAAGTACTATAAAATTTTTAAAAACTATTTATGCATCTATATTGAGGGATCAATTGTATATCCTTTTATGTTTGAGCTGTATAAGGCACTTTGGTAACAGAGCACAGTTGTGACCTTGCTATAAGAATTATCAGCAGAAACTTGGTGTATCCCTCTGATGCATTTCCCAATGCATAGGTATAACTCTAATGCTTAAAGGGATAAAGACTGTAAGTGAAGGGTAGAAAAATCCAAAGGCAGAAAATTTGGAAGTAGTTACTGCTCTTCATTGGTATGGATACAAGTGTTCCCTTTGCAAATAGCCCGTGCAATATTTTCTTGTGCTTTATTTCCCAATTAACTTCTTTTGTCTACAAAACTATACAACACAGATAAACTGAGCTTATGATCTTTGACTCATAGATAACGAGGACTAGTTAGCTCATGCCAACAATGTTTTTTGTGCTCCGCAAATGACGTGTTTGGGAATCTTAGTAGAATGAAACTCTTTTTGTGGAATTTGGTGGACATTTAAATAGCTTTTGCTTGGGATTGTCACCTGTGTGATAGTTAAATACTGTACTTCCAAAATAATTTTTACAATTCTCAGTTCGTTTTCAGTAAGCTAAGTAAGTTACAGCAGGTTGACATGATTTGATGAAAATTATCTAGCAAGCTACGGAAAAGACAAAAAGAGGTAACATTCCTCTCCTAAGTATTTGGATTGTATTTGGATTGAGAGACTTACCTCAATGCTATGGAAAGCACAAGAAATTTACCTTCTTGAACAGGGGATATCCCCTCCATCCTAATAAGGCTAAGTTGCTAAATGCTTCTCCCCTATACTTGCTTCTAACAGAACAGAGATATTGGTCATGCTGTGCGATATTTATGTTTGGTCAGTAAGAGAAATTGATGTCATTGTCACAGTGTCTTGCAGTTAAACTCAACTGTGTATTTTTCAACTTTGCTGGAACACCCTTGCTCTTTCCGCACACCTTATTTCTTTAAATTCATGTCAGCTTTCTCCTCTGCTTCCCTGTTGCTAGACCACTAGAAAATTGCTAGACACTAAAAACTTGCTAGACCACTAGTGAGTGGTCTATATCCATGAGGACATAGACTTAGACCAGTAGCCTGGTATCTGGATCAGGTATCCTTCTCATGCTGTCTGTCTATACAACCTCCTCTGTCTTCTAATCATCCAGTGTGTTGTGTGCAGGAATGTTGTAGAGGGTACCTTAGAGAGGATTTTTTGCTTAGAGAGGATTATTTACTTATAAGGTGGAAGCTTGGACCTAAATATGAAAGGCAGAGGGAGACTCAGTTCAGAGGCATAGCAACCCCTAGATAAAGCTTGAATAAGAAGTTTCCAAAAACATAACAAAAAATAACGACTTTTCCAAGCCCTTAGTTCCTCATTTCTTATGCCATTCTTCTTGCTGGATTCACCCTGCACCAGACATTAACTCTTGTAGAAATAAAGACAAGTGGTGACTTATGTAAGTAGGCACATAATCAATAGCGGTGATTTTTGTAGCCCAGCAGAGCTGGGGAAAGAGAAATTATTTGAGCTTTCTAAGAGCTTTCTGGAAAGCTCTCTTCTGGGGAACCTGTTACTCAAGTATTCATGCATTTTAGTCACTAAAGAAACAGCATGTTTGGGGAAGACATAATTTTCAAAACATGTGTTTGGGCAGGTGGAATTGTCCATGCAGCCAAATGTGAAGGGTACACCAAATTAGATGTCTATTATTTTACTGTGTTGATGAACGCTTATTAAATGGTTTTGCTATTTTAACTGCTTTGATAACTAACCTACATGTTTATAAATCTTGGCATACATATCTGAAGGAATATGCTTGTAGTTAAGGCTTTAAAGAATCATATGGTTTATACTAATCTAGTTTTGCTTGCAATTTGTAAAAGATGGGAAGTATACAAGCAGTCGTGTTGCTATTCCCAATTAAGATGCATCAATATTAATTAAATCAGTAATTTAATCACTCATAGCTCAGAAAATCAGAAATCCAGTGTTTGCCAAGTCATGTTAAGAGTTACAGGGAGTGTCTGTTTTTATAAAATAATCTGCTGTCATCAATATTTAAAATTTATTACCCATTAAAAAAATATTCTGCTACAGTATTTGCAGCAATTGTAGGAAAATGTTAAGTTCACAGGAAAACAAATGAATATGGAGGAATGCTAAGCATTACCTTAAGTGCATTATTATAAGTTCTGCTGTCTACATGATAGTGGGGTTTATATACAGTTAGGCATAGATTTATTCTCGGAGTTAATTACTCAATGATTTGGAAGTGACTTAGCATAAATCAGTAAAAGAATCCTTATCATTTGTTGTCTCACAACTGTATTAGTTATCGTAAGTTCAGAGTATATTAAAAATATGTAAAAAAATGAGTCCTGAAATGTTTTGAGAAATTATATTTTTCTTTGCCAGTTTTGGTTAGGATTGATTTTTATTTGCATAGCTGTATTAACAGGAACCGTGTAATTCTACATAATTATGAATATTAGCTGTCACAGATCTGTTAATTATGTTCTGACTGTATGATAGTAGCCTTTTATTTTAAAAGTATGTCCATTACATTTTGTTATAATTTATACTTTTGGAGCATAAATACATTTTAAGCACAAAATTAGTACATTAATTTACTAGCATATTCAAAGCTATAAAACTTTTATCTCTTCTAGAAAATTGAAAATGGAAGATTTGCAAAACTCAGATATATTGCACATGCTATGGTCAACAGTACAGATCTGTTAATGGTAACCAAAAGGTAAACAGTTTTAACTTTGAATAATATGTACTTAAAACAATCATTAAAATGTACATGCCTTGATAATTGCTGATCAGTAACAGCGCTGTCATCATTTATGTAGATAAAATAATTGGAAAGGCATGCCTAATGTGCTCTGAATTATCTTCAGCTGTGGCATTGTACAGCAGAAAAGCACTGAGTGTTATTTCTCTCCTATTTAAGAAGGGAATGTTGGCTTTATGATTTCTTTAGCTGAGAAGGATTTGTTATAAACCTGGTTACAGTGAAGTCAGCTGAACTGTGAGGTTCACTTATAAATTGGCATAATGCAGGAAAAAAGGATAATACCAAAGCAGAGTCAACATCTAATAGTGGAGTATCAGGCATGCTTCTCAAAAAATGTATGTACAACTTTTTGTAAAAATACAGCTTGAAGTAGTGTTACAGTTTTGCTCTGAAAGAGAGCATTTTAAATAAGTAAGAGGAAGGTTCAAAATTGACTCTTTTAGAAAGTGTGCTGTATAGTTGTTATAGATCATTACATGGGAACTGTTTTGCAACAGCAAATGAATTCACTAGAGCAAGGGTAACATGATAACTTTTAAGTATTTTTACAATAATTTTTAAATCATTACTTTTATTTTCTGTTGCCTAGTGGTGTGTTATTTGTGACAAAAGGGACATTTGGACAGCTGATATGTGAATGGCAATACACTTACGATGAATTTACCAAAGAACCATTCATTGTTGATGGTCGAAGATTGCGCATTGAAGCCAAGGTACTTTAACCTTGCCATGTTTTATTTTTTTTTTTTGTGTTAACTGCTTATAAAATTGAATTTCTACTCTCTCTCCTTTGAATTCTTGGTCTCTTTTGTAGTTGAGATACACTCAGAGAAGGGAGTTGAAATTTGGCATGGGCAAACTCAGATAACTAGCTTCTGACTCTTCTAAGCAGAATGGTGACTTACCGTTTGCAGGTGAAATTCCTTGAGCCCTGGGAAATTTTTTGTTGGTATGCACCAATTCACGAAGTATTCATAGTTTGGAAAATGGTGATATGACAAAAGGCTCAGAAGATTGCAGAATATTTTTATTATGCTCTCTGACACTGTGGAAATATGCCAATATGGGGACTTCTACCTTGTTGCAATCCTATGCAAATAGAGCAGAGCAATACATGGCATGTGCTATGCTTCAAACATTTTTTTTTCATTTGCTAGTAATCTAATTCTTCAAAAATACAGTAAGGTTTCCATATCTTAAAAAAAACCATGGTGACATATATCTATCCTTTTCAATACAAGTTGAAGAATGTTGCTCTTAGTTTCAATTTTTCCTTTGAAAAAAATCCTAAAACTTTTTTTCCCTGGTAGAATTGCAAAAGACAGAAGGAGAAAGATGACCACCAATGACTGAGTGTACTTACAGAGGCAGTTCCTTAAAAATATTTCTTACATTCTTGTTGAATGGTAACTGAATTTAATTTCAATCAATAAATTTACCTGACAGGTTTTGTTTCTGTTTTTAATAAGCTTCATGTGTGTAATTACACATATTGGTTGTCAGGACAGTCTTGACAGTGTACGAAGTAAATCAGTTTTTCACTCAGATTATTTGTTTCTATTGCAGAGAGCATGAAAGGCAGAGCCATATTGGTTTGGAATCCTCCAAACTGGATTTCTGACTGCAAGTGAACTTTTACAGGATGAAATAATTCTTAGCATTTCTGCCATTTCAGACAATGCTGAATAACATATCCATCTTTACCCCTACACAGCAGTCATTTCAGAATCCATTAACATGTCTGCAGTATGTCTTTACTGAAATCTGTAGTTGAAAACTGTATTATGCAAATAACTCCTTATGTTTTTCTTTATGCAGCCAAAGTTGCTGTTTTCACTACCTAAGACCATTACTTCCAAGTCAATATTGGTGGAATGCCCACTCAAGAAATGACTTAGAAAGAATAAAAAATTAAAACCTTAGGGAGTAGTGGATTTTGTTACCGCACATACTCCATTATCTGCCTTCCATTCCTACGCACTTGATAGTCCCTTCTCCAGGGACTCCATGGTAAAAAGAGAAGTCTGTTACTGCTGGAGTGTTCCACTCCACTGTGCTTTCATGCAGAAAATTATGTTTCTCAGGGTATGTGCATGCAATGCAAACATACTCAGGTTAGCGTAATGGGTACACGTGGCTGTCTGAACCATCATATCTGTATTAATAGTAAATGACTTAGTCTTAAAGTGTGAAGAAACTTAACTTCAATTCTGAATTACTGTTTTGGGGTCTTTTTTAGGAACGAGTTAAGTCAGTGTTCCATGCCAAAGAATTTGGAAAAATTATTAATTTTAGAAGTCCAGAGGATGCTAAGGTAAAGTCAAAATACCGTTAAAATTATGCTGTGCTAAATTTGGCTTAAAAAGTGAAACAAATATTCTTAACCTGAAACTGCTATATGTATTTAAAATTCAGTAATTTCCACATATGCATTATAGAGATGGAAATAGCAATGATCTATTCAGTACTGAATTTCAAAATTAATCAATTTCAACATCAAACTTGTCCGTACGTAAATCTTTGGAATTATAACTATCTATCTAAAGACTGATTTAACAGTACTACTAACAGAAACTAAACAATCTAGGATGTGAATTAAAATAGTACATTTTAATAGAACAAAAATATTTGGTAAATTACGCTTAGTTTTATTCCAGGGGTTGGGAAGGGGTAGGGTGTTATTGCTCAGTTCCTCAAAATGCAGTTTTGGTTAAAGAATAAAGAAAATCCTTAATAAAAATACAAATTCTCTATTTGATATACGATATTGCTGCTATTATTATACACATTTTGTGTTCATTTTGACATCATTAGTTTTGACTACAATGGAGAAGTAGGAGTGTTTCAGGTCTGCTACCAGAATTATGAGTTGTGAAGGTCCTGCCTTGGTTTTATTAGTGCAGCTAATAATTTTCACAAACCATAAATTAGTCTTGTATATATTCCAGTGGGACATAGTTCCTTGGGATCATGATTTGAAACAGGTTGTGGAAGTTGCATCCTGTCATTAGTTTAAGTTGCTTTTGCACCTTCTCATCAATTTAAGTTGCCTTTTTCTTCATGGAGGTAATTTCTAACCACAGCTGAATGATAACACCTGACTCTTACTTCAGAAAGGTAGGGGCCTCATGTTGAATTTGACTTGCCTGTAATCTTTGGAGGTACTGAGGTTCTCTTTTTTTTTTTTTTTTTTTTTTTTTGGCTGTGGTGGAACAGGGACAGGCAGTGTTGAGGTCCAGTAGTCTTTCTGGGAAGGGGATCCTATCTATGCCTCAGCTAAATCAGGAACAATACTAAAAGTCAAATTAGCACATCATATTATGTATGCTATAAGTCTTAAGTAAGGAAAAGAAAGCTGAAAAAATTGAGTACACTTTTCATAAAAATACTAGTTTGCGTATTTTCCTAGAAAGGCTCAGGAATCTAACAAAACCAACTAACTGGTCTGTCAATATGAGGGGGTAGAATCTGATTCTGATTTGTAATAATCTACTCATCTTCCTGCAAAATATTATGAACACTTCTTATGGCAGTCCTTTTGTCCCACTCTAGATTTCCGTCTCATTGTTTTTTACTGCAGAAAGACTTTTATTGTTTCTTTTTCTTCACACAGTGGATCCTTTCTAAACTGGAAGAAGTGAGAGAGAATCAACCAAAATTGTAATGAATGGAAAAACACCAAGATATGAAGAACGGCTACCTTTTAATTCCTCTTAAAAAAGCAGAACTATTTGAATATCAGCAACAAAAACAAAAACAAGAAGGAAGGAATATTTATCGAATTGTTTATTATGGTCACAACAGTCTGTGGCTGTATCACAGAACTAGATGATGTTAAGTTAAAAAAATACCTAATGATGAAAAGATTCTGCCAAGTTTGGGCTTGGTTTTCCAGCTTTTTTTAAGATAAGATTCCAAATTTCATTTTTTTATATAAGCAGCATAAAGTGAATTAGTCTTAACATTTGATATTGAAATTGAACTCTGGAATAATTGTTATGATACTATTCAGAGCAAATGTTTCAGTTTTGATTCTGAAAATCAATACTTAATTTATGTCTTGAGGCTGTTTTGAAATACAAATTTCTTTGTCAAAGGAAATGTTATTCATTAGTGTTACAACTCAAAATATAGGAAGGAGGCTACTGATCGAAGTTGAATTTAGGTGATCACAGGAGGGGCTGCTTATTTGACAATATTATTTTCTTTTTGCAAATGAATGGACCAGATCATGATTGATTTACACTAAAAGTACTGCTTTTAGTGTAAACTTTTTTATATTCTAGCTAAGGCAATGTTGCAGCACCTCTGTCTGTACTCACAGAAAATATAACAGTTTACAAAAATGTGTAATGGGGAGAATTAATATTTCTCTGCACTAAAAAATAATCATAAAAGTGTATTATTTTAAATAGAAGTTACTTACAGTCTTGCAAATCAAGGAGGAGTTGATGGGGTTATAAGTGCACTGTTGCATACCAAAAATAAATGCCTTGAATTACGCAATATTGTGTCCTAAGCAAGTGACTAATGAAGTCAGATTTATATTAAATAATAAATATAATATGTCACAGTTGCTTATATCAACTTTTCTTACCCAATGAAACTGTTTTGTTTTGTACCCAGACAGCAGAATTTTGATAGTTTGAATGTCTGCAATTCTATTTCTTTCTTAGATGTAGTAGTCATAGTGTTGTTGAATGGCTATTTACTGGAGTTGATATAGAAAGTACATGAAGCAGTACAGTGTTACATGAAGGCTTCCATAAATTCCAATATCAAAGTCTGCAAAACATCTGGTACGTATAGAAAGTACCTGCTGCCAAAGTATGATTTCTAAACAATAGTTTACAGTATTTATAGCTACAGGATAGGATTCTGAAGCTTGAGATATCCAAATGGTTCCATTATTGTAAAATCTTAAACAACTAGCATGCTAACCTATAGTTGCATATCTTTAATGTACTGTAAGTCTTGCCATTGGTGTTGAGTAACCATTTAGTGGGTTACAAAATACATGTAATCTTGCAATTTTCCCTGTAAATTGAAACAAAATAAGATAATTCCAAAATATTACAATAATTGTGTTACTCCACTTGTTTGTACACCAAGCACGTACCAAGAGTATGAACTCAGGTTATCATGCCAAACTTATGTACTTTGCCTTAGATAAGTAGTGTTTTTAAATGCCCTGAGTACCATTTTCTATCTGTCATTTGTTTATAATCTGTCATTTTCATTTTATATATGATAGTTCAATTAACAGCCTCATTATTTTCTTGATTAGTTTGTGGTCTTCCCTATCCCCAGCATTTACAGAGTCGAGCCTGTGCAATGGATTTTTTAGGTGAGACACAGTGTGCGTGGAACTGGACCCACCCTTTAATCCTAAGGTTCATCTGCCGGGACCGAGTGAGCTTGGACAGTGGCAGCGAGGTCCTCAGGACGCAGGGTTAATTAGAGTGACCTTCTCTTAGATGGATGGCCTTACAGGGCTAAGCGAGCTCCATCTCATTTACAGAGTATTTACTGCAACTTTCACTTACAATACCTCTTGTGTGTACTTTGTACGTTTCCATTTGTGTAGCTTTTCAGTTTACCTGATTCTATGTATTTTCTTTTGTCTGTGTTTTAGTATTTCTTACATTTATTTTATCAACAAACACTGATTCTCAAATCTCATCTGGCTCTTCAATAATATTTGAGTAATTTAATCATTAATGTTGAAAAATTTGTTTTAAATATGCATATTTGTGGTTAAGCAGCTCATGTTTTGGAAAAAAATAAGAATTCACCCCAAATTGCATTTTTCTTATAGAGTATAAAATATTTTGATCTTCTGTGCTCACTGAAAGCCTTAACACAAGAGCTGAAATGTTCAAAAGTCAATGTGAGACCTTTCCTCCCACTTTGTTTCCACTTGTAATGACGGCATGATTTGCTATAGTTCCCTGTTCTAGTCAGTGTGTTTTTTGTATTTCCCTATTCTAGTCAGTAAATTGGTTTTTTTCCTTAAACTTTCTCCATACAGTCATGAGTGAATTTTACCATTTCTTAGCAAACACCAGTTGTCTCTTTTAACTATATATCATCCCAGGGCAAAGAGAAAGGTATTCAAACTTGTGCCATTGTGTAATTTTCTGGATTACTGCAGGTTGTTTGAGATGTCCACTCTGCTGTGCCTCGTTCCTCATTGCAATATGCATATTTTTTTCAAGAAGGCAGAATAGGTATATTAATTTTTATTGGAAGTGTATATGCAATTACAAAAGGGGATCTTAATAAATATTAAAATGTAGGCATTCAGTTCTGTCCACTGTGGTGTTTAAAGTATTATCATGACCTTCACTGAAATGCTGAAGAACAGTTTCTCTTCTAGATTACTCTTACGTAAATTTAATAAATTTGAAAAATGTCACTTGGGTTCTCAATTTGCTAAGGGTTAGAATTACTTTTAAGAAACTGCTGAAACTTTCATTAATCTAGTTGTTGCATCTCTTTTTGTTCAGCTGCATGGCTTTCATGGCATGGCTCTCTTGGTTTCTACACTGCCTTCCCCCCCTCAACCTCTTCTTCATCTTGAATAAAGTGAAACTGAATTTTATTTTACTGAAATGTAATTATTATTTGTTTTCTTTATATACTGCTTTAATTAACAAGTAATACCATTACTCAGAGTCTTGCAGGTCAAGTCAAATCCTGTCTCTGAGAACTAATGATCAAACTTCTGTTGTAGCCATCTCAGTGAAAATAGAATTATAGACTTTAGCATTTCCCTTTGGCTTATTGTGAAGACAAGGTTTTAATAACTGGAATAACATGTATAAGCTTCTTTTAACATTGTTTTGTTGGTTGTGGATTTTTCTTCTGTTGCTGCATTGAAAAAACAAAGATGATGATGCCAAATTATAGAAGCATAGACTGGTTTTGTGTTGGAAGGCACCTTACAGATCACATAATTCCAACCCCCCTGCTGTGTGCAGGGTAACCATCTACTAGACCAGGTTGCTTAAAGCCCCATCCAACCTGGCCTTAAACAACTGCAGGGAAGAGGCATTGACAGCTACTCTGGCCAACTTGTTCCAATGCCTCACCACACTCACAGGAAAGAATTTCTCTCTAGAATCTAATCTGAACCTACCCTCCTTCAGTTTGAAGGGATTCCCCCTTGTCCTGTCACTACATGCCCTTAGTAGTCCCTTACCAGCTCTCTTACTTTGAAATACCCCTTTAAGTGCAGGAAGGTGCTAGAAGGTCTCCCTTGGGCCTTCTTTTCTCCAGGCTGAACCTCTCCAACTCTGTCTTCATAGGAGAGCAGCTCCACGCCTCAGACCATCTTCTTGGCCTTCCTCTGGACAATCTCCCATTTCTGGTAGGACCACTCTTCAATTTGGGACCCCAGAGCTGGATGCAGTGCTCCAGGTGGGGTCTCACCAGAGTGGAGTAGAGGGGCAGAGTCACCTCCCTCACCTTACTGGCCACACTGCTTTTGGTGCAGCCCAGGATACAATTGGCTTTCTGGGCTGCAAGTGCACATTGCTGGCTCATGTCCAGCCTCTCATCCACCAGCGTCTTCAAGTCCTTCTCAGAGTTGCTCTCACTACATTCTCCTCCCAGCCTGTATCTGTGCTTGGGATAAACAAATTCTTATGTCATTCTTCTTTTTTTTTCTTTTCCCTACACATACAATTCTCTGTGTATGCCATTAGCTATTTATTATCTTGAGCATTTCACAGAATTATTCTTACAAATGGATTTAGGATTTTTTCTGGCCAGTATGCACAAGTACATCTATCCATCACCTAGGAGCCAAATTTTATTTGATCTGTGCAAATATGATCTTGGTCACAATTTTTGCTTTTGTGACTTAAAGAATCTGAAGCTCACTAACTTCACACACAAGTTTTTTATAAAGAGGTTTTGATTGTCTTCAAGGCAAATCTGGAACAAGAATTTTAAATATTCTTTTAATACTTCAGGGGAGGAGTAAATTTGTTTTAAGTCTCCTCCTACGAGGAATGAAAGAATGTCCATGGAATTTATTAACTCATCACCTCTTGATCGATACATCAAAGGCTGAAAAAAATGTGATTGCTGGAACAGGCGTGATGAGATAGGACACTAATAGGCAAAAAGGGAAACCTCCCTTTTTTTTTGCTGGATGTCTCCAAGTTTTTCTATCTTTGTGCATTTTCACTCCTTGTTGCATCAAACAGATTGAAAACTATGTGCAGAAGTTCATCTTGGTACCTGCCCTCATGAATGTTTTTCATTGTTGATTGGGAAGTGTGAAAGAAAAGCATTCTTGTGCTGATGGGTCCTGCAAAACCGTAACTGTCTCACCATCTGCAAAGCTTGTGCTCCAGCAAAGCTAGGCTTCCATTATTCACATAGACAGCAAATCTTTACTCAAGATAGAAACCTCTAAGAGTTTAAATGCATTTTTCCAGAAGTTCCCAAGGAGCTCAAACTCTATCAAGCAGTTCAAGTGTTTGGGCATTTCATATGCTTTCTTCTATTAAATCTGCTGTCCTAGAAGGAGTATTTCTGTTGATGTCTTTTTCATGTGGCTGAAGTTCTTAAGTAAAACTCCAATATCTACAGATTTTATGAGAAGAAATGACTTTGAATTATTTTTTGAGAAGCAATGGTTAGTTTAGGACAGCAGTTTTGAGGGACATATCGTGACATCAGATCTTATAGAGGAGTGTAGAGATGATGTGTTTGGAACATGGACAATATTCTCACAAGATGTGCCGTTTTATTTGTGCCTTCTGTCACCCTCCCTTGGCTGCTTCTCTTTCAGCAAGTACCTGAGGCACTGTACCCTGTACCTCATCCCAGGACGTATCACACTGTTCCCTCAGTGTGGAGTACTGCCATCCACTCTAGTATGGACACAGTGTTATAGGTCAGTGTCTTTCCCTCACAGAAAACATTAAAGCGTTGTAAGAACAGGCTTCTGTCGCTTGTTCCAACAATAAAGGGTAGGTAACTCAAATGTTAGACTGTTTTCTCCTGGACGCACAATTTTTTCTGTGCTGCTGGAAAAAAGGGCATCTGTATTGTTTAATGTGTGAAATGGCAAGCATTTTTTATGGGCAGTGAAAGGTCAGGGTGTGCTTTTCACAGAACTGAGCTGTGAGAACTATCACCTGGCTGAATACACAAAAGCACTACTCAAGCTGAAAAATCAATAGAACTTAACTTTTTTCTGTGCTGAACAGAAATTACTATTTTATGCTAATAGTAAAAACTATTGATATAATGTTTTCTCTTAGAAAAATAGCATTTTCATTTATTTGAATACAGAACCTCAGCACATCTTTTGAGCTTAATTGCCTGTGTTAACAGGCTGTTCTGCTACAATGGTCGCCTTACCAGTGCTGCCAAGTTAGCTGATCAAGTGCCAGTGACTACCACAAATTTTACATGGGTAAGATTGCCCTCATGTCTTTATTAATTTTGTCTGAGAATGTTTGACCCAGTGAAGGAGAACTGACTGTGCTATTAGTGGTGCTGACATTTTAGTGATTTGTACTTGGGCAGGGAGGGGTGGAGATGGGAAAATGTCTGGAAATCATCTAAAGGAGAGCCTTTACTGCTCTCTAATCCATGGAAAACTACGCATGAAGCTTAATGACAGCAAAATGCAAAGTGCAAAAAGCAAGTTATGTTAGTGGTGTAGAGGAATTTAAGGCCTAGTTTATTGCGGGCACCTGTGGCTGATCTCTCAGTGAATGCTGAGAACATTTGCTAAATGCCTTTTGTTTGAGAAATATTATTGTAAGGCACTTGAACAAAAAGGCAGTGATATGTGAGTCACGAATATTTAATTTTTTTGTAATTTGTTAAAAACTGTGGGTTAAGGAAGAAAAATGTGGACAGTATCTAAACAAGCTGATTTTATATGTAAGTATCAAATTACCATAAAGGTATAGTCTCTTGTTGGCATTTTCTCATTCATCTGTTAGTGGAACAAAAGCTATTACAACACTGCTTTCTAAAATTTGTGGAGTATACTTTTTTCAATTGTAAACCTTACAGGTCAAAGTAAATTTTTACAAAAACCTATTGAAATTATCCAGCATATATTAATAACTTGCTACACTATTGTAGTATAGTGTCAAATCCATGAGAGATTAAGTTTTCCAAAACACAGAGAGTAAGCAGGATTCTCTTTGGCCAAGAAGGGGGCAAAGCTTCTCTACAGCTATTAAATTATTGTAATGCTTTCAATTATTGATTGTAGGAGTCAACGTAGAATCATAGAATCATTTAGGTTAGAAAAGACCTCCCAGGTAAATGAATGCAACCTTTGACTGATCACCACCTTTTCAATTAGGCCATAGCACTAAGTGCCACATCCAGTCATTTCTTGGAACACCTCTAGGGATGGTGACTCCACCAACTCTCTGGGCAGCCTGTTCCTGAACCATTCCTGGCATGGCTTGAGGCTTGATATATGTCTTGCAGAATACAATACTGTATTAAGTAATAGAATACATCTATGATAATTTTCGTAGTCTTTTTGGTGACATTAAGCATCAGTAACATTTGTTAAGGAAAGTTATTCAGGCTGCTTTTATAACTTTGAGCTTTTATATAGATAACAAGTTATAAAAATGAATGCAAAACTATACTGTGGGTTTTTACTATGTAAAGAGTTGGAATAATAGCCATATTTCCCAAGTTCCCCCTGTATCTTTCTCTTAAGATCAAAGATGAAAAAGGTGCTCCTTCTCGTTAATAAATTGTGATTGTGAGACTAATGGTAATGCAATGACTGCAAGAAATCACTTAAGAATGTCCACAATGCTCCAGTAAAAACCCAAAGTTTCAGTAAAACTGAGTAACTTAAATTTGTTTTTTAAAGGATATTGTAGAAAACCCACATACCAAATATATTGCATAATTCTACTTTCTATGTTCAATGAGTAAAACCTAACTGGTTTAAATAGAACTTTTAGGCTTAGAAAAACCTGCATACCAAATATATTGCATAATTCTGCTTTCTGTGTTCAATGAGCAAAACTCAACTGGTTTAGATAGAACGTTTAGGCTTTGTGAAGATAGTGTGAGATAAATGCTCACCTGTATAACTGGTAATTAACTAATTAGATGAAAATACATGATTTTCTCTTCTAGATTTTTTTTAATTTAAGAACAAACTGACTGAAGTACTCAGAAACCAGGGGTATCTAATGATAGTTTCAAATAAGACCTTTCTTTCTTCAATTCTACAACAAAAATTAATATGCAGCTACACTCTCTAGACAGAAGCATACACAAATCACATCAGCCAGAGATCAGAAAGGTTTTTTTGAAAGATTTTAAAATAATATTTTACAATAATGCACTGACTGATCATTACTCTTCATGTTCTATACCCTTTTATTTGCTGGGTTTTGGAACACCGTTCTGAGTGGCATGATGGCAGGTGGAGTCAATGTAAGGCTTAATAATAGAAATTTATTTAGTTCTTGTATGAGGTAGTGAGTACCCATGGACTGCTGCTCTATGAAAGGCTCTTCTGACCTCACAGTGAGAGCCGAAGCAGGATTTATCGGTTGAAATATCTGATATTAATCTATAGTAACACGGCTAAAGGACAGGAGCATGCATACTCATCAATACTAATAATAAAGTCTGTCCATGTCAAGAAGGATCTGAAGTACATTCAGATGTTGTTGTTTGAAATTCCTGGGCATTGTGATGGAAGTCAGTCCAAAGCGAGAAAATGTTCAAGATAGTGAAAGGAAAATTATTGAAGTTGTTCATGCATTGAAAACTTTGAAAACTCTACTTTAGCTACCATGGATATTGTGATATTTCAGCAAGTGAAGTAAAGTATGCTTTTCATGGTTTAAACATGTCTTGAGAAATGGATTTGTAAGGGCTTTAGGACTTTAGAGTTCAAACTTTAAGCATTTATGAAGGACATTTGAAGGAATTCTTGTACTACAGGATGTTAAGAAACAAGTTAAGAAACAAGTAATGCAGTTCTTCTAGTATGTTTTTCCCTAGTTGCCTACTGTTTTATTTTTTTTGCAACCTCCTCTACAACATCTTGATATCCAAAACCCATTGTAGTCATATCTTGTTATGAAAGCCAATCAAAATTCTTACAAATATCTTAGTTCCGTATTAAATTTCTATGATTTTGCACAGTTAAGTCCTCCAAATTTCACCCAGGATGAAGTGTTGCCTAGAAAATTCCATTTTCCAGGGAAACAAACAAACAAATAACACAATCACAGTTGGACTGATTGGACCATGTGTTACCAGAGTGGATTCTGGTTCTGTGTTGTAACTGCAGGCAGTTCGGTGTTTGTTAGTGATGAAAGGGGTAGTTTGGTGTGAAAACATCTATGATCATGCTAGTGTGAATTCTGTAATTTTGAAATTAAAAATTGCTTTCCTTTGGAAAATCAGTAACCCCACTTATTGCAATAGCTTGTCTAAGAGCAGACTTTTTCAATTACATTTGTTTCTCTCAATTTCACTAAACGTAATTTTTCTTTTAATTATTTCTATTATATGGCAGGGAGAAGTATCTACTGTTGTGACCCTTCGCTTATTTTTTTTCTATGTCCTCTTTCCTTCAGTGTCTCCAGCACCCTTCAATAGCTTTAGCTAACTGAAATTTGTAAACATACTTCAGGACTTCAGTGGATCTACGAGGGCCCTCTCTTCCAAAGAGTTACAGTTAGCTCTAAATGAAATTCAACTTCATTTCAATACAAGCACTCATGTTACTACAAATAATAAAGAGGATGCAGCATCACCCACTATCCAAGACTTTTAATAGTTCAGCAACTATTAGTTCAGCATACACAGTAATTGGGCTGCTTGAATTGGAAATTTCAAGAGAAGTGTTTTGAAACACCATTTCAGTTACTGTGTTAACTTTGGAGACTTAAAGGGATGGAAACACATACATACAGCACTCATTGAATGCAAAAGCTTAAAGGACCATAGAAGTAAGGCTGCAGCAACTACTTTCTTAATAATCATAATAATCTTAATACTGAATCATTTGGTAGGCCATTTTACCTAAATAGAATATTTCCTAAATCAAAAGGGTACTCAGTAATTTCTGTAGTTGGCACTCATACTCCAAGAATATCTTACCAAGTTGGCACAAATGAGGACACAGCAATATATCAAAGTCAGTGAAATAACTAAAAAGTTAACAGAAACAAGATGAATGTGCTATCATAAATTAATCACTCAGGCTTAAACACAAATTACTAAACAGCAATCACAGAAGTGTTCCCACAAAAGCACCTAAACAGAAATTCAGTTGTGCGTGGCTTTAGCCCAATAGTTGCTGGCATAAAACAATAAAACCCTTTAACTTTTATTTGAATAATCTTTGCAGTTACGCCAAAATAAACATAGGGATTAAGAGCTGAACACAAAAATTTCAGTCCTAGCTATAAGGTTTACCAACAGTCCTCTATTCCCTGTCTCTTCATCCGCAATGCTAATACTGCACACTAAAGTGAAAGGCTGCAGACATGAATGCTTCAGATTTAGATATTTTTAATATAAAAGATGATGCATTTAGGTTCTCATCTGACTATGCAGTTATTCTTAACTTTACCCTCCTTAGTTGCACAAGACTCTTGAGGTTTTCATGACTGGGTTTAAATTCCAGGGTGACATTACTGTGTCTCTATAAATGAGCCGTGAGAGCAGGACGCACAAGATCCAATGTCTGGTGTTCCTCTCTGCAGTCTATCTTCCCACCACAAGAAGGCAACATTAAATCATCTAAAATCCTAACAAAGCACACAAAAAGTGGAAGGTGTATTCGAGATGCTACACCGTGGTTGTAGTACAAGCCTTCCTTTATTTAAACAGCACTTTCCTGCTCCCTTTTCCTTTGGTGGGAGTGTATCAGTGTACTCTTGCCTTGCTGCCTCAGCATCCCTCACATTTGGACTCCAGAATCAAAAATTCTTAAAATGTTGTCACTTACTCAGAAAAGTTTTCTCTGAAAAATAAGAAAATTCCTCCTCTCCAGTAATGTAGCAAATCATTGTCGAACTCTCAATTGTAAGTAACAGTAAAAGGAAGATTTAACAAAATTAAAAATAAAACTAATTTTTGATTGTGCCTGATCTCTTAGAAAATGAGATGACAGTAGACTATTAAATGACATCCTTCTTCAATGTATGATTATTTAAGAAAAATGCAGACAAACATATAACAAGAATGACAATGTTTGACACGAAGGAGCAGATTGCCTGTGCGTAACCATTCTAAATCAAATTTTACCATAAATGCCTAATCTAAGTATTTTATGCTGAAATTTAATCCTGAGCCTTCGCAGAAATAGAAATGTAAATTTACTGTTAACATGAAACAAGCTTTTTAAAAATTATTTGAAAACTGGGGGAGAGACTTATCTGCATTCTTATTTATATCTGAAACTTTTCATGTAACTGACCTGTTTGACCTGCCTGCTTGTTGTCAATATATTTTGTAGAGCTGTTTTTCATGATTTTCCCCAAGGGAAACTCAGTTATGTGCCAGCTGTGTTGACCTCAGAACTGGGAGAAATTATGGTTCCAGTACATTCAGAAAGCCTAAAATTAGTTTATTTCATCACTCCAGCTTAAGATTTGATGTGCACAGGCCATCATAGACATGGGTGTAAATAATAAAATCAGAGTGAAACCATCTTTTCGTTATGAGCCAGCAATGTGCGCAAGTGACCAAGAAGGCCAATGACATCCTGACTTGTATCAGGAACAATGTGGCCAGCAGGACCAGGGAAGGGATCATCCCCTCTGCTCAGCACTGATAAGGCCACACCTTGAATCCTGTATTCAGTTTTGGGCCTCTCATGACAAGAAAGACATTAAGGGGCTAGAACGAGTCCAGAGAAGAGCAACAAAGCTGGTGAAGGGTCTGGAGCACAAGTCCTATCAGGAATGGCTGAGGGAGCTGGGGTTGTTTAGCCTGGAGAAAAGGAGGCTCAGGAGAGACCTTGTCACTCTCTATGACTACCTGAAATGAGGGTGTAGTGAGTAGGTGGTTGGTCTCTTTTTGTAACAAATGATGAGACAAAATGGCCTTAAGTTGCACCAGGGGAGGTTTAGATTGGCGATTAGAAAAAAATTCTTCACAAAAGGGGTACTCAAAGCAGAGGCTGCCCAGGAAAGTGGTTGAGTAACCACCCCTGGAGGTGTTTAAAAGCCAAGTGTTTAAAGAAGTGACATCATGAGATATGGCTTAGTGACAGGACTTGGTTAACTTTGGACTTGGTGATCTTAAGGGTTTTTTCAAACCTAAATGGTTCTGTGATTAACTTCATTGTCTTGCTTGTTGTTGTAGTTAGGCTGGGTAATTGCTGCTTAGAGGAGTCTAAGAGATGGTATTACCTCCATCTGTCATAGCATTCTTGAATTCATAGAATCATAAAAAAGTTTGGATTGGGCAGGGTTCGCTGCTTTGGGCAGGGAACATTCCACTAGAACTGGTTGCTCAGAGCTCCAACCAGCCTGGCCTTGAACACTCACGAAGATGGGGGTTGTACAAATTACACAGTAATTTCTTGCTAATATCTAATCTAAGCCTACTCTCTATCAGTTTAAAGCTATTCCTTCCTGTCCTATCCTGAATTCCTGGCTAAGAAGTTTTAATCCTTGAACACATTTAATTTTCAAGTCAAATGACTGCAACTGAATGTTTTAAACTCATGAAGTTCAACAAGGCCAAGTGCAAGGTCCTGCACCTGGGCTGGGGCAAACCCCAACATCAATAAGGACTGGGGGACAAATGGAGTGAGAGCAGCCCTGAGGAGAAGGACTTGGGGATACTGATGGATGAAAAGTTAGACATGAGTTGTCAATATGCGCATGCAGTCCAGAAAGCCCACCACATCCAACTGACCAGTGTGACCAGCACGTGGAGGGAGGTGATTCTCCCCCTTTACTCTCTTCTCTTGAGATCCACCTCAAGAGTACTCCATACAGCTCTGAAATCCCCAGAACAAGAAAGACATGAATCTGTTGGAGTGAGTCCAGAAGACAGAGAAAGGCTCCTTACCGGGGTGTGTAGAGAAAGGACAAAGGGTAATCGTTTTACATTGAAAGTGGGTAGATTTAGTTTGGGCATAAGGGAGAAATTTTTTGCGATGAAGGTGGTGAGACACTGGAATAGGGTACCTGGAGAAGCTGTGGATGCCCTGTCACTGGAAGTGTCCAAGGCCAGGCTGGATGGGGCTCTGGGTAACCTACCATGGTGGACTAGAGGATTGATGCCATGGAATGTTGGTGCTAAAAAAATACTCCAGAGCAGTTAATTAGGGGTGAGATAAGGAAAGGGTTTAATTATGCCAAGGCAAAAGATGTTACATGGCACGCGCCCTGGCTGTGCCCAAGATGTTACATTTTATAACAATATCTGTCCAATCCTAACACGTCCACCCTGTGGCCTTTACTCTGGACCACCCTGGGTCCACCCCCTGAGAAATGGGTCTGGGGGCTTTTACTTCATCATCTTCACCATCTTCAGAGCACAAAGGATACATATTCACCTAATTCTTGACTCCATTTTGTGATTCAGGCCCTGATATACTGTTCTCTAAACAGTCTAGGCCTTGCCTTGACAAGAGACTAAACATTGCCACTGAATTCAGGGGTAGGTTTGATATGGGGTGCATAGAATGGGGTAAGAGGGTTAAGGAATGTGTAAACTAAGGGTGCTACAGGAAAAGGGACAAGGGAGTGAGGGTTGCTGCTTTTAAAATCTACTTATAAAACTTATAAGGCTTACAAATATTAGAAAAATAAAAAAACCATTAAGGGCTTAAGGCATCAGGATCTTTAAAGGTCACTTCCAACCCAAACCATTATATGATTGGAAGTGTTCTCTTCTGTAACTGTTGAACTGGGTATATATTAATGTTTGCTATACCTTTAGTGGTCTGCAAAAGTATTGTTCTAAAATTCATTTAATATTGTAGTAAATTATTTAGTGTTTGGAATATAACAAATTGTTTACTGTAAATTTAGTTTGCCAACAATTTTTCCAATATATTGATAGATATCATCTAGGCTTTTTAACTTAGGTCCTATTTAAAACTGAAGTTAGGTTTCTTACCAACCTCTTAATGAAGCCTAGGAGAGTCACAAATGGTAATGCTGCATGCAGATCTGTTTTGAATCTGGAGCAGTGAATTCTTGGATCTGTTGAGTGCCAGCTGTAAGCATGTTTTGTATCAAATAATCTGACTGTTGTGACAGGAAAGCTGTGATTAAAAGAGAGGGTTTTGTGGAGGTGGGGCAGCGCTGTTCTGAGCCAGCTTCCTTTTCTGCCTTGAGACTCCTGCTCAGTCCATCCCCCTGTCACCAATTCACTTCTCAGAGGAAGGCTCTGAAGGGCTGGCTGTGCATGTGTGAATAAAATGGTGCAAAAAAATCTAGTTTACATAAGAGGCATGCACCACACAGCCAGTCGCTCGCTCCCTCACCAGTAGGACCAGGGAAAGAATCAGAAGGGTAAAAGCCAGAAAACTTCTGGGTTGAGATAAAGCCAGTTTAATAGGGAAAGCAAAAGCTGTGCATACAAGCAAAGCAAAATGAGGAATTCATTCACCACTTCCAATGGGCAGGCAAGTGTTGGACTTGATGATCCTTGGCGATCATTGATGATCCTTGATGATCCTTCCAACTCAGAATGTTCTGTGAACTCTGTGAACTCTGTTCAGCCATCTCCAGGAGAGCAGGGCCTCATCACACATAACAATTACTTTGGAAGACAAATGCCATCACTCCAAATGTCCACCCTTTCCCCCCACTGTGTATACTGAGGACAACGTCATATGGTCTGGAATATCCCTTTGGTCAGTTTGGGTCACCTATCCCAGCTATGTCTCCTCCCATTTTCCCATGCACCCTCAATTTCCTCACCAGTGTAGGAGTACAAAAAGCAGAAAAGACCTTGACTTTGTGCAAACTCTGCTCAACAATAAAAAACCCCATCTCTATTATCATCACTGTGTTCATCATGAATCCATAGCACAACCCCATACCAGCCACTGTGAAAAATTAAGGGCTTGTTAGTTACTACTTGTGGAAGTCTATTGTAAAATTTAAGAGCTTGCTAGCTAACACTTTTGAGTCTAAATACTGGACTGGTTGCTGGAGTTAAGGCAAGTGTACAATAAAAGCACAAGAATTCCCTGACACTTGGTCTGGTGCCTTGGTTCAGATTGATGAGAATTTACAATGAACATCACACCCCGTACTGATGGGTCATGACAAGGTCTGAACTGAAAAATGTTAATACTGATAGACCTGTTAATCTAGACACTCAAAAAGATCAGTCAGAAAACAGACCTTTTATAGTTATGGGGTCTTCAAGTTATTATGGGCAGCTGCAAAACTATGGAATATAGAGACTAATGCCTCAAAAGTAGTTTCTTCTTGCTAAGTTCGTATTTATTTAAAATATTGTAAGTCTCTAAAATATTGTGAATATACTACTCTTCTGAGTTGTCATATTGAAGACTAATGTACAGACATAATGCCTGGGAAAATTCTCCATTGTTGGAATTATTTTTGATTTTACAGGTATTCTGTTGCACAAAACCAAATTAGAAGTATTGTGATTTTATTAAAACTGTGCTTTTTAATAGTAGCTGAAGGCTTTATATGTAACTATTATAATTACTGCTGCACCAGCAATTGTTAATCATTGTAAAATAGTTTAAAATGCATCATGATATAAGCATTCCTATTAGTATTTCTTGTAGATTCTTTACAGATATAATGTAATCCATATTGCATTTTTACCTTAATTTTACACAGCAAAACTATGTTAACAAGACAGGCAGTGTTGTCTATTAAATAAATTTTTCTGTTCTGTAACTGTTATTGCAAATATTCATGCTGATTTAAAACACTGTAGGAAGCGTTTCACCTGTGATTTACACTTTATTTGGGGAGTGTATATGAAGCAAGGATTAGAGGCCCTCTATACTGGCATTTTCTTTGAATTTACTAAAGTCACAGGACAGATATCCTCTTCTGGAGAAACTAAAGGGCACTGACATGCAAATACACAACACAGGATTATGACTGGGATTGACTCTGGCTTCAGTTCATGCTAAAACTTTGTGTGTATCCAAGGGTATTTAATGTAATTGTAGCTGCAAAATCATCTTTGTTATCAGGGTCTTGTGAAAAGAATTATATCGTAAGTGCCTGCATCTGCAGACCTTAGCCCCCTTATGTGACCAAGTGCCATGAGACATCAGGATTAATATTCAATTTCATAGTATATAACAAATTGAGTTTGACACTGGCAGCTAGTCTGACACTCATAATTCAAAGAAGAGTCCTAAAATGAAGTGAAAAATTACCTAAAGCATGAAGTGATAATAGTATAATGCCATGGGTACATCTTTCTCATTCTCTGTAAACACAGAATTACTAATAAAAAATGCCTTTGGTGTAGACTGTAGGTGTATAATATGACATAAGCAGTGCTGACAGAAGAGGACCTGGTGGTTGTGGTTGACAGCAAGTTGAATATGAGTCAGCAGTGCCCTGGCAGGCAGAAGGGCCAATTGTGTCCGGGGGGGCATCAGGCAAAGCATCCCCAGCCAGTCAAGGCAGGGGATTGTCCCGCTCTGCTCTGCACTGGGGTGGCCTCACCTTGAATATTGTTTGCAATTTAGGACACAGCAATGTGGGAAAGATATTAAGCTCTAAGAGAGCATTCAAAGTAGTACAATGAAGATGGTGAAGGGCCTTGAGAAGAAGCTGTATGAGGAGCAACTGAGGTCACTTGCTGTGTTCAGCCTGGAGAAGAGGAGTTCTGGGGGAGACCTCATTGCAGTCACAACTTCCTCGTGAGGGGAAGAGGAGGGTCAGACACTGATCTCTTCTCTGTGGTGACCAGTGACAGGACCCAAGGGAATGACCTGAAGTTGTGTTGGTGGAGATTTAGTTTGGATGTTAGAAAAATGTTCTTCACCCAGAGGGTGGCTGGGCACTGGAACAAGTGTCCCAGGGAAGCGGTCACAGCACCAAGCCTGACAGAGTTCAGGAAGCATTTGGATATTACTCTCAGGCACATGGTGTGACTCTCAGAGATGGTCCTGTGAAGGGTTAAGAGCTGGACTTGGTGATCCTTGTGGGTCCTTTCCAACTTGGCATATTCTTTGATTCTGTGATTCTGTCAAAACAAGATACAGTAAATTTCACTTTCCTTGTATGAGTAATGATAATCTTAGGAGATATCATACAATAATTCATCCAGGATTTGGTGAAAGAGGGGATTAAACTTGAAAGGTTTAATATCCTTAAAAGCAGCAGAAAGTCCTTCAACCTGGGCCGCAGGTAAGTCATGAATATCAGCATTTTAACCAAAAGTGTCATGGTGTTTTGTTCAAGTGCATGTGCATGTGTGCATATTCCTGTGGCTGGGTGCGACAATTTATTACTAAGACCAGAACAATGCCAGCTATTTCAGCCTGACTACTGTAATGATTGAGTAAATGATTTTTCTAGAAGTTTGGGTTAGCATGCTAGAAAATATCATTGTAAAATAGAATTATAACTGGAAGTGGATTGTTTGTTTTACATCTAGTTTTAAAAGAATACTGATTGTCAGGCTTTGATATAAGCTATAGCTGTGTTGCATTCATGGTCAACAAAAATATTTATTGCAACTGAACTGAAAATCTGCAAGCTATGGGAAAATTAAGTAAGTGCCCAAGCTCTATTCACAGTGCCTCCAGTACTTAAGAAACAGTTCTACTAACTAGGACTTTTTTTTTTTTTTAAATTGTTGAATCTAGCTTGAAGGGTTTTTGAGGATTATTGCAAATAAGCGGACTTTGAATCTATAGCACTAGCTATTGCTCTGTCTATAGCTTTAGTTCTTTAAGTTAGTTTGACATCTGATAAAATGCTTAAATGTCCTTTTTTTTCCCCCTCTGGTTAAACACTTTAAAGGATAACTGAATGACATAAGATGCCCTACAAGGCTCAGAAGGCTTGTATTTCGCTGTAGTATCCCAGCACTAAGAAGTCTAGAAAAGGGTTATTAAATCCTGTCAACACTTGGTAATAAGTTTGCATTTCAACAAACATCTTTTGGCATTTCCAATGGCTTATCATGAAAGGAGTTTAAATATCATGAAAATTTGTAGCAAGATTGGAGTTTTATGTAAGTCTCACCACCAACATGTTGGCCCAAGCGACATTATGGAAATACGTAGAATTGTAAATACATGAGCAGTTGCTGCTCTACAGAAAGAACAGAAAGAGTTCTAAACAAACCTATAATCATTAGAGACCCAACAAAGGAACAAAGAGGGGAAAATGCAAAACAGTACAAGCACATGTTAATGTTATTTATTGGCAGAAACTTTTGTTAATGAAATGCAAGCAACAAACAAGTTTTCAGAAATCATTCTCAGTTAAAGTAAGTATAGCACATCATGATCTCTCTAAACACAATATAAGTAGGAACAGAAAAAGTTACATTTAAAGTGTGTGTGTGTATATATATATATATATATATATATATATATATATATATATATAAATTTTTTATATTCAAAATCTCTATGTCAAAATTGCCTTACTTCAGGCTGATTTTTTTTTGTAAGTTGACTTCTACTCCTCCATGACATGGTGCAGGTAGAGAAAAGATTACAGATGATAAAATAAGGGTGAGTAGTTTTGAATACCACAGAAGTAGGAGAATATACTTGTTCCATTAAAAATAAAAGAACCATCAAAAAACAAACCCCAAAAACTAAAACTTACAGTTGCGAGAAAGAGCTGACCATGCATAACAAAGACAGTGGAAAAATCATTTGGCAAATAAATTTGAAACCTCTATCTTCTATAGGATAATAAAAATCTATTATTCTCTTGAAAACCTGTTACATTATTCTCCTCTGGAATTCAAATTTAATTCTGCAATTAGAGGGCAACACTTCAAGGTTCAATTGTTAATCTGTTTCCATCAAAAATTATATGAAAAAGAAGCAAAACCATCTTGAGTATTTTTTTTTCACTTCACACAATAAACCCCCTAGGTAAAAGCAGCTTTCTCATCTTTTGTGAAGTGCCAAGAAACATGCAGAAATTCCAGGTGAATGAGTATAGTATCAAATACTACTTGTAGTAAGAACAAGTCTTTGCCAGGCAACAAATGGATAACACAAGTAAAAAAACACCTTTTTTTTTTAGATATATGAATAAATTTTATCTCCAGCTGTTACCTATAATACTATTATTTCGGTAAAGCTTCTCTTTTGGAGGGTCTGAATTTCCATGCTTGGAAAAAAAATTGTATGTGATTTGATTGGTGAGGCCACACCTCAAATCCTGTGATCAATTTTGGGCCCCTCACAACAAGAAAGACATTGAAGTTCTGGAGCTTGTCCAGAGCAGGACAATGGAGCTGATGAAGCCTCTGGAGCACAAGTCCTATGAAAAGTGGCTGAGGGAGCTGGGTTGTTTACCCTGGAGAAAAGGAGGCTTAGAGGAGACCTTATTGCTCTGTACAATGACTTGAAAGAAGGTTGTGACAAGACAGGGGTTGGTCTCTTCTCCCAAGTAACAAATGACAGGATAAGACAAAATGGCCTTAAGTTGCACCTGGGGAGGTTTAGATTGGCTATTAGGGAAAAATTTCTTCCCAGAAAGGCTGGTCAGGGAGCAGGCTGCCCAGGAAAGTGGTTGAGTCACCATCCCTGGAGGTATTTAAAAGGTGTGTAGACACAGTACTTAGGGACTTTGTTTATGGGTGCTAAAGCAAAAAATGAAGCTGCACACAAAGAGTTCGATTTTGGGACTTGTCCACTGACACTTTTTGGCATTCCCCTTTTATTCATATTCTCCTGTGAACAGCACTCAGTGTTTTTCTTTTAATCAACCAGAATTCCCAGGATCGTCCCAAACCAATGCCCTGATCTCACACATTTGCACTCGCATCATGTGGTGGCTGTGTTCAGCCATGAGAGAAAAACACACGCTTATCATGCAGGCTGTTTAAAGTGGTTTTCCACTTTGAGAAATAACATTCTCTCTCAAAGCACTTAGCCAAGGCCAATCCTCCCTTTTGATTCTGATTAACTAAATGCAGGTGTAAAGTAACTCAGCTTGTTCCCACATTGTTTAGTGGTGGACTTGGCAGTATTGGGTTAAAGTTTGGACTTCAGGATCTTAAAGGTCTTTTCCAACCTAAGTGATTCTGTATCGTGTAAGAAATGCATTTGGCAAATTCTGTTCCCATGTTTTCAGGGATGTAGGTGTGCATGGAGAAAATTTCTCAGAAACAATAAATAAGGACTAATGGGGGATGTTTATGTTCTGAATAAAGCGGTCATCACATTGTAACTAACATAGAAATTAGTACAATAAATCACAAAAATGAAAATATACTGAGGAGGAGTTTTGTTTGTTTGTTTTGGTTAGCTTTTTTCCTAGTAGAATTCTTTGCTTATGTGTCAGTTATTTCCACTGAAAGCATACATAGTTACCTAGGCCTGACTTCTTGTCACAGGTAACAACAGCCATTATTTTACTGCTGATGCACATAATTTCAGCTTGATATGTTACTTCTATATATGAGTTACTGTATCTTTTAGTGAATACCTAAAGTGATGGAGAATACATCAGTGAGGTCAAAGCAGTTCAGCTTTGTTCTTCCAGTAGGAAAATTTTCTCAATCAGTATATAACAACCAGCATACATATAAGATATGCATTATATAATTAGATCAATCCTTCAGAACTTTTTTTTAATTCCTGTATTAGTAGCAGAATCTCAAGAAAATTTTCTGTGGCAGCATGACAGTTCAGATGACCATTTAATTAGGTAATATCTTCTCTCTGTTATTTGTGTTTCCCCTCATTGTAGATACAATTATGAGGAGTCTCTGTTACAGTAAAATCATATTCATCTGTTTAATCATAGTCAACCAGTTATCTACTCTTACTACTAATCCTTTTTTTTTGAAGTATTGTCAAAACAACATTTTTTTTGCTAAATACAGCCTATCATATTTATTGAAGTAACACCAAAATTGTTTAAATGAGCCTATTTTATAAAATATTTCATGTAATTCAATATGTCATTATTTATAACCCCAGAAATCTGAGCACTGACATATCAAATAGATTTCTGAACCATTCGTTCAGGCTTTGATATGACCTATATGGCAAACCAGCCCATTTTTCCTTTCTTTTAGTCAGCTAGCCTCTCTAATTCATTATGTGGACTCATGGGGCTGCTCTTTGTGCTTCTTTATGGAGAATCTGGAGGGTTTTATTGCTTCAGAAATAACACTTGACTCTATGCAATTCCTCAGCCTGCCTTTAATAAATCTCAGTTCTGCTGGGTTTCTATAATTTTCTGGTCTAATCAGCACTACTTCCAACAGTACTGAAACAGCACAAAAAGGTTGTTCCCTGTCATTCACCAATGGCAAACACCAACATTCTCACAAGACATTCTGCTTGAGTCAGGTTAGTTTTACCCTGCAGCTGTGTTGCTGCAATAGTGAAAATGTGGAGATATGAAGTGTAAATCAGACTACACATCAGTTAATTATATTTCAACATTGCTAAATTATCATTTTTTTAATAAATTATTCTCTCTTTGATACGGAACTGATCAGAAGTAAAGAAGTCAACAGATTATCTGAAAGTGCAATGGACAAAAGATTGAATCATAGAATGAAAGAATGTAACAAGTTGGAAAGGACCCATGAAGATCATCTTGTCCAAATCCTGACCCTGCACAGGACCATGCCTGAGAGTCACACCATGTGCCTGAGAGTATCATCCAAATGCTCCTTGAACTCTGTCAGGCTTAGTGCTGTGACCACTTCCCTGGGGCACTTGTTCCAGTGCCCAACCACCCTCTGGGTGAAGAACATTTTTCTAACATCCAAACTAAATCTCCACCAACACAACTTCAGGTCATTCCCTTGGGTCCTGTCACTGGTCACCACAGAGAAGAGATCAATGTCTGTCCCTCTTCTTCTCCTCATGAGGAAGTTGTAACTGCAGACTCCTCCAGGCTGAACACAGCAAGTGACCTCAGTCGCTCCTCATACAGCTTCTCCTCAAGGCCCTTCACCATCTTCATTGTATTACTTTGGATGCTCTCTTAGAGCTTAATATCTTTCCCACATTGCTGTGTCCTAAACTGCACACAATATTCAAGGTGAGGCCACCCCAGTGCAGAGCAGAGCGGGACAATCCCCTGCCTTGACCGGCTGGTGATGCTTTGCCTGAGGCCCCCCCAGACAAGGTTGGCCCCCCTGGCTGCCAGGGCACTGCTGACTCATATTCAACTTGCTGTCAACCAGGACCTCCAGGTCCTCTTCTGTGGGGTTGCTCTCCAGCACCTCTTTCGCCTTGGTCCATACATCCAGAGTTTCCCCATCCTACGTGCAAAACCTGAGAGATGTCATTCATTTGATAATACCATACTCTTTCTCAAGAGGATTCAGCTTTTACAAGGAGAGGAAAAGAGAAAAAGTGTAAATTTTATTGAAAGATCACAATAAACCATACAATGCTGTTGTATTTTCACATATAGGTAATGCATTAATACTGTTGGTTCATATTGGACATGAATATTTGAGAAATTTTCTGCATAGTCTTTATCCTCACAAACTTCTCTGACACCCCTAGTCTGTTTGTTCTCTGATTCCAATTACCTCTTTTTCCAGTGTTTTTCAGTAGAGATTATGTCAAGAAGATGTCACCTATTTGAGGAGGTTCTATTCAGGAAAATTTGTTTACTTGTCTGTGACACCAAAACCTATAGTTTAATTTTACCACTTATAATAAAATAAAAAAGGGGGGGGAAAGAGGGAAAGAAAAGAAAAATAAAAAAAGTAGGAAAAAAGGACAAGAATGTGTATGTCTAACCTCTACAATTTGGTACAAATTCACTAGATTTCCTCCTTTCTGTCAAAACCACACATCTTTCCATCCACTAATAGATCAAATTTCTGAAAGAGTAGACACTGATATTGCAAGATGAATTTCCTCTCATTTATTTCTGCAGATCTACCAGGTATCTCAGCCTCTTGGAACAGAAAATTCTTCAACTTCTCAAACTTCTATTGTCTGATGTGCCCATGTTGCTGAAAACTAACTCAGAAAGCTATGCTTACATGCAATTGGAAAATGTTTTAAATCCCTCCTTTTTGTTAAGCTGGGTGGTAGTTACGTTTGACCTAGCAAAGTAATTTTCAGTTAATATCTTGTAAAAAAATCATAAAATAACTACAGGTAGTTCCCTCTTTCTTCTGTTTGCACCTTGTTATTCTTCAAGAGCAGAGGCACACAGAATCATATACTCCTCTCTTCCTCTGATCAGGTTTTCACTGTTGTTGTGACTCCCTAAAGATGAACATAATCTTCAAATCAGGAGGGTACCTGTCGCGACGGAAAGCTCTAGACACCTCAATGTGAGAATCCAGGAACTTCGTTTATTGTAGATTGACAGTAGCTTAATATACACTCTATAATAGGTTCATGAATATTACAGAAATTAGGCTCATTATTGGTGCCCAGTTAGGTGGTGATATCATCTCAATTGCCTTCCATTGTTTACACAGGTGGCTCGTTAAGTGTCTCTGTTTTGCAAATGCCTAGCTCCTGTTTTTGAGCTCAATTTAGAATACCCAAGGACGATGCTGCTTTCTCACGACCCTGCTATCTCAAACTTTCTCATGGGCCTAGTCAGACTGCGTCTTGTACTTTAGCAGCTCATCCATAGCCTTAGCCATGTTCATATGTCCTCGCATTTCTAACCAATCCTCTATAGGTACCTACTAAAAGGACCAAGAAATTGTGCTCTATAGAAACCAGGAAGAAAGTGTATATTTTGTGTTTGAGTAGAGGAAGGAAGTGGAAGCAAACTTTTAGATGTTTCATAGCCTTGTACTTTATGATGTGCTTTACATGGAAGTAGTTGGTTGAATAAAAAACATGACGAGTACAGGAGTGGGGTAGATGATGCTTTAGAAAAGAACATGAGCAAAAATGTACCAGCAGAGGTTCAATGGGGAAGTAACTTCAGTTTTTGTATTTTTAAATGTTTGGGGGGTTTTTGATGGCTTAGAGTGGTTTTGGGGCTGATAACTTCAAGACGGAATACCTGATAACAATAATATTTCAGTTTCACTCCCAAATTATACAGTTTCTTAACTATTTCTAGCTAAGAATATGTTCTTAACTACTATGAGCGAGAACGGTGGTAGAAGAGCATAAGAAATCCTGCAGTCATTCACTCAAGAAGTACTAAGAGATGAGAAATCTCTTTTTTTTTTCTGGGCTATTACAGAGTGTGGTCATTTTAACCTGTGAAAAATGGTCACAGGATTTTTATTTGGCAGTAGTTTATATCCACTTTTCTTAGGAGCAAACAGCTATGTAAGATACAGACATTCAAAGAGAAACAGACTCCAAATGTTATGCATATTGCAAAATTAGGAGATTAAAATAAACTCAATTTTGCACAAACAGCCATGTGTGGCTTTTTCTTTAGGGTGGTTGGTTAGTTTCTATTTGTTTTGTTATTCTATTGTTTTGCTATTTTACACTGTGATAAAGTTTTACTTTAGCTGACTTTTTAATTTTCTTTCCTACTTTGTGTACTTTGTGCACATCATTGCTCAGTAACTCAGTGTAGCTGCACTCCTTAAAAGGAATAGACTCAGACAAATTTTCTTCCTGGCCCAAACTAGTCTGACAAGTTCAATGACCCCAAATACTGGTGCAGTGAAAAATATCTCAGATTCAACCACCTTCCAAGTACATTTTATGTAACATATCCTTCAACAGAAAGGCTTGGGTTAAAGGATATGAATTAAAAGTAACACTCAGAATGTGAACAATTAATTGTATGAAAATCACAAACCATTCTAATTCTCAAAAGGCAAAACTGGTTCTTGTAGTAAGAATGTGTTGAAAACAACCAGCAGCAGCCCAGGTTTCTTTCTAACAGATGTCTGAGACTTACCATAGCCAAATTTTGCAAATTTAGTTGCATGGCAGCTAATCTCATCCGGCAGTGTGAAGTTACTCCCTATCCTAACACTGCAAACAAAAAAAGAAATTATGAGAGTGAAATAAAACTGCTGGTATACCTTATCTCATGAGGGAAATAGAAACTACATCACGGATGACCAAATGAGGAAGCAAGTGAATTTTCATACTATCATTCATGTAAGTGGAAAGATAAGACAGGGACTTCTCTCTTAAATCCTAAAGGTTTGACCACATAGGAAAATTTTTCCAAGTAGCTCCCCACGTGCATGCTGCTGTTAAGATGTACTAATGCTCTGTTTTGTAAAGATGTGCTTGAATAAAGGAGCAAATGCACGTTAATGACAAATCCACAATCCTGATGGGAAAGAATTCCCATCTTTTTACTTTTAAACTCCCTAATTAGGATCAATGCTACACAAATATTTCAGTATCTACAGACAAATTAAAAAAACCATCTCCTCTTTAAGCAGTCAGATTTTTTGCATATTTTGTGGTGCTGGTAAAGACACATTAAATAATGGCAGGTTCAAAGAGGGACTTAGAAACATATTGGATTAAATGTTGCTTGGGGAAAAATACACATTTCTGCTGGCAAATACAAATGAAGTTTTACACATTTATCCTTTATTGGGTAGTCTAAACTTCACTAAAAATAACGCATTACCTCCCACAAAAGCCCATTTGGATGGACTGTTTTTACTCCCTGAGCTCCACTGATTCTTTAGAAGGTAGGAGACTGATTCTACAGGATCACATCACAAGTATGGCAGAACTGGAACAGGAAGCCTGAGCATAATCACTGTTCTTCAGTTTATCATAAAGCACTCAGTAACATCCAGGCAAATGTTTTTGAAAATTTATCTGGGTGTTTACTTGTGCTGACTGATGGCAGTGTTTAATTAATTAAACTAAAGCTGATAGTAGCACAACAGCAGCACTGTTCCAGTCTTCTGGTGTTTCTCTCAGAGTTTATGGTTTATTAAAATTTCACATCAAACAGAACAAAATCTCTTTGGAATTTTTGGCTGCAGGTTATCTGCATTTGTTTTAATTTCTACTCAATATTATTCACCATTATCCCTAGTGACTAGTGGATTAGCAAGTATTTAATCACACTCATTTGACAGCACCTCGCTATGTTCCCTTCAGATATATACCAGATGTGGTATGCTATCTGCTATGCCTGCTTCCTAATTTTTTCATACTTACCTTTTACCATTTAGGTAAAACCATGTAGGACCTATAACATTGTTAATGTACTTGAAAATATCTATCTTTTTAGTGCTACATTATCCTTAAGAGCTGTTGGTATTTAAACTTCCTTTTAACAATTTTTTTACTCCCTACCTTTGAATTCTGATGATTTATGACTAGATTTTTTTCCCATATGTTGTATTTCCTTTCTCTTCTCTTTGCTACTGGTAAAGATGAACTTACAGCAATACCTGTCTTGTTACTGAATCTTCATTATTGATCTAATAAATGTCTTAAAAGTTGTGGTCTTTCGTTGCAGAACTCTCTGCTTCCTTTTTTCCACATCTCACTTAAAATTTTCTCAAGCTTTCATAAATTGGCACTTTCAAAGTACCAAGTACACAGATTAGTTCCAGGAACTCTCCTCTCTTGCCAGTAATGAATACCAGGTACTGGGATTGTTCAGTATGGAGAAAAGGAGGCTCAGGGGAAACCTTACCACTCTTCACAACTAATTGAAAGGAGGTTGTAACGCTTTGGGTGTGAGTCTCTTCTCCAAGGTAACAGGCATTAGGACAAGAGGAAATGACTTCAAGTTGTGCCAAGGGAGGTTAAGAGTGGATATTAGGGAAAATTTCTTCACTGGAACAGACTGCTCAGTGAGGTGGTTGAGTCACCACTCCCAGAGAAATTTAAAAGCTGTGTAGATGTGGCACTGATGGATGCAGATTAGTGGTGGACCTGGCAGTTGGACTAGATGGTTGGGTTTGATGATATTAAGGGTCTTTTCCAATCTAAATGATTATGATTCTAAATGGTATGAACTTTCTGAAGAGATACATACATAAGTGCATATTTGCCTAGTTGATAGCTGATGTTTACTGTGTAGTCATGATCAAGTAAGCATGACTAAAGGACCCAGCTCATTGCAAGGACAGATACCAGCAGGAAAAACAAAGGACACCCCCGAACTCATTAGAGAAGGCCGGCACCCCAGCCCTTAAAACAATTCTGCCAAACCCTGCTGTTACCTTGCGACACAGTGCAGTACCTGCAGCTGGACAGACGCTGGGGATGTTTCGCTCAAGACAGCAGCTGATGGACACTAACAGCACCATAGATGCAGAAGGTATTTTGCAGAGCAGCAGTGTGTGTGTGTGTCTGTGTATGTGTCTGTGTATATGTCTGTGTACGTGTGTCTGTGTGTGTCTGTGTGTGTCTCTGTCTCTCTGGGTGTTCGTGTGTGTGTCTGTGTGTGTGTGGTTTTGTGCGTCTGTATGTCTATGTGTGTCACTGTGCGTGTATGTGTGTGTGTGTGTTTGTGTGTGTATCTGTATGTGTGTCTGTGTGTCTCTGTGTGGGTATGCGTGTCTCTGTGTGTGTGTGTCTGTGTGTGTGTGTGTCGGCACACAGCTGCCCGTGTGGGGGCTTCGCAGTGAGGGGAGACGTCCTGTTCTACTTGAGCAGTCAAAGGGTATTGGAAACAAGAGTAGCAACGCATTTGGGGTTCCCCAACTGGAATGGGCCACTCAATGCCCACGAGAAGAGACTTACTCTTGCCACGCTCTCATACACATCTCAGCCTCTCTCCTGTGCGGGCACGACCCGAGTGTGAAATGTTGATGACACTGTGAGACGCGGAGCAGGTACCTGGCAGCAGCAGGAGGAGGAAGAGTTTGCCGGAGGGGAAGGAGCGGGGAGAGAAGCGCGGAGGCAGGCGAGGGCTGTGGAGGTCGCGCGTGGCTGCAGCTGAGGCGGGGGCTGGTGAGGCTGCCGCTGGTGTGGCTGGTGCGCAACGAGGGTGGGCTGGCGAGTGTGTGGCAGCAGAGCAGAGCCAGTGTAAGGCAGGAGTCGGGGCCGGCGAGGCGTGGGAGGTTGAGCTGGACCGAAAAGCCCAGGTTCGATCCCCACTGTCACCCGGGGACCTCGCCCACCTGCCCGTGTCTCTGGCCAATGCCTCGCCCTCACGGGCAGCTCTGGCTTTTCCCCATCAGCCTGTCAGGAGCCCGAGCCGAGAGGCTTTGGGCCCACTTTCTCTTGCCTCCCGTTCCCACAGCATTCCCAAGTTGCTTCTGGTCTCTTAACCACAGGATTTACGATTTTCTCATAATCCTTGTAGCCTGTGAAACCTAATACCCTTCAGAGAGTAGAAAGCTATAGCTGTACTTAGCTATAAGGTACCAAAAAAGTCAGGCTCTTGTAGAAAACACCTTTAAAATAAACTTGTTTAATTGAAATTGCACACACACACACACAAAAAGATCAATATACAACTTTTAGTTTTCATTAACATCTATGAAATTACAATTGTTTTACAATATCTTTCTGAAAATTCTTTAAATAGGTAAGCATTATCTGTAAGACTATGGCCTCCTCAGATATCACAAAATGCCTGATATGCTTGCTATGCCAATAGAAATGTGCATGTACCTATAGAAAAATATACTTAAAAGTGTTTGCACCTGTCTCTGATGAAAGATGTAAAATTATGTGGCCTGGCACTTGCTTTGTGTTAAATTCTTTATGTCACTATCTATATATACCATTTTCTAAGTGTCACAGCTCCTGAATTCATATCTAGGTAGTATATGCACAGATACATTCTCAAATTGTGTTCTCATTAATGACAACCTTGAAGTCTTGGCAAAATGCCTCAGACTTCACCGTTTTTATTGTCAAAGGAATTTTTAGTAAGTGGTGTGATGTATTCCCCATTGTTGTTTTCCCAGTGTACTTTTGGCCTAAGCATAAGTCAAATAGTTTTCTACAAAGTCTCCTCCTCCATCAACAGTAACTTCAGTGTGTGCTTCACAGTCCAGTGTCCTGCTTGTTCTCACTGTAGACCTCAGTATATGGCTAATGGCCATCCTATCATCACCTATTTCTTTTCTCACCACATGAGAAATCTTAAATTTGGAAGCAACTTATGCAGTGTAAAAGGTGTTTTAGGAAGGTATCTTCCTAAAGAACATAGCATCTACATATCAAATCCCCCTTGATGTTACAGGCTTGACGTAATTAAAGGCCCACAGTCAACAGCCAATGGTCATATTCATAAACCTATTGGGCACCTGTAGGCTCTAACAATATGACTAAAAACTATTGTCTGGAATGTAAGTGCACAATGTCATCAGTGTTCCCAGTTCCTTTGGGAGGGTGTTTTGTTTTTTATTTTTCCAATAAAAATGAGCGGGAGGAGGAAAAAAACCCAGAAAGTGAAAATGGTAGCTCTGTAGCAGAGAAATTCTTTTGCACTAAAGCAACAGCAGACCTGCTCTTGCTTTGATTACAGAAACATCAGACACCAAGACTTTCCGTTAAAATTTCCACTCTTTAGGATCCTTGGTTCACAGGTGACACAGCATTCCACAGTGACAGATGTACACCAAATAGGAATTTCCATGTACCCATAAGCATTTTAAATAATGCCACATTGGCCTAAGTCAACCTGCTCAAGATAGACTGCTGTCAGTGATGGAAACAAACACTTTATTTAAACTAATGCTTCAACTTCTGTCACTTACAGAACTTCAACTAGCAAGTTGTGTTTGGAAATTTCAGACAATCAGCTCCAAAAGAAGCCTCTTCTAAGAAGTAGATTTCTTTTTCAGAGATATCACTGGAGTAAAATTTTTACTCAAAAGACCTTCAGGCAGAAAATTTTCCTTCTCCATCTATTTTCCTTCTCCTAAAATGTGCTGGTCACAGAATTACTGAAAGCAAAGACTAAACCAGGATGAATAGACTGCAGAAAATGAAGTCTGTAGCAGCTAAACTTGTATGCCTTTTCATTAATTTCTGGTGGCAAAGACCTGTCTCTTTGCGTGCTGTGCAATAGAAGACTAAATAAAGGTCACACCTGTGGCGCTCTAAGAGATCAAATCAGGACATTTAGTGATGGAGATTTGGGGAAAGGATTCAATTTTCTGGTTTTGTAGCCTAGAGTAACACAACTATTCTTTCCTATTTCCAGTAGAACAACCGAAGAGTGAGAAGTAAAAAGACTACCTGCTAAGACACGGAAGCCATAATATTATTTTCTACTGGGAAGACAAACCAAATAACTAAATTATGCATATTTTACAGGTAAACTAGCAAAACTAGTTTCACTTGCATGACTGAGGATGTAAGGTTTGCCTTCCATGCCTTGTAGCATTACACTATTCCCCTCTCTTGCAATCTGGAAGTGTCCATTTTGAGCACTCTGCAATAATATGTATTACTCAACTCCTGAACATCAGAGTAGGGGAGAAAGAACTTTTAACCTGCATTACTTTGTAATGCAAAATGTTTAAAGAAGTCTCAGTTATGCTAACAAAGCATCTCAAACCCCGTTTTTTTTTTTCCTATTAATCTTGAACAAGTAAACAGACACCCAACAACTCACAAATGGTTTCTCAGTTTACATAAGCTTTTCTCTGCTTAGGAAATTTGTTGTGCTCATTTACACTCTACACCATCATCTAGGATGAGTCCTTCTAGCTGTATAATGCTTTGCTCTTCTGGTTTTAAACTGAGGATTACATTTTGCTATCTACAGTGGAGTTGCTTTTGTTTCATATTAGCAGAAATGAAATCAGCATGTATGGATGTGAATATATATCAAAAGAGAACTGTTTAATCCATAACCACAGAAGTCTTCCACTTGCAGCACCATTTCTATAATTTCTTACAAGAGATTCAAACAACTTCTAGACCATATTAAATATCCATTAAGCTGTTTTTACAGATATTATTTATAACATTATTTGAACACTTCCAACATCTTGTAAAAGAAAACTGATGTCTTCTTAGTACCAACACAGCCTGTTGCAATTTAAGACAAATAGCTCCATCAACTAAATTATAATCATATTACTGATTAATGTGTTAAAAGATTGTTATGCAAGGGAAGTATCAAATTTGACCATGTTTATATCTTCTGCCTCAATTACAACCAGGTTGCTTAACTTTGGTAAAGTGAGATAAGTGATGTTCTAAAGCACTTGAAGAAAAACCCTGACAGCGGATATTACATCAGTCAGTTTCTCCAACTAAAATAAATCAGGTTCTCCTAAGACATGCTGAGAAAAGTAGACATCAAGACAGTCACAAAAACATTATTCTGCCTTTCCAAAATCAGCATTTATAATAAACCAAGTATTTTGCAGTATATGGTAACAAATGAACTAATCTCTAGTATACAAAAATCACACTTGAGTGCACAATAACTGCCAGTTGTTAAGAGACTCGAGATACTTCATTGTGAGATAAATGGAATTTTATTTCTAGGGAGTGATTCTTCTTTATAATAAATGTATAAAAGTGCAATATCTTAAATATTTACTGCATGCAAGTAATCTTCTCGTTGTTTTTAGCATCATATAAAGTAATCTTATGCAATAATCTCCGCAAGAATACATTTGAACTTACAGTCGAATTAAAGCATCTCTTCAGTTGAGTGCCAGCCTAATCATTGCATTAACCACCTCATATAGGACTGTAGGAAAAAAAGCAAACTTTCCATAACATCCTGGCAAACAGTTCTCTATTGACAATGCGAAATGACATACTGAAATGGCTTAATTAGGCTCACATTTGCCTACTACATCCTTCAGCTGACTGTATTCCAACTATAGTGTTACAGTTTTGTTTTCTGAAATGCCTGTCCAAAAGGCTAATTGGATCTGCCGCTGATTACAGGAACCTTCTGAAGCTGTTCTTACTCACAATTTGTCTTTAATGCAGCCATATAATCAATTCTGTAATGACTACCAGAACTGAACCTAGTAGGTCAAGCAACTTTCTCTTTATGGCAAGCAGGATAAAAGAAAGATACAGAAAAATAATCAGAACAAAAAGGCAGAAGGAACATTAAACAAGATTAAGCAGAAATTGTGTTCCTCTTCAGCTGTATTACACATCCTCATTTGTTGAATTCTATCAGATCAATTTACATTTAATTCACAAGGATCAGAAAGTATTCCAGAGTGTACATACATAAAGCAATACTGTAGAAGTATTTTCTTTTGATGGCAGGAAGCAATTAATCAGTGTGATAGACGAGTGTGAATGGAGAAGGAAGGAGTGCATTGGACAAGGACACAGCAAACCTTGAATGTCATGCACAGCAGCACAGCATTTTAAATAAGATAGAAAACTTTCATTTTTTTAAGATCTTACTGGAAACGAACTATTTTTTCCTCCCTTTTTTTTTTTTTTTTGCCCTGTGAGATGAATGAAAGCCCAATTCTTGTACTTCTCCATCCTTAACACTAAGAGTGACTTGTTGGCATCAGTCTGACTACAGCTGCATTTACTTCATATACACAGAAACTGGTGTGAAACTTTAAAGCAGAGTAGGAAAGAGTTCTCCTTTTTCTACAATTTCATTTTCTTCCCAGATAAAAATGCAGTCAAGACCTTTCAAAGTGAAAAGTGCAACCCTTCCGAGCCAGAATAGCTAACAGCCCCCAGAGTGCATAAAATGAAGGTTTTAGATACTACAGGACTAGGTTTAAAAAGGGGAAGAGTGTTACTCCTTTTTTTCGTTCATTTCTAAGCCTTTTGGCCACACAATTCTACCTCTTCCACTTAGCCAGCTTAGCACTTATTGGAAATATTAGTCAGCCAAATCAGCTGACACCCCTGAAAATTAGATTAGTAAAGCAGTCAAACAAGAAGAGGGTTTGGTTTTTTTTTTTCCACTCAGCTCATTGGCAAAGCAGGAAGGCTGAAATAAGGGAGAGGAAAAATTCCCAGCAGTTGAAAACTGGGAACAGAGGAGGTCTCAGAGGGTAGCTCTTTTTTGTAGCAATGAGCTATGAGAGTGGGGCAGGTGCCTTGATGTCAGATACTGATACCACGTGTGCTACTGAGGAGCTGGCAACTGTGTATTTTGTGGCAGTCTACAAATACTCTTGAACTCCTAGGTGTTTGGAACAGTATCCTACAAGTGCTCAGCAATCTGGTGAGATGATTGTAATAATCTGATGGCAGGTTTTAATCACAACTATACACAATTTATCACACAGATAGCTTCTACTTTTATTTCACATATCCAACAGTCACCACTGACACTGTATTTTGTTGGCATTATCTTCACTGAGACATAAAGATAAAATAAATCCTTCCCTACTGATTCCTCCCCCTTACATTCTGTAACTGGAAATTAAAATGAGGAATCATTCACTCATGTCCTTGCTTAGGTAAACTGTTTGCACTCTGGGAATCTTACTTAAACCATTGTGATCAAGTAATAGAAAACAAACTAATTTTTGCAACTGGCCTGAACTTCTATTTCTTCAGTAATGAAGATAGGAGATACACTAATTGTTGATAAAGTATGAGCCAAACTCCTGAGAAGTAGCTCATAGGCATCTTTCCCTTATTCCTGCCACAGCACAGGTGAACAAGATGATCTAAGGAACACCTTGCTCTTGCAGTACTACTGCAATCATCCAAAATCTTCAAGAAATTCACCTGTCTACACAGTCTGAATTTTCTAGTAGTAAGGTATGGGGTTTATTTCTTCTCACCCCCCATTTCTGAGTTTCCATTGTACGCAAGCCAAAAAAACTCCAAACCTTTAATAATACTGTCAAATTACCACCTCCACTGTAACAAACCTCAAAGGTTTTGAATGTGTGGCTGTAATAAAGATATTCTGGAAATTTTAATATTTAGACAATGATGATGGAGCACACATAATTAAAAATTAATTGTGGAGTAACACATCTATCCACCATTTACTATAACAAGAAGCACTGTGGGAGAACAAAAAGCCCAAACAGTATTTCAGAAAAACTAAATTTCAGGAATGAAGATACTATAGTACGAAGGTATTGGCCAAAAATACTGTATTTTTAACCAGCAACATTTTTGAGGGGCAGTAACTGTACAGTATTAGTTTTTCAAAAAAACTATTTCTGTCCCTCAAGCGACACACAATACATGCATTTAAATGACACTTTAAGAACAGCAAATATGATATTTATTTTTAAATACTCAAAGTTTTAAAATGCATCAGACACTCCTCCCTAAAAAAAAAAAATTAAAACTGGTCAAATAAGGATTTCCTGCAGCATGGTGAATGAGAAATCCAGCAACAGACTTAATCTTAAACTGTATTTTGAGAGAAAAAACCCCCGAATCAACAGATTTACATTTACCTTGATATGGCTGGCTTTATATTTTTGACAATATTTTCAAAATCTCTCTTTTTTCCCTGCAGCATGGCTACTGTGAAAAAGCTTAAGTGAAACACATGGCAAAATCCCTTTAACCAGCTAAATCTTGACCTCAATGCATTGACTACATAGGAAAGTTTCTTGGTTGATTGACAGAACTCAAAATGTCATGGGTAACCAGAAGTCAAAACAGAGGAGGTATCAGCAGCTCCACTTCTCAAACTAAATGTATTGTTTTGCAAGATCTCTACTAAACTAACAAACCGGACAGAGTCAGATGACTTCAGTTGTTTAAAGCCTGTTAAATTTTAGAATTTATGGTTTATATCAAAAGAGGGACTGGACCGCCTTTGCAAAATCTCAATTTCTAAAATATCATGGTTAATCACTTATACTAGGACATTTAAATTTCCTAACTTATGTTGGTCTCTCCAAAACATATTTACTTTACTGATCACTTAACTAGAGGTAGGTCATGTGTAGGCCTTGTTAATATGCTGTGAACACTTCATTAGTTCATTAATGTAATAGTCTGCAGGAAAACCATGCACAGAGCTCCAAAAATAGCAGCACATAATAATAAATTATTATCTAAATTTATTTTTTTTCATGTGGGTTAACATGTCCATGTTTCCTCCTAATATTTTATTCTTTTGTGAAGAATGTTTAACAAGGAAAGGGTCATGAGGTTGAATAATCTGAAAGTCTTCTGCACCTTACGGGAGTCTAGCAGTATCTTTATATGCAGCCCTTTTCCCCCATATAGAGTTTTTGCAGATCATGCAGTCAGTTCTGACTGTTTTCCAGCATTAAAAGTCTCTTCTCCACTTTCAAACTTTAAAAAGGGATTCACAATCATGTGGCAGTATGATTAAAAATTACAGTCCATACACCTTGACAATCAAAAGAGACTGAATTATAAAAAGTAAACTGCCCTTATAGCTGCATCATCCTACATCTGTAAGGACAGTGTCAGTTAATTAGTGAAAAAGGCAAGTTCAAGGTTTCTGTAAAACATGTATTACAGCTTTCTTGTGCTAGTGAACATCTAGAATACACAGGTTCCCAAGATGTTTTCCTTCCCTCCTCCCCCATTTATACCATTCAAAGAAAACACATCATTTTGGCGAAGTTAAAAGGGTTTCTGTCTTGATGTTTTTGCCTTCAGCTTCATGTTAGAGGCACAAACTTCTGGACTTAAGCACTATAAGGCATAGTAGAAACCATCAATTAAAACAACAGCACCACCACCACCACAATGGAATACACTACAAGTGGGAACAGCTGTGTCATTTAAAAAGAAAATGTTTTTGTAAACTGTCACACTGCAATGCTGTGTTAGGTGATTCATGTAAAGCTTGCCTTGGCATGCTGAATATCTTTTTTTCCAGAACATGCTCAAATGATCTAAACACTGCCACAGGTTCAACTCACCTAAAAAATACCAGAAAATAGCCCAGTGGCACACACTCTTGAAAACTTTTGCAATCACAATGTAACTAGAAAGCATGAGTAAACTTTTGTTTGGTTTTTATACAAAACTCCGAACGACATTTCCTGTTCCCCCACCCAATATCCTATAAGAAAAAAAAAAAAAATTAAAAATGCCCAAACTTTTGTTAGACACCACTGTCTGGTGTGGCTTTTTGTTTGTTTGGGGTTTTTACCTCCACCCCCCTTTTTTTTTCTTTTTTTTTTTTTTTTTTTTTTTTTTGCTACAGTTCCATTTATAGCACTGAATCCAGTGTGGGCAATGTATTCCCAGGTTGAAAGAAGGGATATTATCAACAGTGGAACTGTGAAAACAGAAGCTCTGTTGAATTTATAGCAAGATCAAGACCAATTTTCTTAAACTGTACGTAAGAAAGAGTCACTGTTCTGATCCCCTATTCAGAATGTCAGTGTTACTTTTAAATAAAATGCTTTTAACTCCTTAAAATTGTTAATTATAGTGACTTTTTGGTTGTTGTTGTTATTCATAAAGTTTCTGCAGTTTCTGAAAGACCGATTAATTGATCTGATGTTTTATATTTTATCATGGTATTTTAAGGGCAACAGCATAAACACATTAGTACTTATATACAATGGTTTGAAATATCTATAAACTTACTTTTCCAATAAATCCTACCAGAAAAGTAGAAGTAACCTAATGTGAATCTGATAAATAAAAATTTAATTTATATTTAAAGCTTATGTTCCAATTAGAGATATAATGGCCTAAGTTCTCTAATAAGTTTGTTTTCTACAGCTGTATAAAGCCCTGACAAGATTTGAGCATTGTTTTGAATGTGAATGACCTCTGTCTGGGTGTCTCCAATTTACTCCTTCTCAGGAATGTGGAAATGATTTTATACAGCACAATGCTAGTACCGCTCTGTACTATAGTATTTTGTTTTGTAAATAAAAACAACAAATCCCTAGTCAGAAATAAACTGACAAAATTTACATTCTTCTCTCTTAAAAAAGTAAATAAAATAACATTATTTAAAATGTGAATTAGCTATAAGACATACAATACAATTACATAGATACATATCAATACAGCACATTCAATTTGCCAAAAATTAATGATTACAAAGCCAATATGGATGCTGCCATATATATATATATATATATGTATGTACAATGATTATAGCATTCATAATTGCACTATACCTACAACCAGTTTTAAATTACACGGTGTTTTAAGAGGGAGCAAAAAATAGCAACTGTTCTTGTTATTGTTGTTTTGGAATTGAGAGGGTTAAGGATGAAAACCCTCTCATTAGTATTTATGGTTAACTTTGGTAATCAACTAATAAGCCATTCTTTTTTTCCACCTCCCATCTGCTTCTATGTGGCTGCAATTTCTGTGTTAAGTGCACTCTAGTGCTACTTGGCATTGCAGATAATAAATCCAATTACAAGTCTGAACTCCGAGTTTCCTAGAGCTTGCTAGCAATCATGCACCTGGTCAAAAAACACCTTTCAACCTGCAGAATAAAGGCTCATCTACGTGTGCTGCATTTTTGTTGTTAAAAAATCGCACGTTTAAATTTAAAGAATGATTTTCTCACTGCATCATTTACATTTACAAATCTCTTCTAAAGAATGTTGAGAGAGGCTATTTTGCATGAAAGCTTATCAAATGCCTGTGAATTAGTTAACAAGCAACCTTATCAAGAAAGGTTCCTGAATATGATCTCTCATTAATACTTTTGTGTTATACAACTAAAGGTGCCTTGAAATTATTATGGAAAACAACCTCATGTCTTAGCTGACAAAGGGAGAGATCTAAACTGTTTTTAAATCAGTAGACCACGTGCATGTCATATTCATAGCATATTCACTTACATTGTTGGTTTTGGCATTAGAAAATGGAACACCTAAAAAAGGGAACGCATGAGCTAAAACTGCGTGTGTTAATCATTTGGCAGTTGACTCAGTCAGGTCAGTTCCCAACCCCTCTGTTTGGCATTTCAATCAGTATCTTGTTTCAAGAGCACTGGTTTTATAAAAAGCCAGATTTGGCAACATGAATTTTGTACAGTAAAAATAATTTTTCTACTGTGGAAAAAGAACACTTAAAAAAGCTCTAACTTAAGAAAAACACACCACAAAACTGAGAAAAACAACACTGTTTCAGGCTGTAGCCACTGGGGAAACTGTAGTGTCTCACTTTTCTATTTGGCATCTGTAAATAAAAGGAGAGAGAAAAAAATGGCACATGGCAACTAAAAAGAGATTCTAACATATTCCATGTACATCCAAAACTGTGTCTTAAATTATTTCATTATTGTCTTCTGTGCACCTTTCTGAACTGTAAAATTACGGATAAATTTAATATCCTTAGACAACTGTAATTCTACTTTGCAATCCCAATCTTCTAGTCTCAAAGTGAAGACAGAATGAAGACACCCATGCAAAGAATTTAAAAATCACAGTATCAATACTTTTTGATCCTTCAGAGAAAGTACATACTGTAAAATTACAATGACTGATGACTTAAATTGTGATACTATTTTCCTGACCAAATCACCCAACAGAAAATATTTCACCCAGGAATGCAACTGGGGAAAAAAAGGCCATTGTACCCTGTAAAACATAAGGGGGGAAGGAAAGGAGGGGGTGAGAAAGGGTTAGGAAAAGAGCAAACCAGCTTGATTTTGCTTCAATAGCAAAAAACTGCTATCCTTTGTAAATGTATGACCGAGAATTTGAAACACATTGAGTCACAAGGTTTTGCCTAAAAAAAATGAGGAAATGTGCTGTGAATGTACTTCAGCATCTTTTGTTTTTCCTCCATATAGTTTAAATAAAATCATAATATTAACTACAAACTCTGTGGACATTCACAGAGTCCAGGCCGGCAATAAATTAGTATTATGCAAATTGTTTTCACAGATTATAATACAGTCCCTCTTGTGTATCTTCAATCATGGAAAGCTGGTTTTGGAGGACCCCCCAGGCACAGTTAAACCAGGTTGTACTCCTTCAGGTTTAACTGTAGGATTGTGTCCTTGACAGCAGCGAAGACGAAGCGGATATTCTCTGTGTCTGTAGCACATGTGAAGTGAGAGTAGATAATTTTGTCACTATCTGGATTCAGGTCTACGAACATCTTCAGGATGAACTCTCGTGCCGCCTGTGCATCCCGCTGTGGTCCTGTAAGAAAAAAAATTCCATTTTCTTAGAAGTCAATTTCATATTTCAAGTTCTTTAAAAGAAAACAAGAAAGGCTCAGTCTGTGCTCCTCCTGTAAGAGAACATGGGGAATCTTTTACTAATCAATAATATTATATACTCGCTACTTTCTTTGTGGGGGGAACTATTAAAAATAAAGAAGGAAATTTCAGAAGTTCACCAACTCAGAGCTGATCTTTTCTTGCTAACTATCCTCATTCTTCACTAAGAGAAATCAGCTGTTTAAAACAAGTGATCTATAAATGAACAGAATGAAAACAAAAAAAATTAGCTATATTATTAAATCTTTAAAAATGCTAATAGAATTGGTGAATGTTCTAAACCTGCTATACCTAAATTAGACTTCAGTTATTTTAGCCCTGCAAGATTCACTAGTTTTATGTGTATTTTAATAAGAAGCATAGTGAAGTTATATGCTGGACTGGTCTGACACCATTACCAACAGAACTTAATTTACTTTAAGGGATAATAAAATACACGTGCTCTCCAGCTGAAGCTGTTGATTGCAAAAGGCTCATGTTCTAACCAATTACTTGTTTTCTACATTATGTATGTTAATGATCCTATCAGATCTAAATTAAGGTTTTAACTTTCAGAAGGACAGAGAGTCAAAGTAACCAAACTACATTTTCATCTTAAAACAACACAGAAGGCAATGACTTCCAGCCTAGAACAGTGAGGATTCATTCATGTTCACAGCCAAAAGAGCAGCGCAGACGCAAGAACACAAGCCACATGCTGCTGAATTCTGTTCCATTATTCCAGTGCTGCTTACAGAAGCCACTGTTCCCTTGCTCTCCTGTTTCTGGAATGTGAGTTTCTACAGAACACACATTTTCTATACTCTTGCCTCCTCCTATTCTCTTCATTAGTCCTGTTGTTACATGGCAATATAAATACCAGCAGTCAGCTGTTATGGGTGGTTCTGTCCTCAGTAATTACGAAACCTGTTCTTTGTGGGTCAGCATATGTCCACATATTTTTCAACAACTGGATAACAGAACTTATTTTTAATACTTCAAGCTTTTAATTGCTAATATTTCCAGTGTGGATCATGGCGAGGCTTCGCGAACGAAGATTTGGGAAGGCTCTATCCACATTTGCTACAGGCACGTTGGTGGTTTATGAGGCCAATACGTGACAGACATATCCGATTGCAAAAGGC
>NW_016690194.1:2695511-2897840 GCF_001604755.1 Lepidothrix coronata
TGAGGTGCAGGTTGATGGAGGACCTCAGTCTTCTTTAAGCTGACTTCCAGTCCAAAGAGCTCAGCAGCATCTGCAAAGCAGGATGTTAAACGCTGCAGGGCAGCTTCTGTGTGGGCCACAAGGGCAGCGTCATCAGCATAGAGCAGCTCCCGGACAAGACGGTTTAAGGTCTTGGTGTGGGCCTTCAGACGCCTTAGATTGAATAGGCTTCCATCAGTACGGTAACGTATGTAGATACCGTCCTGATCATCGAGGTCTACTGAGGTCCTTTGGAGCATCATGCTAAAGAAGACGGTGAATAGGGTAGGAGCGAGAACGCAGCCTTGTTTCACTTTAGGAAAAGAATGTATGGATGAGAAATCATGTACTTTCTTGAGTGTTGCAAATCCATGTGAAGGGGGTGTAAGATTCTGCAATATACGGGTGTATGTGCCGTGAACAGATGTACATATATACACATACAAACACAGATGACATCATTACTTCTACAGCTTCAAAAACACAACACTCTAGCCTTTCGCTTGGCTGCCCACACTATAAAGAGCAGCAATATTAAGTCTCACAATAGCACAAATAAATCTGCAGTATTTTTGAAGAAAACTTTTCGACTTTCAAAGACAATGATTTCTTCAAAATAAACCACCTAATTTTTTAAACAGTTTCCTAGAATTTTGTTAAACAGTTTCACGGTAGCTAGACACAGTGCTGTCTCAAAATCCATTGGGTTATTCAAAGCCTACACCCAAATTCGCTTACTTGATCATACCTTTATGATTATAAATATATAATATATATTATATATTTATATATATTATTTAAACTTAGAAAGTATGTTTATGACCTCAGGACTTTAGAAAAAAAAGTAGAATGAGTTAGTGTTAAATTCAGACTGCAAAGTGGTTCTGATCTAAATAATATGGACACTTGGAAAAGAATTATCATATGAATTAGTAGGTTTCTTGTCCACTGCTCTAATCAGCAGCTCTTGAAGGCTGTTCTCTATATGATACATTCAAGATCTACAGAAGAAGTACTACACCAGGATTTTTCTCTTCTTTTCCTCCCAACTATAGCCACTCCTCTCTCACTCTCTGTGGTGGGGGGAAACAGTTTTCCCCCTGAAGTTATAAAATGGTAAAACCCCAGGGGGTGGTGACCCTTGAAGTTTTGAGGTTTTACCCAATGAGCGCTTCTGCAAAATATAAACATATCACAAGCAGAACGGAAGAGAAGGTAGTTGTTGTAGTTGTTGAGGGAGAAGTGGCCATGTTGTAAAGCCACGAGGAGTGAGGGCAGGAGGTCCCCCTGGGAGGCTCTGGCCCCCCAGACCCCAGCTGGGGCTGTAGGGACTTGGAACAGTGTTAAGCTGGACTATGTATCTGTAGCTATAAGCCGGGGGATGTTTCTCCACTGTGAGCCGCAGCAAGAGATACTGAAAAGCGGCAGCAGAACTGCACTGATGGAAGAAATGGTGGCAGAGGGCCAGAAGAGATAAGACCAAGCGGCAACAACAGGCAGGCAGCAACACAGAGAGAACTCCTGGAAGGAGAGAGAGAAAGAGAACGAGAGCCAGCAGCAGAGAGAGAACTGAGTTCTACAGAGGAAGTTTGGGTAAGAACTGAAACTAAAACCCCAAACTCCTTGGAGACTCTGAGAAAGGAGGATGATGATGGACTCTTACTTGAAAGAGTCTTAAAGTGCTACAGCACTGCAGAAAGGAGCTAAAAAGCTCCGAGAAAGAATGCAGAGGGGGTGACCTTGGTCCCCCCTCGTTGCTGCTGCCAAGCTGGCAGCCTGAGACAGAGCACAGGAGCTCTGGTAGAACTCTTGAGGCAAAGGCTTTCAACTGAAAGCTGCCCGAGATGTTCTGACTCAGGGGTGAATCCCCCAAGGAAGGGACCTTCATGGAGGTCTTACACCCCATGATATGACTGTGGTGAAGTGAGTTTTGTCCCTGCTACGCAGTCCACGGAAGAGAAGACCCTCGCTTGAAGACGATGGGCCGAGGGGCTTGGATGCCCCTCGTGTGTACCGGCAGAGATCCAGATACAGATGCTGCTGCATGAGAAGAAGAGAACCTGCTGCCTTAGAGACATTGCTGCTCTGAGAGTAGAAAAGGATCTTTTCCTTCTTCCCTCCTGGACTTTTATTTGCAGGGGAGAAGAGATTTGATCCATTGTAAATACTTATGTCATGGTAGAGATAATTAAGATTGTATATAATGTATAGTAGTATTTATTTGTACAGTCATTGTAATATATTCCCTTTCCCCCATTTTGAGTCTTGTGTGTTTTCTGGAAACCATCTCACACTGGGTTGAGATGTGGGAGGGGGCTAGGACTAGGGAATTGGATTTTTGGGGCTCTCAAACCATGACACTCTCCCAGCTCTTCATTCCAGTCTTTGAGTCAGTTTTCTAGTAATAGCCATACAAGGATGTCTTCATGCAATCCACAGACCCATGAGCATGCATCAGGTCCTCCTTCCAATGCACTGTGCTCGATTAGCTAATCGAGCTAACTCATTAGCTCGATTTAATTCATCCAATTTGGCATCCTGGCCAGCAGTTCTCATCCCTATGCTACCTTCTCCTTTGTGCAGAAAAACAGATGAGAGAATTGATCCAGCTGAAAAATACCTAATTCTGATACCTTCCTCAGATCTTCCCACTTCCCACATCCTCACGGTGCTGGACAGAAGACGAGACCACATGGTGATCTCTGCAAGCCACAGACCTCACTCTGTCACTGGAAGTAATCAAATCAAACCATAACCTTGCCTCTGGAGTTAAGTCCTGAAAGATCTGCAGAATTAAGAGACAACGACTCTTGAAGACTTCCAGGTCTTGACTCCAACAACCCTTACCAGTCCATAATCTTTTTTTCCCTTCATTAATGGCAAAGGACAGGGGAAACAGACTTTCTATGAGCTGAGCCACTGAGTTCTGTCTCGGTTTTTTTTCAGGACAAGCATTTGTTAACACCTGAGTGGTGATAACTGCTGAGCAGATTGTAGGGTCTTCTCACCTTCCGGATGCCATCTAAGGAACTTGTCACACAAATTAAATTCCAAAGAACAAGCATATTTCTATTCAACTGCTAGTTTTCTTCTGTATAGTACTATGAAACTAAATTTTCACTGACTCACAAATAATATGGTCTGATTGATCCTGAAGGCTGTTGATTGTTCCCTTCCCCTTTAACAGAACAGAAAATGTACATTTTTCCTGTTATTACTTTCCATATTTGTACATGAGAGTTTTAATCTTTTTCTCAGCTTCCCAATCAGCTACTCACTTCCTGGTGGGATGAAATCAATTTTCTTTTTTGAAAAATAGGAACACTTAGTTCTCTAGACCTCTTTTATTACATGAGTTCGATTTTTCTCTGTTACCAAGGCCTCTTTCACTCAAGTTACCTCAAAATGCTTAGTTTTCCTCTCAGAAGAACTTTCTGAAAGCACAGCTTTAGTAAAAACACTTATACAACACACAATTCTTTTTATGGACAAGCACATTAAGCTTCACATAATTAATGTAAAATTAAAATAAACTAAAAGGTACAATGAAAGGGTATAAGGGGTGGCACTTGTTTCTCTGAGTGTTACAGACAGTTTATTCCCCTTAGGTATTCAATCTTACAAAAAACCAAACCTCAAAAACCCAAAAGTATGAACGACTACGTGTACAACTGAGGAATGCATTTTTTTTATTTTTAATGTTTACACTTCAATTTAAACCCTCCCCCAATATACGAAAAAGGACAGAATGTGTTTCACTATAATTTCCCACTAAAGGTTCTGTGCTACCCACAACTAATTACAGAATAAAATGAAAATCTAGCAGCCTAAAAATCAACAACAGTTCCATCACATTTTACTTTTTTTTTTTCTTGAAGGAGTAAAATATATCAAAGGATCTATCTATCTAGCATTTGGACATAGCTACTACAGTTTGCCATTGCTGCAGTGTAAACAGAGCATGAACTCTGATGTCATTATACTTACCATCATACTCTGGAAAATAATCAACTAGATGGGAGTACATAATTTTCTCCTCTAATAGATCTTTTTTATTTAAGAATAGAATAACTGAAGAATTCTGGAACCATGGATATGTGATAATTGTCCTAAAGAGTGCTTTGCTTTCTTCCATTCGATTCTGGAATAAAAAGAAGAGCAGAATTTTGGTGGTCGTGAATTTATTTTTTTAATAATTTCATGCATTTTCACTTTATTTGGTAAAAGGATCCATTTCATTAAATATGCAAGCATTTTCCTTCTGCAAATTCAACTCCTGAAGCATAAGTATTCTTTAAAACACTAGTCATGAACATGAAAGTTGTAATAGGTACATTTGTAAAGTCTGAGTATGCACTGGTGGTTATTGAAAAGTGATTAATGGTATGGACAAGTACAGCACCACAAGACATAATAACCAATTCAAGGTTTAATACATTATTTATTTTACATGCCTTTGAATATTTTGAGTGTAGAGTTGAGTAGTTCTTAGAGATCAGCCTTAAAATAACTGCAAGCAAATTTGGAACCTTAGAAAATTTTGTCAATGCCAAAAGCTTATGACATAAATTTAAAAAAATTCTAATTTGCTAAAATTTGTTTCTAACATCACTGGATTAGCCTTTAATTCTTTAACTGCTCCTGAAACCACTTTTCACTGTAGCTGTAATGTCAGTAAAGCTGACTCTATCTGTAATATTCTTCTGTCATTGTAAAATACGTTACAATTTGACTAGTTCTGAAGAACTTAAGCTGACATGACATGGTTAATACAGAGTCATAACAAATATGGTTCAAAACACAGGAACTAACTTACTTTTTTCATTATTATTATTTAAAGCTGCAGCACCCTGAAAAAGCCTGTTTCACCACTGAATGGGGCTTCAGAGAATGGCAAAGTGAATCCTGCAGATTCTGCTGTTGCTGTTGCCATACAACAATCTGTCAGATAACTCTGACAGTTTTACCATAACTGTATCTTTACTGCCATTAATTTGCATTTTAGAGAGGCAAACATAAACATGAACAGGAACTTAAAAACACAAACTTAAAACAACAAAACAAAACAAAAAACAAACTGCAAACCAATTCCATTTTGTAGTAAAAGTTGGTGATTTGGTCTCATATATTACCCCAGAATCTTTGTGTAATTTATTAAACTTTATTGCACGTTGTTGTGGTGAGTGAAAATAAATAGCTGAATTTATATATTAAGAAACTAATGTGAGGAATAAAACATTTGCTTTCTTGCACTCGGATCTCATGACTAATATCGATTTCAATGGTGCCAGGATTTCATTCTGCAAGGAGAAAAACTCAAATGTCAACACAGCTGAACATAAAACCTAAGTCCTTAGACTAATTGTTAATCAGACCATATTTTCTTCTCAAAGTTCTATGCAGACCTCTTCTCTAAACAAGACGTTACAGAAAGGCAATGGGAACTACCTAGTTTTAACTTTTATAACTTGATGAAAAAAAGAAGGCAATGTAAACTTACAAATTACTGATTAGATTATAAATATTTACCTAAACTTCTTAATTCTTTGTATCTTCTAATGTGACACTCAGAAGGTAAAACAGCATAGTGACTCAGTTAGAAGTGTTCTTTCACAGTAAACTTATAAGCTATTTGTAACTTCTCAATAAGAAAAGTGCAAGGAAAAGACAAACTAATTACTTACCTAGACAAAATGTTCCTACTTTTCACCTTCCAAATGGACTGCAATATTTTCATCTACAATGCTGTTTTTTTCCCATATATACAACATAAAATTGCAAAGACAAAATAAATACATCTATTTGGATAAACTTACAACCCTTCCTCCAGCAAAGCTCAAGAAAACCGTGTTTTGCAAACACTGTTATTAGCCCCAGAGCACATTTTCATTTTTGATTTGAAAGGGATGCCAAACGAGATGAAGCAGAAAATGTATGCAGACTAAAGCTGCATTGACATCGTGCATAAAACAATTTCTGGCACCCAATCAGCTGAAAAACGAACTCTGTAATTGTTACGTATAACAAAAATACCAATAAACATACACAACCAAGACAAAAATACTTTGTCTTCAGTGTAAGATAAGCATGTCTTATATATTAATTATTAATTCTGTATAATACGAATTGAATTCCACAGCCACTTTTTTCCTATTATCAATTTATAAATGTCTCTCAAGTCCTTTCATGCTTAGTTTGAGGCATTTGACTTAAACGTCTCCTTGACAAGACATGTAGTAAAGATTTCACTCAAACTTTCACTCAAACAAAGAGATCAGAGAAAAAGCAGGTTTTCATGATTTCAAAAATAGTTCAATTAATTGACAACCTATCTGTGTTAAAAAAAACTATTTAGAAGGAAGTGTAAAAGAGCTGCAGCAGAAAAAATAATGTAACATCCAAGAAAATAATCACAGCCTTGAGAAATTTACAGAAGTGATTGACATGTGTGGTCAAATACAACTGAAGGAAATGCTCAGTTATTTCAGAAAAGATATATAGTTGAGGATGTCAGTAACTAAAGTAAATAAAACATTACTAGATTATCCTACCCTCATTCACTCCACTGAATTCTTTAGTGTAGTAGAAGTTTCACTTCATACAGAAGCTACTTGCTTCCAGAAGCCAATTGTTCCAACTGTCATCCAGTTAACTATATTTCCAGGAAGAGCCAGGCTAAATCTGAATCTACTCCTGATTCTGGGAGAATAGGCTTTAAAGACTCAGCAGCAGTAGACTGTTACCCTTGCTAATTTTGTATTAAATTATCCACTCCTAAACAAAATTAACTGGAAGTCAGAGAACTGCAGAAATAATAAAAACCCGTATATTACACTGCCCGAGGCCACTGAAGTAGAATTATTTCTTAGGGTATAAGAATCATGCCCTATACAGCTATAACAGATTAGGATACTGGAAAAATAAAACTGTTGCCAGATGAAGAACTATTTGCTTAGCTGGTGGGAAAAATACAATGCTTATTCTTAAAAATCACTAGCCTATGGAACGGCACAATACTTATTTTTTAGGATCATGTTAAACATTAACCAAGAAGAGAAATGGGAGAGTAACCAGCCTAGGTACACTAACTAAGCTCCATATTTGGGAAGTACGACGAGTTCATTGTGCGGTCAGCTGTAACTTCTCAGTCTATGACCACCAGAGGGACTCCCAAGACATGTGCAAAGAGGAGGGAACATATGTTAATGATTTTGAGGAAATTATTATCATCAGTATTTTTCTTCTGGGAAAACCAATGAACATGTATGTAAAAAATGGTATATAAACAGGAGCTTTTCTATACTCGGTATGCACAAAACGCTTAGAAGTATTCCCTGTGCATCCAGCACCAAATAAAGAATACTGCTTTCTAGTACTGAAATTGTATGTTAGAGAATTTACTTTTTTGACCATTTTTCTGTAACAAGACAGTGAAGTGTCTTGCACACCAAATGGTAGTTCAAACAAACAGTAATTATCTCAGTATAGGGATTATATGGCCCTTACTGCACCTCCATGACATGAACTGCAGGGATTACAACATTGGGAAGGCTGAAGACACATTTTCTAAGGAGCTGACAAAGGATGACAAGCTGTCTAAATCAGTTAAGAAATAGGTCACTCTCATTAAGATCCATAATTGACAGGTCTATGAATTTCCATGATCCTTCTCAAGGAAGAGCCCACACTATGTCCTGCCTTTACAACAGAAGTATGGAAAAAAGAATTAGGCTAACGCTGGTTATTTTCTCTGAATGTATGCCACATTGCAATGCTCCACAAAGAAATATGCCTTCACAAAAGATGTATGTAATAAGACTGTAGTATTAGAAATTTAAAAGAAATCAGATTAGTATCAACATTCACTTTTAAGCAGTTCTTACCAAGAGCCAAGCTTCTAAATTCTCTGCGCTAAGATATTTGGACACCATTATCTGGAGAATAATGTTGCCTTTATGTCACCAGAAACCACTCATTATAAAATCAGAAACAGTAACTTACAGTTAAGCTCCAAAATCAGACTTTTCATGTAACAATACTACTATCCAATACACATTCAGGGCCTGGCTACCTGGATGGTTTCCAAATAAAGGCTAGGTCCATTAGAGGTAAAACCACTACAATTAGATGATGACAGTTACTATTTAAAACCTAAGAGGACATAGAGGGAATAATTATGTACTTACACATTAGAAGGGATGCTGCTGCACTGCTTATACAATTAAGCACCATACAACATTGAATAAGTAACAACCCCTCCTATAATTCATTTAAATATAACCATCTGACAGTGACTATCACATATCTTGGAAGGCTTGGTTGGCAGAAAGGCATCTCTAAAGTTCACCTAGGTTAGTCTTTCACTTCAGTAGGTCTAATGACACATGGGAGCACATCAGTCATGGCTTTGCCTTGGGAAGTCTTGAAAGCCTGTACAGACGGATTTCAGTAACTCTCTGATTTCCCTGTCCCCCTGCTAAATTAACATGCAAGGGAAAAATGTTTCCTAACATACAGCCTGAACTTCCCAAGACACAATCTAGTTATATTGTCCACCTCAAAAAGTTCAGCTCTAGTGTCTTGCTCACTAGACTAAACAAGCTTAGGTCTCTCACCCTGTCTTCACAGGACATGGGCTCTGGACCTTTCATGCTTTCCCCAACAGATTATGTGACCACGAAATTGCATATATAAACCCTCTGCAAATTATTTCAAAATTGTGTTAAAGATGGTGAACTGACATTTTGATATTTTGTCATTCAGATGTGTACTCTGTAGATGTTTTGCAGGAATTGAAAGATGGCCTAGAAATTTTCAAGTAGATTTTATCTGCCTGAGCAGATGAAGTAATACAGGTTCTCGGTTCACCAAAACAGATCAAACATTCTAAGACGGTTTCGTTATTTCATTTTACTATGACTCATGGATTAAGCAAAAAATAAGAAGAAATTTATTTTTTGACTACTCAATCTCTGCTTAACCTTCTGCAGTCTTTGTTTATCCAATTTGTTTGAGCCATTCAACTTTTATGGATGCCACTGCTGATAAAACAATTTTTGTTCAAAATTAATTCCTCCAACAATACTGCTTATTATCCTCTAAGGTTTCTCTTAAACTGATTTTCTGTTACTAGGACCTCACTCCTTTGCATGCTCACTATTTTCCTTATCTTAAATATATATGTAACATTATTGCCATAATATTTTTAATCAGTTTAATTACAGAAAGTCTGACATAATGATATGGTTGAACTACTGTTCTGAAAAACACTTGTCATTTACAGGATGCACTTTTCTTATATAAAAAACAGTTTCATGTTACAGTAATATTACTGGAAGTTGGGATAGGATTACAAGGGAGTATAGAAAGAGTTCAGCATTGGGGACCTGACCTTCTGTCAGATGCAATGTGAAGGAAGCTTTGCCAAATCAAGCACAACAATGTGGGTCTTCAAAAAAGGAACAGCAACAGGGGCGAGCAGGCAGTATTTAACAGTTTGTCCAAGCACCTGATTTAATTTTATGAGCCAGCTCTACCTCATCAAGTTGCTTCCAGAAAAATCTTATTTCAATTTCAATAGAAAAGGCTGCAGATAGAAACTTGTGAATAATTACTGTACAGAAATGTGCAGCTGGAGCTGGCTCAAGGCTTTCTCAGTAGCTGACAGCCATTCTCAGCAGTGAAGCCAAGCTTCAACAGCAACCCCTAACCAACAGCAGCAAGAGTTCACCATAGCCTCCCTGGCTTTGCACAGGGAAAATTAGCAGGAGGATTACTGGTTTACCATGCCCCAAGATCCGCTGGTCTGGGTAACTTCCCTGTTCTGTTTTTGTCTGCAGTCAGTCCCAAACTGCATAAAAACATTGATATTGCCAGCTATTCCTCCATTTTTCTGATATACAGATTCCAGCAAAAAATTCTTCCATATTTCACACAACCTGACACAGTTGCCAGTCTAGTTTAAAAATACCTTATGCAACAGAATAAGAAATACAGCAGACAAACTCCAAAAGTGAGTAGAAATTTGGTAACTATAAACAGATGATATAATCTTGGACAAGATTATTCCAATTTTTTAATACACATCAAGAAAAAACACTGTACTTATTAATGAATCACAGGACTGTCCAATTTTATGACTAGAAGCAAGTTTTTATGAAACAAAAATAAAATGAAATTTCTTTCTACCATTTCTACCAATTTCTTGTTATATAAAACATTTTACATTGAATTTTTTTCTGTGATCATTAAACATTAAAACAAATACAACTAAATGTATAAATCAAGTTTTCTCACATTTTTATTCAAATGAAAACTCTTACTCTTCCTTAATTTTTAATGGATTAAAAAGGAATATACTTCCTTTTTTTTTTTTTAATACCTACACTTTCAGTTTTCATGTTAAAATGAAGGATTTCTAGTTCGGATTTATGTATTGAAATTCTCCTTGCTATCTGCTGCTCTGGAAAAATATGCGATTACTCCTGCAATTAGAAAAATAACAGAATTGGCATAATTTATAACCACCTGATTCTAAAATGCCAAATCCTGGAAAATACCTGAAAAGTACCAAAATAGCATTTAAGAGCTGTATCAGCTGGTATCCAGTGAAGGGAAAGCAACATTTCCCAGCTAACAAACAGTGCTTTGACAGAAAAGACTGAGAACAATATTAATCTGAAACAACAGAGATGCAGTAGTGGAGTTTCACCCACTACTGTCTTTAAGATTGTCTAGAGTGGCATCTAGTGGGTGTACTGTATCTTACACACTGAACAAAAAATGGAGCAATTACTTGCTTCTTAAAAAATTGTTAGCAATTTAGATAGTGCCTGTTAACAAAATCAGGATTTCGCAAATTCGGAGGGACTAAGTTTTGTTGAAATGCTGTGATAGAGAAGGTGGTGAGGAAGTAAATAAGATGCATTTTTCAGTGAAAAACTTGTACTGCACACATAAATAACTTGTGCATGGTGGTAAAAATGCTTATTTGAGTGAGAGCACATTCGGAGATGATAACTGTAGAAAAGGAGGTACTGACACAAGAGAGTTTCGAAGTTAGTATTTCAGAAGTTGTTTAGTGTCATAGTAATTGACTCTACTATTTTAATTGAAAAAATCTTGTGTGAATGCTTTTGTGGGAAAGTCTGTATTACCTAGGAATGTAAGACTCCAAGCAATTATTTTAGTAGAAGCAATGTCTAGCTGCACAGAAAGACCTACAGTGTATTTATTGGCTAAAAATTTGATACAGTTGCTATGCAAAAGTTAGGAAACAACAGATGAATCAGGAAATGGGAGGTAAGTGAAGAGTCCTCAACTATGTAAAAAAGTAAATACAGTAAATCAAAACTGAAACTGCTTCACATTTTTGCCACCAGTATGAAGCATCATCTTGCAGCTCTACTGCTGTAAACTAAAAAACTGCAATGGTTGCATAAATATTTTTGTAAATAACTCAAATGCAGTGAGAGGCAACGTCAAACACAAAGCTCAGGAATAATTCCTTTATTTTGTTCACTGGTCTTGAATTTTTCTGCAAACGAGCCTGAAAAAAAAAAGCTTCTGGTAGAGGACTGGGAAGACATCTCTGCAGATGCGAACTGTATTTTAAGTTACATGGGACAGGAACTCTCACCTCTCCAACAACTTGAATTTGCAACACTGCACTGGCAAATACATGGCAATTTTATGTACCCAGCAGAGGCAGAGATGAAAGAACTGTCAGCTGAAATATATCAAATGAACATGTTCAAGAGCCACCAAAACACAAAAATACTGTCCAATACCAAAATGGTCTATAATGTGGTAAAAAACCCCCACAGTCCACACACTGCTGTTAAGTGTTTCTTAAATTAAAAAATGGCTCTTAAATTATTTTTCATGAAATAACATGAATGTCAGAATAATCAGCTTTTACTTAAAACCTAAATATATTTGAGAAAAATAAGTGAAAATATTTTAAAATTAAATTGTCACTGAATAAAGCTCTTTTCTCAACAGTTCTGACACTGGTTATTCAGAAAAAAAAAATGGCAGTCATCCTTGCCAGGAGTTGCTGCCAATAGCAACATTTACCAGCAGCATTTCTGGCAGCCTCTGTAAGCCAGATGATGATTATTCAACCCCCCATTTCCATTATGAACCACCCACTTCAACAAAAGAGAGAAGAGAGAGGCTCTGACTCTTCCTTATGCAAATCTTTCCCACATTCTTTATCCACAAGTCAAAAATAAATATGCACTTGTGTGAACAGGTATGAACAGATACAATACATAAAGCAACAAGGTCTGGCACAGCTGTTATTTTCTCTAGTTACCAAATAAGCAATCAATTCTGGAGATTTGATTTCCCGTAGGAAAAAATATTAATAATTATGAAGGTCATTTGAGGATTTTCATTCTAACTAGGAGTTCATATTACCCCTCTACCCTATGCTCAATTGTTCTGGATTGCTGGTTGTCAATGAAAAATCAGCCAAATGAAGTATTACATTTATTCACAATGTAGAAAAAGAGAAGTGCTCTGATCTCAGAATTGTTTTCTTTCAAACTTCATGCTAAGCCATATATGACTATGTGAATAAGGAACACAAAGTGCTGGAAGACAAGTGGGAGCATGCCCAGAGGTGAACAGCAAGATAGTTTTGATGAAAAAATGAAATATGTTGTTTAGATAATTGCCTCCGTAAAGAGCAGAAGTATTCTGAACTCTGTGGCATCATCTCATTTCTTATTTTTGTCCCACATCAAAAAAAAGTGTGACTGGAACATTGTACCAATTTGTCATCCATTAGCAGATATCACAGATGAACATTACTCATTCTGCAGATGTATTTTTGCTCAGATTCAAAATGTAAGCATGTATGCCTGCATCTATGTACCTGTATACATACAAATGAGTTAGTAAAGACACCTATCCTGGGTTTCACGTAATTATTTTAATGTAATTTTAATGAATTAGACTTTAACTGGAATATTTTTTAACGAACCAAGCAACATTGATCCCTTCTACTTGGGACAACGTAAGAATAACAAAATTTTCCATCAATCAAAATAACAGTGCCATTATTCAGTTACTTGAAGCACAAAAACATTGCAGAAAACAACCCTACAAAGTTCTTTCAGTTTCAATTTGCAGCTGTGGATGAGATACTGAAGCCCTAATTTTCTTAATATCCTGTTTTGCCTTCATACAAGTGTTATTTCTGATAAAATACTTCTGATAAAGTTCTTCAGTGTAAATTAAGTACTGCAATGGTAACTACATTAATGAACATATCCACTGTCAAATAAAGTAGGGTTCCTTAGGGTATTAAAGAAGCTATGGCAAAACCTTATGGCATGACTACAAAGATGGTACCTGAAGAAACAAAGAAACAAAATCTTCTTTCACATGTCAAACTATAGCTTTTCTAGAATCAAAGAAGTTATGTTAGAATGGACCTGTGGAACTGGTGTAACTCCTTGCTCCCAGCAGGAAAATCTTTGTCATGAGATTAGGTTACTCATGGCTGTATCCAGTCAAGCTTTGAACATCTCTTTCCAGGATGGATATCCTACCACCCTAAACCAACAATTCTGCTTCACTTACTCCTTTGTAGACACATCATCTTTCTGCCCTCATATTTATGAACACACCAAGTCAAACACAGTTTTACTGTAGGCCACTGTATTTTCAAACTATTAGGATGCTAGACTGCCTTGATGATCCCCTGTTGGAAATATTTTGGACATAGCATTTTTAAGAACAACTTACAACGCTCCACACTGCTTCCCCAAGGGACTCTACCAGTCAGATGACCCTTTTCCCCTTCATCTCTTTTGTTCCACTTGTCTGAGTACCCCCTTGAATTAACTAAAGATTTGTGCAATGCCTATTGGAAATGTTGCACGAGTCCTTTCCAGATCTATGGGTTCTATTCACATCTCAAATCACAAATGTTATGCTTTCCTACTTTTAGTGCCATGCAAACACTTGGTACTGGTAAATGAAGCTGTTATTCTATATTTCAGAAACTTGGAAGACTTGATGGGGATCACAGCTGCACATTGCTCCTAAGTAACAACCACTGCTTTAGAAGTCTGTAAACTCAGGATAAAAAGCTGCAAAACTATGGGATGCTGAATACAGAATGAGAGGGCATCAAGTTACAGCAGCAGAATTCTGAACAATGCAAGCAGCAGTCTTTGCACAAACCTGGCTGCTACACCACTGTACGTCATACTGCAGCAATGGAGCAGGTTTAGACAAGTTTCTGGGGAACTCCTTCTGTTCAGGACGAAGAGAATGGCGCCACATGCAAAAGTTTTTGTTGGAATATTTCAAAAGTGACTCACCAAGAATGGAACAAAAAAGATTCAATCTGGTTATCATACCAGATTAGGTGATGCAGGTCCTTAAAGCAGACAAACCATTTGGTTCTATGTCGTAAGGAAATGAAAGCCAGTCGACAGATCAACACAAAGAAAAACCAAGAGGATGGGGAAATTATCTTTATGGTATCATTATTTTTAATGTCCATTGAGCCATATGGCACTTGTCAAGCTCACAGAAAAAAAGAGATCCTAGAAAACAGCTTAATATGTGTGGAAAGAGGAGAAACAGGAAGTAATGGCAATATAAGACACAGTTTGAAGGCAGAGAATGACAGAATCGTTTAGACTGAAAAAGTCCTTTAAGATTACGTGACTAAGATTTCTTAAGCCAAGGAATCAATTTTTCTATTACTTTAAAAACTCAGAATTCTTAAGCTATTCTTGCCTGCTTCATACACGACAAACCTTTTCAGCAAGAACTACAATCTGGGATCAAACCTATAAGTACATGAATTATAAGGAGGTTTTACTTTCTATAAAACTTTGATGTGAACTGGATCACAGTTCTGATGATTAAAGGCAATGGAAGGAAATACTGTTTTAAGAGAAATTCTGTTACATATTATTATATTAAAACTAACAATTTTGACTGTAGCTAAATCAAATTTAATTTATGAAGACATAGTAAAAGCTTAAAAAAAGGCTTTAAAACATAAGCTGTCTTTTAAAAAGTGCAGAACTCAACAACAATCTCTTCTTACCAAGGAGGCTCATAATTTACCCTCCAATCCTGTTAGAACTTCCCATTTTACAATTTTTTTTTTAAACAAAATGTATCGGCTCTGACCAGAACAATCTAAACTGTCGTTTTCCCCCAATATATTCTGTGCAATGGATGTTCAAAATACTCATACTGATTTACTTCTACAAATTATCTTCTAGTAATGCATTCTTAATGCTGTCCAATGCCTCTGTTGCTTTGCAACCTCTCACAATAGGAAAGATAGTATGTGTTTTTTGATAGTTTGGAAAATTTCTAATTTTCACTAGGCCTATTAATCCATTAATTTAGCTGAACTGAGGAAACTGTATCCTCTCTTTTCTGGTTTTGCTCTGAGAACAGTAGTGAAAAAAACCACGCCTACATAATCACCAAAGAGTTATCTGAAATGTTATATACCTTAAGACTTCTAGTGTGCTAATGTGGAAGAAAAATATGCTCCAGCTTCAATAAATATTTTGCTATTTTCAAGTACTTAAAAAGCCGCGCAAAGAGTTTCTTTTTTCTGAAACTCTATTTTCCAGGTATATTATTATGTCTCTAGTTCCTCCATAATTACAAGTGGTTAGTGGTTCTCTTACAAAGCTGGAACTCATTTTTGCATTTATTGCACTGAGACCCTGAGATTTTATATGTTGAGAGGACCTACCCATGATACGCATGTAAATGCATGTCCTGTAATATCTATTAATATACTTAATCTAGAATGAATCCTTTATTTAAGAAAATAAGTTGATTTTCAACATGGGTAAAGTTCTAAACTGTGCTTTTTAATAAAACCATACATTTCTCCAAATCTGCTGTCATAATTCAGAACTAAAGCATGACCTACAGGATATAATATATCATAAATCAATGTACCAGAAAGATGACTCCCTAATTTATTTCACCTCTAATTCCACTGGAGTTTTCTGAAAAACTGAAAAGATGAAACAACTGATAATTTAATTTACAACATGTTCTCCTTTGTCACATCATATCAGACTGATGTAATATTTATTTAATTTACAGTACTATTAAGGTAATTAGTATATTATGTCCTCTGGCTCAAATTTTGTCCTCATTTTCACCAATGAACCTAGAAAGACTTTCTATTTTATTAAGGGCAGAATGCAGAACAGCTTCATGTATGTTAGAAGAAAGAAGCACTTCATGACTGTACATCAACTGAAATTTCACAGGATTTGTTTAAATATACCATCCTTATCGATTCTTCCCATTTTGTACTTATGCACCAAAATAAAGTTATGTACTATCTAGACACATACTTATGAGAGATGGCATTGTTTCTGAGTATCACCTTTTAGAGAAATTAGTTAAAACACAGTCGGACAGCCATATGTGCTTTTCTTCAGGACTGAAGCTCTCAACTCTTTAGTTGTAGATCTTTGTCTTGGGAGTACAGTTTCATTAATGTGTCATTTAAAAGTCATCCTACACAGGTCTCTGAATAACAGGCAATCTGAACACTTATTTTGCTTTTTATGTATGATGTCCCCTTACACAGTAGTTATAATATATTCCTCAGAACTTTTAATTCTTAACTCCTCCAAAGGCATGAAGACAGAAACAGTTCCCAGCTCCACCTCACACATATCCAGTGAGTAAAAGCCCTGGAGAGACACTAACAAATCCTCTCAACTCAGCAGAAGCTCATCTGATTTATAATCCAAATGTATTTCTCTTGAATAAGGTAAACAAGGGAAGAAATAGATTTACAACTAAGCATCCACCAGGCACTACATTTTGAAATACAAATCTTCAGGGGTCTAAACCGATTTCATAGTGAGAAAGGGTCATATAATCATAGATGCACCAAATGGTAAATAGTAATTGCTACAGATTCATATTTAGTCATGAAAATGAGTCTAATGAAAAACTGTATTAACTAAAAAGAACACCACAAATTATTAAAAATTACAGTTTTCTTTGTAAAAATGTACTACAAGGGAAGAGACTTCAGGCAATAACACGCAGTGAACAAATTAGAAAAAGAAAGTAGGCCATCTTACAAAAATCATAGCTTAGTCAGGTCATGAAAGCAATGCAAAGGAAATAGCAGAACACTGTAAATTGTCAAGTCGGATCTTTTAATTTCAGTACAAGGCACACAGATCAAAGAAGGATTAGATTCCATTCTAGAATGAAAATGATGGCATATATATGAAGAAAGTAGGGCATTTACACACACTCCCTCACTTTTGTGCTAAAATTTCAATTCTGCTTCACGATTTAAAGCTAGGTGCAAAAAGTATCTCTTGAGTTGGTTACCAAAGTCTCCAAGTTAAATCACTGTCTTCCCTTATGAGGTTGTCACTCTGTAGTGAAGAACAAAAACATTTTTCTGGGATAAATTTCTTAATTCAAGGTGTCAACTAACACCTTTAAAATCTTTTCCCACATTTCTGCCACACTCACATTCAGAAAAACTATGTTTTGCTTTATGCAGAGTAAATAAACCCATTTTTCCATTTATTCTGGCACTGCAATGGTTAGAGATAAAGGGAAGAGAAAAGGAAAGGAAGAAAGCAGTGCCTGGGCATACCAACAAAATCTAGACAGACAGGTTACAGTTTGCTGAAAGCCAAAACTTAAGCTGTCCAGATTGGTGTTTAGCTCTGACACTGTCTGGATCATTCCCAGAGCTAGAGTAACACAGACCTAAGGGTGATGGAAAGTCTACTAGACTATGTATGTATGACTTGAAAACAAAAATTGGTCATGATTAAAGTCATGAATATATTTTAAACTAAAAAGGTTCTGAAGTTTTCCACTAATGCTAATAAGAAACTCAAATAGTTTAGCAGCGAGGTGGAAGAACCATCTGCAAGAAGGTTTTGACCTCCATAAAGTATTTTGAAAGTGAAAAATCTGAAAAATCAAACCAGCTTTATGAGTAAAGTCGTCTTTTTCATGATAGCTGAAAAGTAGTTACAGAAAAGCTACCACAATTTTAGGCATCCCTTCAGTCATTGAAGAGCCCAAAGCACAATCTTCAGTCAGATGTTCTATTCAGATCACAACACTTGAACCCTTTTAGCTTATGAGAACACAGAGCAAACTGGTATACGCCAAATGACTCAGCCTAGGAAGATAATGCTCTGTCTTCTACAGCAGGGATGCTCTAAGTCATGATCTACACACTGAAGTTACCTGACAAACTAGAGAAAGTGCCAAGCAAGCCACCTAACTAGAACAGAATACAGCTAATAGGGTGTCATGGGTTTAACCTGTGGCTGGGTTTTAGTAGTGGGGGGGCTATAGGGTGGCTTCTGTTAGAAGCTACTAGAAGCTTTCACTGTCCTAGGAAAAGCCAAGGGTAGCCAGTTCCAGGAGGGATTTCCTGCTGCTGGCCAAGGCTGAGCCAATGAGATGCGCTTCTGTGATAACATATTTAAGAACAGAGGAAGAGAAGGTTGTGGTGCAGAAGAAATTCCAGTCCAGGAGAACAAGCAGTCACCAAGCTCGGTGCAGCTGGAGGCGGGGGATGGGATGGAGTGGGGGGCCTCTCCCCTCCCCCAGAAACAGGGCAAAGACTTAAAGCTGAAGCCCCTGCAGCCCACAAAGAACCACTGGAGTGCAGAAACCCTCCTGCAGCCTATGGAGGAGTCCATGCTGGAGCAGGAAGATACATGAAGGAGGCTGTGACCTCCTGAGGGAGGCCCAAATGGATCGAAGTCCTGCTGGAGACCTGTGGCCCACGAAGGAGTTTTTTCTGGGTAGGACTTGTGGCCCCCGTGGGAGACCCACATTGGTACAGCTCAACCCATGAAGGACTGCACCCCCTTGGGGAAGTCGTCCACAGGGCGACAGATTGGAAAGAACTGTTGCCCAAGGGGTGGATGGACTCATGCTAGAGAGGTTCATCGAGGACTGTCTCCTGTGGGAGGGACCTCACGGAAGCAGAGGAAGGAGGCGGAGTTGCAGAGACCCCCCCTGTAGCCCACTGTGAAGACCATAGCAACGTAGGTGTCCCCCTGTAAACTATGGAGGACCTTCAGACTGCAAAGAGCCGACGGTAAAAAGCTGCTGCCTGAAGGATGGACTCAAACAATAACAACCCCCCCTTTCCTCATCCCCCTGCATCACTGGGGGAAGGAGGGAAGCCCTGAAAAGAAGGACGGTGGAGAGAAGGGGAAGGTGTTTTAAGACACTGTTTTATTTCTCACTCTTTAGCTCTTATTCTGTCAGTAATAAATTTAAGTTTTATCCTCACTCTGAGTTTGTTTTGCCTGTTAACACTGCCTTCTTTCAATCCTCATCTCTACTCATGAAATTCCTTTGCTGTTTTTTTCCTCTCTTCCTCTCTCCTCTGTCCAGCTGCACAGGGGAGGAGGGAGGGTAGTGGAGTGGTTTCAACAGGCCCCTGGCATCTGGCCAGGGTCAAACCACGACACAAGGAACCAGAGTCTGCTATATGACTCCCTGTGAGACAGTTCCTTTGAGAAATTCTTCCTATGAGAAAGACTATATGAAAACATAGATATAAACTGCTACAATCCAAAAGTTTGAAAGCTTATTTTTGGATAGTTACAATAGCACTTGAAAATTATTATAACTAATTTTTCTTTATGTGATTTCTAATATATTTTGCTTTGCCTTGTATAATTAAAATGCTTAATACTTGTGTGTTGACTTAGTGGCTACGGAAGACTAATGCAAACAGAAAAAGACAGAACTAGACATTTCTAGTTTGGCTTGAGATGAGCCAAGTCTGACTGAGTTATCTTTATCTCCATGTATCTAGCTGCCAAAATTACAAGAGAGGAACTCGGTGCAGATTACATCATCATTTTTCTAAATTCAGCTTTGAATGATACAGTTAATTATATAATTAATTTTTCTTTCAGAAAAAGACTATGAACGTAAAAGCTTTCAGAGCTACCAGGCTTTTTTAAAAAATGAATCCTGAAGAAAGTTCAACATACAAACATGAATGTTGAAGGACACTTGTTTTACTTTGTTATGTCAACCATTCTCTTAGACACTGTAATCAACATGTATGCAGCCACGAAGAAGATATTTTCAAATGTTTTCTTTCTTCCACCTAATTTTTGTAAGTACGTGCTAGAAGACTTGCATAGGACAGTGCCTGTGAGTAAAATTCATAAATGTTTGAAGAGTAACTTAAAATAGCCCTCAGGAAAGACAAAATAATCTGAACATTGAAAAACCTCCTTACTCTGTAAAACTGCCTGCAAAATAATGGATACTAGTGTGCTTTGCACCCTCAGCTCACCCAGTTGCTTAATTCTCTTATCTTCTGAAATAAAAATACAACATATTTCCTATGCTTTAAGTCAAAGGAATGACATTTACTACCTTAGGCTCTGTTCCAGCAAGGAATCTCTCAATTTCATCTTCATTTACACCACTTAATTATTGTGCCTCTGCTCATAACACTAACTGCACTCTCCTTCAACACAAAATAGACAGAACTCTTTGAATCCTCCATGGAGTGGATCAGCTTTGCCATATTTGAAGATTGATCCCTTCCTTCCCTTTGATCTGTATAGTGCTTCTCACACCGGTGAGTGCAAGTTGTGCATGACTGATGGTAGATGCATTTAGAAAACACCTGAGACTGGACAAGTGAACATATTTTTTCTTTAAAACTGGTGGCTTTTGCTGATGATTGCTTACCTCATTATCTGACTCCACAAGCACTTGATCATATTCACTAAGAGCTACTAGGAACATGATAGATGTGACGTTTTCAAAGCAATGTATCCATTTTCTTCTTTCTGATCGCTGACCTCCTACATCCACCATTCTGTAAAATTAACATCCACATCAACTCCATGAATACCTTAACAGATAAACACACAATCACACACATAATGACAAAATTCAAGAATTTAGTTAAGACCACAGTTTGGTTTGGTTTTCTTAATGATTTTTCCCGTTGATATTTAACAGAATCTCTTGTAAGTAGGCAGTTCATCATATTTGCTTTAAGTCTGATTTGTTTTCTGTATTTAAATTATTGTTGGGCTCAAACCCCTGAGAATTATGAGATATAAAGGTCTCATGAGCTACGACTTGGCAATTTATTCAGCTGTGTATTCAGCAGAAACAGATGTGAACAGAACAGACTTGGTGGACTGCCTTTTTCCGCCCAAATTACCAGAATCAAAATTCTCAATTTGTTAAAGCTGCCCCATTTTAAGCAAATAGAATACAATATGTACCTACTAAAATTTTTGATAGGCAAAATTAAAACTCATGTTTGCTGCAGTATATTCCCACTTCATCCCATGTCTCAGTGTAAGCACAGGTGTCTAATTTGCAATTATTTTTTAAACAACTGTACTTGCACTAAGGTAGGGTGATTTCTCTCTAAAGGAGAGCAATTTCTCTCCAGAAGTCAACTACACATGTGCTAACTTTTTATTCCATAATTTACATGAATGACAAAGACACATGATTTTATTTTCAGATTACTACTCATACTTTGATGTACATTATTGAAAAGATGAATTACAAATAGACCTAATTGTCTTTGATCCTTCTGACATGTTTAATGTCAGTTCCTTATTAAATGTGGACAATTACATGAAAATAAATTGATGTAATTCAAATTTTAAAAATACAGAATTATTGCTTTTTATGCACTTTTAATCAATATCCTATACTTGCCATTACTAACATAAAAGGAAACAAAAGAAACAAAGCAAGTACATGTTAAAACTTTTTTTTCTACCTGAAAATGACGCTTTGTAAGTCGAATGGATATTCAATGATCCCTGTTGTTGGGACTCGAACTCTGAGTACATCCTGTTGAGTTGGCAGATAGGTGGAATCTGCTATGCGGTCCAAGTCATTAAGATAGCTATAGACAGGGAGAAACAACAGGAATGCTAGACAGTGACACCATCATCCCACTGAGGAAAAGAGAAAGGAAAATTTGGGAACGGAAATGGGCTGTGGAGTAGAAAGAAGTACAACAGAAAAAAAAGAACATTATCGGCAGAAAAGAGGGGACAAACCATAAAAAATGTACTCCATCCCCACTTACATAGCTTCAACAGTAGGGTAGCATAACTATTATGGGGTTTTTTTATGCAACTTTTCTTGGCTTTCACATGTAAATTCACCAAAGTTTTCAATCACATAATTCTAGGAAGTTTAGAGACATAGTATTATACAACATGTGAGAAATATAAAATTGCATGGTCTTACTAGAATATGTAACATACATTTCTTGATATTCATGCTACAGTGTCTACACATACATCTAGGTAAACAAACATGAACCTTCCAAAGAACAGTGAACTGCTACAGACTAGATCATTACCAGTTATAAAATAACAGGAGGATAAGTGGCACTGTTTTGAGACTAAATTAAAAAAGGAAAAACCCATCCACTGTCAAATTAAAAAATTCTCCAGATCCTGTTATCAGAAGGTAGCACCACCATTTAGCGGGATCTCTGCACCAGAAGTCCTGCATTCACACCGAAACTTCTGATTAAGTTAATGGGCCTGCAGTACATGAAATACACTACAGCTGGCCAGCAAATAACCCAAAATTGCTATAAAATTAATTGTAAAGGTTCAGTAACTACAACACAAAACTCTTATGCTTATTTGTTAATGCTGAGTTTCAACCATAAAGCACCAGTGTACTGAAGTTTTAATTAACTGTCATTAAAGACATCCTGCAAAAAAGAAGTGTAACAATGTGTGTGTGATAGCCTTTTTGGGTCCAGGAGCTGGACATCTCATGAAGTCAGTGCACTAGGCACCTTATGCTCTCCCCATGGCAGACACCTGAAATAAAGACTGCCGCAGGAAATTAAGTTCTTTGGCATTTGGCTAGTTCACATCAGAAGAATGACCTAGAGTTAGCTGTTGAGAAGATAAATTAATCTAGGAATACCCTCATTCATTCTAGGGGATGAGAGCAATGGTCTTGTAATTTATTAAATGATTATGAAGTGTCACCAAGCTCTGAATACGTTCTTCTTCTCATAGTAATTTGTGAAGGTGCTTTTTTTAAATAAACCTAGAAAAGAAATAATCAGTCTTATTCCTAATGTTATGAACTACCTCTAAATGAAATAGTGAGAGGACGTTACCCTGAACAATGACAAAAATAAAACAGTTTGATTTCTACCTTACAGTAAAAATACAGATGAATTACTTTGTTAGCTCTGGAAAGGAGCCAAATTATTACTGGTTCAGTTACCAAATTTTATTATCAAATTTCTCTCACTATGATTTTATTCATGAAATATCAATCCGATCGTAAGCACTGAATGTGAGAAAGATGTATTAAACACTGTACCTCGGTAAATCAGAAGCTAGGACTCTGAAAATATTTTCTGAGAACTGACTAGTTTCTGGCAATAAGAAAAAAGTTTGAGAGTCTGAGCCCATGATCTGCCCTCAGCTTTTTTTACACAAAAAGCAGCATGAACAAGCCCATCATCAGTTTGTTAGTGGAAAAGAAAAAAAAAGTGTAAGGGAATGAGATCCACAACCACCACAGTAAGAAAGTGATGGAGACCCCAAACTAGCTTCTTACTCCCTCCCATCCCCAAAATAATTAGTTTTGTTTAGTGACTAAATTTTGGAAGGACATAAAGAAGCATTGCTACAGTGGTATTCACAAAAGCATGAGAATTTTAACTGAATAAACTGGCAGGTGGCGGCCTATTTTCACAACTGTCTCGTTGCATTCCTTTGGCAAGCTTCAGCTGTGGTCTCCAAGTTGAGCCTGGTTACTACACCTCTACATAGTGGACGTGTTACAAAGGTATCTGGTAATGCACATCTGGGTGATTTTAGAAAGGTGATAAAGCAATGGGATATTATTAAATTGTTAAATATCATCTGTGTTTCTAGAAACCATTAAACAAGCAAATGAGGTGTTTTGTTTTGTTTTGTCCTAACACAAATCACTGACATCATTAAGTTTCAGAAGCATTACTTTATCCTTAAAAATACTTACCTTTTCCTCATCCCCATTCAATTATGCTCTAGTTCTGCTCACTCAACAAATAAACTCAGGTGACAACCTTTTCATTCATTTCAGTCAAAGCACCTTACACAGCCTATACAGTCCACAGAGGAGTCCTTATGCATCCTTATGGAATCCTATTTTTTTTCCTGAATTTCTTCACTTAACAAATCAAAGGATGTTGGGCTCTCTAAGAACTGTCCTAAATGATACATTCAAACCCAGAATCAAGGAAGCAGTGTCAAAATGAGTAAGAGTATCTCACAGAAAAAAAAATTAGAAGCATGCACTAAATCCTATAAAAATAAAATCTTCATGGCAATTAGAATCTACAGACCAACAAAAGCAATTTGAAAATCATCCTGCATGTTTTTGTTTTCTAATAATGATATTTAGCCCCTGCCACTTTTCCTTCTAACTTAAAACTTAATAAACAACATAACATTTGTTAATAAACATATTATTGTATCAATTTGTTTAAATGAAAATATCCCAAATTACTTCTGAATTACACAAATTATTTCTAAATTACTTCACATATTACTTCTAAATCTTTTATTATTGCTATTTTAATGCTGTGAACATACAGCAAATAGTCAATGAAATTCTTTTTAAGTAGAAAAAATTATTTTAAGTTCTGTTTTGTGGCTTTTCTGGTTTTTCTTTTTTTTTTTTTTTTAAGTTTATTTTAACAGAGATACTTCTGCTGAAAAATGACTTGTGCTGTAATTCAGTAATGAAGTTCTGCATTGTTGTTCTGAAGCAAAGGAGTAGGTATTTTCTGCTACTGACAGTTCTGCAGACAATTACACTTCCTGTCACCCTATGACGATATATAACTTCACGTTCTGCTATCAACTTCAAGGGGATTAAACATGTTTCTGAAAATCAGACTGAAAGCTTTGCCTGCAGCAGCAACACAGAGCTCTCTTCAAGACATTCTAAAACCACTAAGAATGTCAAGTCCCTGTTAAAAATTATGTAATTTCTAAAATAAAGTAACTAATTCTAAAAAATCTATTATCTTTGGGTAGGAATATCTATCATAGGGATTGACATCAGGGTCTTTCCATTTTACCCACTGTTTTATGTTATGAAGATTTTTGATATATTGCAGAAGTTAATTTGTCTATTCAGCCAGGTGCAATCTTCCTAAAACATCAGTGGGAGCAACTCAACACATCTAAGTTCAACACATTATCACAACTTTTGTATTAACTGCAAAATGCTATACTTCTAAATCCATACTACTACACAGCCAAAACCCAAGACATTTTCTCTTCACAAAGCACAAAAATAGATTTTTGCATTGCATTAAAAGAGGTGGAGTGACAGTCTGATTATTCTGAACAACTGGTTTGTTGGGCTGACTCACTATTTCAAAATGCTGAGAGGGAATATGTAAGTGATTACAGGTGACTGCATGAAAAGAAAAGACAACTGGAACACTATTAATATTTAAAGACGTATTACCACCACACACATTTTTCACATATTCTAACTGTTCCTGCAGCAATGAAAATTTATTATTTGGCTTATCATGGTTTAAAAGTTGCTGTCACAAGAAAGACCTGTATTTTTAAACCTTCCTCATGCCAGAAGAGTTGGATATCTAACTTCTCCCCCCCACATGAAAGCTGGGGCTTAAAGAAATTCTCTGATCACCAGGGGAATGCAGCACTGTATGCATAGCCTTTAAGTACCCTACAACTTAATAAACTAACTATTTATTTTTAAATTACTTTATCAAGCAGCAACTTAAAATATCAAAAGTTCTAGCTGATGCCAACTCTTTTCTTCCTTCAACTGTGTTGGCTCCAGCCCCACCCTAGCTGCACCTCTGCCCATCCCCAGCTGCCAGCTCTTTCACTTGTACAACAGCTTGATAACACATTTATCTCAAAATTATTTGGAATACTGAAATTGTTCAAATTAATGTAGTTTATTTGATGGATATGGCCTGGGATGTGGGACGTCCATAAACTCCAGCAGGAAAGCAAGGTGGAGTTACTTCCTCCATTGTCTTACAAGGAACCAGAAGAATACTTATGAAGCCAAGGCTATGTGAAATGTGTCATGTTTCTGAATGCAGATGGGTGAGCAGTTAAAGAAAATGAAGATTCTGATTGACTCTTTTGTGTATCTGCTTATTAATAAGCTGATTCACTGTGGCTTTAAAGCACTTACCTAATGCAGCCCCTAAAGTACTGACAACTATACTGCTCACCTGGGCAAACAAATCCTATGCACACACAAAAAAAATTAAGCACACAAGAGATATTTGCAGCTTATTTTAGGGTAAGTGCCTAACTCAAAATGAATGAACAAATACTGCAATCAGCCTTTGCCATGCAACTTCAGTGCATACTAGAAATTGCTACACGCTCTTGCAAATAAACCACAAGACTTGACATATCCACAAACTCCCACAAAGAGAGAGTTGCCAACAATTGCCCAAAACCAGATTATCTCAGTTTATTAGCTTCAGAATTTAAAGCCATAATAACAATATGTGTATTGCAAATAAGTTGTCAGCCATCCTGAGGGCTTGTTGGTAACCACCAGCGTTACCATGGGGAATTCAGTTTAACTGATAGTAGCAACTATGCAAGACATTTAGTTCTCAGCTACATGGTACTCTGAGCTTATTTTTACCACCTGCTAAGAAATCTTCCTTTGATGAATCACACTGTAGCTATATTGCCTCTCACCCAAACAGTACCTACTCAGCTAAGCATTACACAAAGAAAAGAAAATAGGAAAATAAGTGGTTCTGAGTAAATTTATAATACAGACTAAGTTTCAAAAGTTAATTATATCTGAAATTAGTTTTTGTAAAAATGAATTTTAGTGGCTGCTGAGGTAATTTTCCAGGGGGTTGCTATAGTGACAGGCAGAAGGTGCATTACCAAGGTGATGAGTATATAATGAGCCACTGGCTGTGGCCCTCCTTTGACGTCAGGAGAAACTGCCAGCGTCTAGCAGCATGCTTGTGATCTGCACACTGACCAGAAGCAGAGGAAGCCTTTTGTTTCCCAGTTAGCACTAAGAAAGAATTAATTTTTTATTTTTTTTAATGAACTTTGCATCACCTATGACAAGATCCAAGCTTGCAGCCAGTTTCAGGGAAGCTGCTAGTCTATGGAGGCGCTAATGATGCCCTTGAAAGAGAGCAGGTTTCAAAGGTACTGTTTCTCCACATTTCAAAATAAACAGCAGGAGCAGAATCATGGGAGTAGATTGACTGGCTCTGTACGTTTCTACGTGTCTTTCCCATATAGAAATCAAGCAAGAAAGTGAGACTCCTAATTTTAATAAACAGACTAGAGTTGTTTTAACCAATAAAGCTCTTAAAGAAGTTAAATATGACCCCCATCATCATGAACAGGTAGCTCAATATTCAGACGTAATTAATTTCCTAGGCCTACATCACCTAATGAAGACAGATCATCAAAACTTGAATTTACTTTCAGAGATTGAGGTCTTGGAGTGCCTTCAACATGGGACAGGCATTTCAAAACACTCTCCTCCAGCCACGAGGTACTACTTACCAGCATCTTTGAACTCAGATTTTTGCAAGTAATCAGGTTATAAAGTAGCATTTTTTCAGGAATAATTCCATAAGATGAATTTCTGTAACTTTAAACTATGTTTAGTGTACAGCTGAAATAATCAGATGCAGGTAGTAAGGCATGGGCAGACAAAAGTAGAAAAGCTACACCCTTCATCCATCTGTAACTCTTGTTTCCCTTTCTGAGGTTAAAAATGAGACTAGTCTACTTACAATTACTACCTAATAAATCTTCCTAAACTCAGCAGGCAAAACTGATGTAGAAAGATGCTGAGTTAATATTCACTAGCATACTAACAAACCCTGTGCCTAGAAGAAGTCTGCCTGAAAGACCCTGTGAGCACAGGATAAGTCTCTGGGGAGCACAGTCCCTCTGAAACACACTGCTGAGGAGGAGGGATCTGCCAGGCACCACACCAGAAACACTCCATTAGAAATCTCTAAATAAAACCAAACATGTTGAGATACAGGTAATTATTGTCACTGATAAAAAGGTCAGTATAAAACCAGTAAAGATTATTAGTTATCACCCAGCCAGCCAACAATGTGACTGCTTCTTAGACTATATGGGAAGAATGAGAGTATGAGAAAGAGAGAAAGGACAAACCTCAAGAAATTCTACAAATTCTGCTGTTTGACCTAAAGTTTGATGAGTGATTTCACTGTAACCAGAGCTACAAAAGCAAGCCTTACCAGCAACATTTCATATGCAAATTCTTTCACTGCATTCAACCACAAGTAAGACAGATTTTGGTATGATAGTAACCATAAACATTTACATATTTTCAACCCTAAAGCTCTGAGGTTTAATTAAAAGGAAAAAAAAGAAGAAAAAAAGTATTTTCTGCAAAATTAGTATAGTTCATGGTTATTACCCTCTACAAAATGTGCTGTTTCATACACATACAGCAGTAGTGCAAGTGAAAATAAAAACCTAACCAAAGCCCATTATTAAGGATAATTAGGCAAGATATTCAATAATATTTGATACATCTCTGCCCTTTGGAGCCTGGCTATTCTGGAATCAGGTGGGGCTACACTCCATACTATTGTTGGGGTTTGGTGTGGTTTTGTGGGGGCGTGGGGAGAGGGTTGGAATTTTTGTTCTGCAAAACTCTGAACTGGCTGATGAGACTACCCCTAAAAAAAACAGCACTAGTTTTGACCATGTGTAGAAAAGCAAGCTTTGAAAAACATTTCTTTTTCTGCATTTTTAAAAACACATACAACTTGCTTGTCTTTCAACTGCACATATACAAAATGCTACAGTTGCTGCAGCAGGAATTTTCCTGCCTCACAATGCTGCCAGAATAACTGATAAAAGTGTCCTCTTTGCTACCAGTCAGGAGTACAAGAAAAGGAATCAATTTTCAGCGTACAAACCTAAATGTAAACAAGTACCGGCTGTGTTCTCAGAATTTTTGTAGAGGTTTGCGCTTCTGAATTGTAAGGGGGGTACTTTTGAATTAGATGATCAATGGAGCATAGAGGTGTGAGAAAGAAATCATATTAGGATGTGAAACCAGCTAGAGTATGGTACAATGTAACTTCATGGCACAAGCTAATTGTAAGGTCCATTGTGCTTTTTAGCAAATCAGCTTGAAATCTCAGAGCTGAGTTCTTCCTTGGTTTTGCTACACATTGCAAGATAGATACATCTACCCTTGAAACACAATGGTAGAGGTCATACATAGGGGTGAGAAAGATGATGATGGGAGGAAGATGATGTGGGCAGGGGTCACTCGCCCCTTGCCCTACAAGTAGGGCATGCACAGACTGTTCCCATTAGGTAATGATTAGGCGGGGTTTGGCTGCCACTCAGGCATCACCTTACACTGCGTACTGGCCCTATGTGGTGTAATGTGGAACTGATAAAAATGGGGTGTTGGGACTGCTGAGTTGAGCAATACTCATCCTACTGTGTTGCTCTGCGGGGACGCCCGCTAAGCATGGGTACCGACCAGCTGCTGCAGAGCCTGACAGCCCTGGCCTGTCTGTGTGGATAAGCAGAGTTTATTGATAGGAAGCAACCGAGAAAGCAATTTTTTTTTTTTAATATCCTTTTAGTGTCCCTTTAATTCCCCTTTTATTATTGACATAAATAAGTTGTTCACAGTATTTCCCTTTAATTTCCATTTTTACTAACCAACATCGTGTTAATAGTTATCCATTATATTGTGTTAAGATCCTTTTTTGGTATCCCTTTAATCCCCTTTTCACTAGTTAATATTGTATTAAATGCTGTTTGTAGTATTTGTTTTAATGCCACTCAATAAGGAAATTATTTTGTATCCTTTTTTAGTTTTTGACTCTCTTTGCTAAGTTTATTATTATTATTCTCGCTGTAATAAAAGATATTTTGTGTGTTTGAATATTTCTGGCACTTGTCTTTTTTCCAGACATGTATCCAAATGAACTGTTACATGAGTCTCTACACCACTGGTGAAAAATGGAGGCACATTACCAGTTTCCAGAACCATAAAGTAAACACAGTAAACCTAAGATCTTTGCAGTGAGGTAGGAAGACTTCTGCACAGGGTTCTCTTTATCCTTATTCTACCCAGATCCTATTTAGCTGCCTTACTCAACTTCCTGCATGGCTAAAAGCCAACCTCAGCGAAGGCTAAAAAAGGCAAGCCATCAATTAAAAAAATGCCTGTGCAAACTTTTCTTTTTAGGAAATGTGGTGTAAAAATTATACAGCCATTAAAAACATGTTTGGTACTGCATGAGAAAAGGATCCTGAAAGAAATACATACCCTATACAGCTTTATATAACCCCACTTCCCTTTCTGAATTTCCTGAGTTCTGCTGCATAATCTGCAGTTTTTCTATAGGAAGCAGTGCTTTGGTATGCAGTAGATTTCATGTCCCATCTTTCTTCAGACCTTCCTTTTATGTTTAAGGACTATATCTAAGGCATAAGATAGGATAAGCATGGTTCTGCTGCTAGTACTTGATCTTTGAATTTCAGACTTTCATTTTTATTGGCTGTTTCTATTTTACTTTACATCAGTAAGCCTTACTTTACATAAGTAAGGCTGTAAACTGTACATAATAAAGCAGAATCTACCACTCTGCAACAGACATTGCCACCAAGTATAGCTTTAGGACCTTCAGGTACAATTTAACAGGTGATGAAGGTAAGAAAGAATTAATGAACAGTATTAAAATGTTTATTAAATAATGATGTGCTTATGCATCTTATAAACTATGAGTATATGGTTTTCTCATCAAAAACTAGTGAATGCTACACAGATAGCTCATAGACAGTTGTTCAAAATCTGCTCTATCAGTGTCAGTTGCATAGCAGGTCCCAATTTAATACAGTATTAGTCCTTCTGAAAGGCTCATACAGACACATTATACTCTTAAGAATTCCCTACAGCTTTAGGAAATTATAAAAAGAATGACTGCTAAAGGTAATACCAGCAAATGGAGTAAATTGCCTTACTAAGAACTTAGATTCATGCACTGATCTTTCCTCTTGTGTACCCTAAATGCTACATGCAGTAACTGCACTGAAATACACCTGTGTCAGAAGTGGAACGCAGAAGCAAAATGTTACTTTCAGCTGACAGATATGAAGGTATTAATTGTTCAGCTGAACTTATGAAAATACTTAAAACTCAAATGGAATACTGCCATAGAAAAATTACTAGATGACCAAAGCCCTGCAACTGCAATGGTTTCACATAAGGTGAAACTGCTTTATGGAGCAGACATCATTAGGTTTCATCTCTTTTTCCCTGTTAACAGTCAGTGATATGCTGAAGATGTCCTCAGAATTCACACCCTTGAGTTCTTATTACATGGTGAAATACTGGAATCTGCATTTCTGTACTAACTGTCCAACTAATTCAACTCAAAGGTATACACACAGCTGTGTAACTGCAGGAACTGAATTGTTAAAGGTGATAGCAAATGCAAAAACAAAAGCCCACGAGAATGCCATGGCATGCATGAGTAATAAAGCAGTGCATTACAGAGTGGCCTATGAGATACTTACTGAAACAGCTAACACAGTGGGGTAGGAACTTGTGGGAAAATTATATTTAATTATCTGAAATGTTAGAAAACGCAGCCATGGAAGGGAAGCTAAACAGATATTCTCAGTGCTTATGTAGCAACTAGAAAGTCCTTGATTCAAGATTCACAATAGCCATATACTTCTATTTCATGGGACCAGAGAAAAATGAAGTCGAAATCTGAGCCAAGCAAGGCTCTGGGACACTTTCAAGTTCTAAATATTTCCTACATTTTGTTCATGAAGGGTAAGCCCTTAGTGTCACCTCAGGGAAAAATGGTGACAAATCTTTACAAATTCCAATTGCAACCCCAATTCTGTCTCTTTTAATGTCAACACAGAAGACTCTTGTCTCTCCTTTCTTTAGGCTTTGGAAAGCCATGATACAACCAGACTGTTGATTAGTAACCTCTTCACATTTGGGTTAAGGTCTTGACACCCTGTACAGCACATACTGAATGTTCTCATCTCACACAGCTACTGCTTAAGGCAATCCACAGTGTGTTATTATTTTACATCAGTCTCACACTGTGAACAACATCTTAAAGGGAAGGGGTTTAGTGGCAGTTAAGTGGCTAAGTCATCCTGTAATGTACATGGGAAGCAAATAACCTCTATATACCTGAAGTCCTCTTGACTTTACCAAAAAAAGTCTAAAAGTTGATTTTAAGACAACAGGATTGTCCAAGGTGTGGAGCATCCAATGGCCGGGGAAGAGAATGGAATGTATTTTTTGAGCCTATAAGAAGTTCAAATCAACTCCCATGATGCAGGAAATTTTCTTTCTTAGACACTGTCATCACCTCTTGTGGTAAACTACACATCAGATGTATTCTTCCGTAGTACTACCAGGAGGTATAAAAAGATCACAAGTGTAGCTAACAATGACAAAGCATGTCCACAGATGGCAGAAAGTGAAAGTATTATGATATACAGGACATATTAGAAACCCAGAATAGAACTTGGAAACAATAAAATAACAGAACACACAGAGGAAGCCAATGTGTAATAACAGAATCATTTAGGTTGGAAAAGATCTCAAAGATCACTTAGTCCAACCCTTGATCGATCGCAACATTGTGAGCTAGATATAGCATTAAGGGCCACGTCCAGTCGTTTCTTGATCACCTTCAGGGATGGTGACTTCATCACCTCCCTGGGCAGTCTGTTTCAATGCTTAACAACCTTTCTGCTGAAGAAATTCTTCTTGATGCCCAGACTGAGCATCTCCTGGTGGAGCTTGAGACTACATCCTCTCGTTCTGTTGCTCGTTGTCTGTGAGAACAGGCTGACTACCATCTTGCTGCAACTTACTTTCAGGTAGCTGTAGAGAACAATAAAGTCTCCCTCGAGCCTCCTTTACTCCAGGGTATACAACTCCAGCTCCCTCAGCCATTTCTCATAGGACTTATTCCCTAATTCCTTCACCAGTTTCACTGTCCTTCTCTGGACATACTCCAGCACCTGTATTGAACAGGACACACCTGTCCTGTATTGGAGGACCCAAAACTGAGCACAGGATTTGAGGTGTGGCCTCACCAGTGCCAAGTACAGATGGACAATCCCTTCCCTAGTCCTGCTGGCTACACAACTGCTGATACAATGCCATCGGCCTTCTTGGACACTTGGGCACACTGCTGGCTCATGTTCAGCTGCTCTCTACCAGCATGCCCAGATCCTTTTCCACCAGTCAGCTTTCCAGCCACTTTGCCCCCAGCCTGTAGTGCTGCCTGGGGTTGTTGTAACTCAAGAGCAGGAACCAGCACTTAACCTTGTTGAACACTGATGGGAGAAAAAAGCAATATAGCCAGCAGATCCAAAATACTACTACTACTACTACTATTACTACTACTGTAAAAACACAGGGGAAAACTACTGAGAAGATGAGAGGCTTGTGCACGGGATGAAGGAAGAACACGTCTGACACTGACACATACGCTTACTAGACATACAGACACATATGCTTACAAGAGATCTGGTGGACAACAAACTCTTTTGGTTTATACATCAAATCAGAAGGAAATGGGCTTATTTCTGTCTTACTGCTTTTGTGAATCCCAGGAGTAACTTCTAAGCAATTTGTTTCTTTGCTTTGTGACAGGGATTTAATCCTAGCAAATTTGTTTGGGTAAACATACACAGTGTATTTTTGAAATAATGTTTGCTTCTGCTAATTGTTTTTAATGGACTTACATACCTGAAAAAACTCTACTTGCAAGCATAAATACACAAGAGGCTTTTCTAAAGACTCATACACATTGATTCACAATACTAAAAGATTTTGCAGAAATCCATAGTATGAACTATAATAAATTCACCAAACCTGCAAAAACTCATGGTAAATTGCTGAACATACTGAGCTTGAAAAATAACCAATCAACTAGTACCTGTATCTTTTGCAAAACAAGGTACTAGGAATTTGCTTTTACAGCTACTTAATAATTATTCCCTACTATTTTTAATGCTACTTAAAAGATCCACTATGGTAACAATTTAATTAGAAGTAGGTCAAAACTATGGTATTCAGCACAATCTGATCTGAGTTAGCATCAGATCATCATTTCCTACTTTGGAAAGTAAGTAATTCTATTTTTAACCTCTAAGGTAAGCACACAAAATACATACATTTACTTCAACTTTAAAACAAGTATCACCAGTTGTGGAAACAAAGTTAGGACCTACAAACACAAGAAATTCAAAATATAAGACAAGCTTTGCTTCAGCTTCTACTTAACTTGCTGCTTGTTTCAGTACAGAAACAATGTGAAAATATATTATCAGCAACTTTTCCCTAAAATTTTTTTCCCCCCAGTTATGCATCCTGAAGTTCTTCACTTTATGTAACATTCTACTTGTTTTCTTACCACATAAAACCAAAACACAGCATGGTATTGTGGTGGTTTTGAGCTGGCTCTCTGCCAAGTCTCCTAACCCCACTGCAAGAGCTCCCCCCCACCCCAAAACCAAGGGAAAAGAAAAAAAACCCAAGAGAACCAAAAAAAGAGAGAGAGAGAGAGAGCTAGAGAAATATATAAAAATATATTTACACTTATATTACATTTATATACAATTACAAAAACTATATACACATAAAAAAAACCCCAAAACCCAACACCCAAAAACGGAAAAGGGAAGGGAAAAGGGATAAAACAAAAAAAACAAACCAAAACCAGGTATACACACTCAATAAAGAACTAGCCAAATAAAACCTTAATACTTTCCTTGAGATAGCACAATCGTGCCAAACGCCACCACCACGCTATCGGACTCCGGATCAGCAGAAAACAATAGGCCCTGTAGGCCGAGCCAGGCCCCAGCTCCCCCACAGAAGCAGGACCGGCTGCAGGGATCTGCTGTCTCCAAACCTCACCAGAAGGGAAGAGAGGAAGAGGATTCTCTCTCTGTCTATTTATATGTTTAGATTACATAAAGGAATAGGATGGAATACTTCCTTCCTTCCTGGAAGGCCTAATACTTAAAACCATTACAGGTATCTTTAGGGACAGTGAGAATCCAAATAATACAAGGGAGATGCCACATAAAAGTGCTTTGCACCCCTCTACACCAAAATACACATACACAAATCTTGGATCGGGAAGGTAACCATGACAGAGAACTGCACAGGACAATAGAAACCCTATGCACCGGGCAAGAAGAAAAATATGGTGTGGTGGTAACATTGCAGCAAATCTGAGAAGACCTATGTCATACATCCATAGGTTTTCAGCTGCCTAAACTGTATCAGCAGGATCCTAGTAAGTTTATCTTGACTAACTCACTTAAAAAGTGCTGTGCTAGATAAGGATCATCAAACTACTGTGCAGACAAATGTCACCCCACTCTTGTCATGTCGGTAGCCCTGCTTCAGTGAGCTTAATGAGAGGCTCCTGGTGTCTTTGTATTTCTCTGCACTTTCCTCAATAAGAAGCTTCTATTCCTGTACACATGCCAAATGGCGACTGGAATTATATCATCAGAACAATTTTTTTTCATAGCTAATACAAGAACTCACGCAGAATCATAGACACTCATAGATATTATTCCACAGCTTTAATAACAAACTATGCTGTGTTTTGTAACATTGATCAACATCAAAAGGCCATCACCTATTATCCATTGGACAGCAGAGGAGAAATTTTATCAGAACTATATGCTACATTATTCAAGAGTAACTAAAGTTCATGGAGTGACTCTTCAGGCCAACCTCAAGTTACAATGACAAGTTTCACAATGTTGTTTAATCAGATTCCTGTCCCAAGAAATGAAAGGCATAATATTTCAGACATTATTTACTCACATATGCACTTTTGCTATTGTTGATCTAGAACAAACACAGCTTAACCTCAAGTGCTTTCTTGCAGCCATGTTCTTTAACTTTAGACTTTCTTTCCACAATAGAAAGTTAGTTCAATATAATACAAGCTCCCAAGTACTTGCTTAGTACTGTTTACCTTACCATCAGGAGTGCAAATGCAATCTGGGAGGGAAAGGGGAAACCCAGGAAAATAGGAGTTCTGGGGCATTACGATTTTATTAATTTTATGGAGCATGCCTTTGACTGCACAGTATTCACTACTATCATACTACATGAAGGTATTTGTGTCCACCTTGCATTTGTCATTGTATGTCAGAGGAGAGTAAGAGCTTGAAGAGGTTTAACAAAACCCCCCAAAAACATTAACTATCCCTAGTTAGAATCTTAGTTTAAGACTTCAAATCATCACAGACTCTTACTCTGTGAAACAAGTGCAGATATAATCCTAAACTAGAGGTACTCCACTCCTTAATTCAATCTAATAAGTGTATATTCAGGTATGTTTGTGCTGCATACAAATATGTACATAGAAATATGTACACAGGCATACAGTATAAAAAGCTAAAAAGTAAAAATTACTTTGTTAGAAACATAAAATTATAAATAGTTGTTTGTAGCCACCATGTACTTACTATTTAGTTGAATCTGATAACTGATATTCCCGTCGTCTATCATAACACTCCTGAATTCCAGGGTCATTCCATAAACTTCTTATCGCATCTACATACGGGTTCTCAAAACTTGACACTTTCTCTACATCGACTTCTCGAACTAATAGTGCATGAACCTAAGTCGAAACAAACAAGACAGTAAAATTTACTTCATTTTCTATGTTTGCAGAAAGCTCATATACAGTGAACAAGATTAATAGGAATAATTCTTCACATTGGTCATATCACCAATATGTACGCGGAATTTGAAAAACGAAGTACCATGAAGATGGTTGTGAAGATGAAAAAAGGAGATACCCATCCTAGAGAGTTGAAGTTGCTCCCAAGCAAATTGTATCTTCTTAGATTTCTTTCTTTTGGGACACCAATAATTGTTACCAAAACATTGAAACAAAGAAAAAAATCAAAATGACAGACAAAACTGAAGGATTCCGTAAGTATCACCAAACTCAAAGGGGTCATTAAGCTCTAATGATTGCTAGTTCAGCTCTAACATTCCACAAGCAAAATTCAGATGGTGTAGGTGACTTTTCAGTCCAATATACTTTTGACAGCAGCAGTCGACATTTTCCATGGCCTTCTGGGAATATAAGACCACTCGTAACAGTTTCCACATTATTTGCCAGAAATCTTACAAACACTTAGTCAATTCTTTTTAGCAAACCGTATCTCCTTCATCTAGGATCTTTTTCATTCATTTCTCAAGTATTAAAAAAAATATTCCAGAATAAGAAAACTGGAATTTTTGGGAATGGTATTTGATTCTGAAACCATGAAATCTGAGCCTGAGGAGACACCAAAATAGCTATCATGTCTCCTTTCTCATTCCCTTCAGAAAATTGGTGTTAAAATAGTGTTAAAAACTGATTCTGAGCTTCAACAGTGTTGTAGTTTTACATTGGTCTTTCTGAAAATACTCTTTTGCCCATCATCCTTTGTACACTTATGAAAGTGTATTTTTTTTTATCTCTAGGCCTTATCATCTCAGTCTTTTTCTTATTACCTTCATAATTTTTTGAAAGGTCTAATGTTTCTTAGGGTCTAACTGGGCCAGCCAAAGGATCTGATCTTGTATTGCCCTCTTTACATGAATCAACCATTTGGAGACTTACAACAGTGGATACAACCAATGTATCAACCAACAAAAAAGGCGCATATTTTTATATTCCTTTTGATACAACCTACGTAATTTTCCCAAAACAGCACTCCAACCTACCAGAATGAGGGGGATCAGGCAGAAATGCAGTCTATTTCAAAAGAAACTCTTCTGGGATCTTAAATCCACAGGAGAAAACAACATGCTTGAGACCCAGCAGGCAAGGTTGCATCACAGCAATGATCTCTTCATTAGCTGAATTTAAGGTGCCCATTTAAAGAACTCTCTGACATGAGAGGAAACATCTTCTGTTTTGTAGACAAATTTCCCAACCCAGCCAGAAAAGGCCTGTGGCTGCTGTGCTTGGCTGTCAGTAAGGAGAGGATCAAGCATAGTGATATTTGTTAAGCCTGGATAGTGTAGTTTACACTATACTGCAAAATTGAGAGCAATGGCATGTGACCAGGTCCAAGTAGTCCAGGAACTGAATGGAAGTCATCACAAAGACACCATGATGATCATACATTTGTCTCTTTTGTGGAGGGTGAGGGTGGGGAATCTTGATAATGTAGTTTGAAAGCAGAAATGATTCAAAAATTCACAGATTTGACCTTGGTAACTTGTAATCTCTAATACTTTGCCTTACAGGGCTGCACAGCAAGCTATGCTGCTTTAGAGACTGCAGATATTTGAAGCAGATGTAACACTGTGGTGGTGCATTGACCACCCCCCAACCCTCAACTCCACGCCTCTGTCTCAGGAATGCTCTTCCTGAGCTTATCAGAAACACTGTCCATTCCCAGGAACGAACTTAGTGTTGCCTAACAAACCTGGAACATTATTTGCCTTTTGTCTGAATCACAGCCCAAGTGGAAAAATACTGTTGTTACTTTTGAGGAAAATTCTAGTAATTACTGATCTACATGGAGACTGACAGATGACTGCAGCCAATCATCTCACCCAAAGGAAGGCATGGGAGGTGGGTGCAATTTAAATACACAATTTAGATCTCCATAAATGTACTTAAGTTTCATTTATCCTACCATGCTATCCTAAAGTTTCCAATCCACTTTTTACAAACAAAAGGTTTTAATAACAATTAAAAGGTTTTTTTTGATGGCAGGTTGAAGAGTAAAAAGTTATCTTCCTCTCTGATACCTAATTCACTCATAGTGAATAACTGTTAGGTTAGAAAGCTAGCTAAATTAAAAAATTAAGTATGTAAAAATATGGTTTCCCTTCATCAAACAAGAGATGCCTTACTATGAGATGGAACATATGTGTTGGTTACTTACGGAAAGGAAAGCTATGGGATGGTGTGATTACAGTCGCAGTCTAGATACTGTTTAGAAATAAACAGATCTAAAGAGCCCAAAGCTAACACATACTTGTTCTCCGTGGCAAAGCAGAGCATGAGGCAAGAGCTTTTACCACTATTCACCCCTTTCCTCTCAAAACCCCATACCTACTGTAATGCTTTCATCACCTGAAACAACTTCTTCAGCAAACACTTCTGGCAATCAAACTCTACAGAAAAAGCCAAATTTTCCAAACAAAGGAGAAAGTAGGAAAAACATGGGGGAAAAGAGAAATGAAGCATCTATTAGCTATTCCTTCTCTTTCAAAAGGACAAAGAGGCAGATGAAATAAACTGAATCACTTACAGTGATCTTAGGTAACTTCTACTTTTAAAGTCTTTGTTGTTTCTTCCTTTATGAAGAAGGTTAGGTTTTGGATATTTATTCTAGTTTTGTTCATAGTAATTCTAGGCAGAGCAATTTACAAGAAAACTCCGGTAGAAGAACTGACAACTCAAAATTTAACATGACAAAAATCTTCCTGAATTCATATATCTAAATTGCAAGTACTGACTTAGTTTTTTATTATATAGCACTGTATTTTAACCTAAAGATCTCAAAACACTACACAAGTACCACTAAGTGCAGTTACATAAAACTCCCACAACACTGTCAACATTTCCAACAGAGAAACTGTAATCATATTAGTGGTCAATTAACAGCAATTACTGCTAAGTTATTACTACATTTGAGACTAAGATTTAGCCCTGTAAGAGAAAGTAATTGTTACCTCCAAATGGTAACAACTCTTTTATAATTATTTCTTATGAGGTTACTGACAGAGTACAAAACCTGATGTGTCTATAACAAGCCACAGGCATGTTAAATGTTGTATCATACCATGCCACTCTGATGCCCATACACGAACACCCACTCATACTTCTTCACACATCCCAGAATCTAAACTATCACTTGAATTTAGAGGAGTGCCTCTGTGATTTCCTGAAGGGAATTTTCCTTCAAGTAACAGGTTTCACAGATTTAGCATAGCTTTCCACATCCAGCTAATTTAGGTCCAGTTCCCAAATGCACAAATTAAACCCTTACCTTAAAAAAGTTTGAAGGAAAAATAAGAATGTCTTTTGTTGTAAGACCCAGGAAGCTTCCCCAATAAAAGTAAAGACACTGCCTTTTTATCTTGCTACTAGTATTTATTTATTTTTTTTTCCCAGTTGTGTTTCTTCTCTGTTTCAAGGAAGGGTTTTTTTTGTTTTTGTTATAATGTGCTATTTAATGTACTATAAATGTACTATTTAATTTCAAGAGAATTGTTTTAGAACAATATGCCTTCAGAATGGGAAAGAGGGTAATTACGAAGAAGAATTATATAGTTTTACTACTTCCTTTAATCAAAACACGGCAGAATTATACATTTCAAGCAGATATGATGTTCATTCTGCCTAAACACACAATATACGGAAAGCATGGATTGCTGTGCGTTTGTAAAATCTACACTAGTCACACAAGAATGCCCAATGAAGCCACATGACTTTCGCATCCTGATATTATGAGGGTGAGGAAGGAACTGATTTAAGACTTTAGGAAAAGGATTTGTTGAATTTATTTTTGCAGTAATAGGAAAATGATGGGATAGCCAAAGCTACTTGGAGATATCTGATCCTACACAACCTACTTCAAGAGCGCTACACACTTTCTGAAAAAGTTCTAATAACTCAGCACTATTATTAAGAAAAAGGTTCACACTTTCTCTGTTCTTTGGCACTGCAGGACTACATTAATGGTGATTAGATTTGCACAAGACCTCCTTTCCATCAATGGGTTGACATTTCGCTACCATGAAGCACTTGCGTTCTTCAGCTATTTGTGTGCATTTAAATTAACCTGGGTTTTACTAAGTTACTCTAATATTTTCCTGGCCTACCACAGTGGTTAACTGTGATAACAACAGCAGTTAGCCGAATAAGCTGAGGAAATAAAAACATTTAATGCCAAATAGGTCTTTCATCTTTCCAGTAATGGATCAGTCATCTTTTTTTTCCTGTAAAACAGCGTAAATCTTCAGAACGAAACACTAGCCAAATCTCTGAGGGAAAGCTTCATCAATCAAAAAGCTTCTCTCTTCTGTTGACTTTGTATGGTGCAAAAATGCCCAGAGAGCGTCTCAAATGAAGACAGAAGACTGGCACATCATCTTCTCCTGGACAATTCATGACCCGATTAAAAACGGAAGGGTAAAGCAACCAACAAGCACATGGTTTTTAATTGCCTGATTTGTGATAAATGTGTCAAGGAAGCCCCCACAAACCATGGATACATAAAGATGCTACAAGAAAAGACACATACCTTCTTTTCATTTCCTCTGTTAGTTATTTTATATGTCCCTCTGCTTTGAAGAGCAGGTACCACCTAGGAACTTGAAGGGACAACCACCCCAGAAATATAATATACTACTACAGGCTACTGTTGTCCTGTGACTGAACTGAATTATGAATCAGAAACTGCTATCAAATCTAAAATTTCTCTCAGAAAAAACTCCATACCAGGACTTCAGACATAGCTGACAGTCAGATAAAGAAAAAAACAGATTCAACAGCACAAACTAAGACAAAAATCATCTGTCTGCTGCCAAATGTCTGCCAATGGTGGCTTTTTTGTGAAGCCCCCAAAAGACTGAATTAATTCTAATGGATTGATGGACAATGAAAGCAAAGTACAGTGAAGAACTAATTCCTTGTTTCCTTATACTGTTATTTATTTTTATTGCTAAAAAACCGTTTCTTACCTAGCTTTGTTTGAGATCAAGCCACAAGATAAAGTAGGAAAAAGAGAACCTTACTGACACAGTTGGAATGGAAAAGATAGTAAAATAAATATAATAGTATCACTTTCCTTAAGCAATGGATCATACTATATGATATGAAAAAGATGAATGAAAGCTAAATTTTCAATCTCATGCATGAAGCAAGCTCAAATTTTCTATGGCAGTTATTTTTAAACAGCTGGGATCTACCCAGACAGCACATTTAATAAGTTCATTTCCAAAAATTACATGTGCAAACATTCAATAATTTAAGGAAAATCTCAGAACAGAGATCTGAAACAGCTTCTGATCCAAAATGCTTGTTTGATAGCTAAACACTTTCCTGCCCATCCTACCACGCAATTTTCTTGTCTTTATGTTATTATACTAAAATGCTGATGTGACTGTAAGTGTTCATAAACACAAGCCTTATATGTTCCTGCCTAAAAATCATACCACAATTTTCACTAAATATCTCTAATTTACAATGTTTTACAGTTTGGTAAAACATACTAAGACATGGAATCATAGAGTCACAGAATACCCTGAGTCAGAAGGGACCCAAAAAGATCATGAATTCAACTCCTACCTCTGCACAGGACAGCTCCAAGAATCACACCATGTGCCTAAAAGTGTTGTCCAAATGCTTCTTGAACTCTGGCAGGCTTGGTGCTGTGACCATTTCCCTGAGAAGACTGGTCCAGTACCCAGCCCAATCTTTTTCTAATATCCAACACAACTTTAGGACATTACCTCAAGTCCTGTCACTGGTCACCACAGAGAAGAGATCAGTGCCTGCCCCTCCTCTGCCCCTCATGAGGAAGTTGTAACTGCAATGAGGTCTCCCCTCAGTCTCCTCTTCTCCAGGCTGAACACACCAAGTGACCTCAGCTGCTCCTCATACGGCTTCCCCTCAAGGCCCTTCACCATCTTCAATGCGCTCCTTAGGAGGCTCTCCAATAGCTTTGTTCTTGCTTGTATTCTGACACTCAAAAGTGCACACAATATTCAAGGTGAGGCTGCATCAGTGCAGAATAGGGCAAGACAATCACCATATTCCAAAATTTCAGCCACAGAAAGACAATACCACAGCAACTTTGGATAATCCCAATGCTTTCTGGTAGGTTGAATTGAAATGTATAAACTAAGGATGTATATTTTAACACTTAAACAGTGCAGCTGCAGCTGCCAGTCAGTATGTGCTATTTATATATAAGGCAGCCAATCCCCACTCTTAGAGCAGCATCTTCCTCACAGAGGTTCCACTTGCAACATGAAGATATACACAACTATGCAGGCACAAAGAGAGAAATAAGGGTGCACAATAGCTTCTTTGTTCCTTAACAATGAAAGGGTGAAATCTCAGTTGGATGAACTGAAATCCATCAGAATTTCTGATTAACTTACACAGAGCCTTTCTAAATTAACACCTTAGAAATGCCCTCACTGGGCTGCTCAAATGAAAACAGAACATGCATGTTACACTCTAAATATTACACAACCCTCATGGCTTTTCGACATCTTATAATGATTCTATGACCAAATTTGTTAAGCAGCGGAACATCCACAAGAAGTAATATATGGAATAAGCAAACAGTAGCTTTGCAGGCAAACTCTTCCATTAAGATGGGAAATCTATGCCATGTCTCAGGAACTGCTCAAAAAATCTTACATTTCCAGGTTACCTATCATAATTGCAGTATGATGGAGCATTTGTTCACTCTCATGAAGTCCTAATTACCAAAGTATCTCCAGTGTTTTGTCTGTGTCTAGTATATAAGGCAATTTACCAGGCATACAGTACCATTTCAGATATAATGGTATTTCACAGACTTCAGGCTTGATGAAAATTACAGGTATAAGTTTGTTTTTCAAAAATAAACTGAAATTTAAATGTATTCTGATCTCTCAAATTATTTGACTACTTATAATTAGTAACATCACAGTAATTTCTAATCATCTTCTATTCTCTGTGCTCCTGACATGTGAAGAAAAACAGCTAATATGAAAAATATCTGTCATTGGAAGGGATGGGGGGAGCATCTTGCACTCTCTCTTCACTACACAAGATCTAAGTTCTACAGGAGATAACGTTATAGTCTCAATTGCAGTGATGAAACAGGTGAAAGAGAGAAACAGAAATTTCACCTTCAGATTTTAGTTACTCATTCTCCCCTTATATTTCTCACTAGATCTTGTTGTTTCATTTTTAGTTATAAAACAGAATATGCAGATTTGTTAAACAAAAATTATAGCCTCTCTTTTTTAAAAGTTTCATACCACTAACGCTCCAGACAGATTCTCAAGACTTTCAGCTACTGTCTTTCTTAAGATGGGAGATCACTTTAAGCATTACTGTTAAACATCACAACTTTACTTGTTGTTGACTGCATAGGTTGTTACACTCCTCAAACGCTGGCATGGCTAAAAAAAATGGCATGTTCAGAAAAACTGAACAGCAGATTGCAATCACCTACTACAAAAAATCATAATTAATAGTTACTTTTGTGTGCATGGCATGCTACATTTGCAATGACTTATAAGTTAGGCACTTTCACATCTCCTGCTGGTAATAAATGTAGCACCGTAGCTGAAATTTTCACACACTGGTCCTGAAATTGTGTAGGTAGTGAACACTTTCCTGATGAGTCCTGTAAAAATGTGTCATTTTTGGTTTTGAGGATCCTGGAAACGAAAAGAGCTTTATTTTCTGGAAAACACAATCCCCTTTGCAGATGTGGGGAAATTCTACTGCTGACTTCCAGAAACATCTTTAGGAATCAGCCAATTGCCACATCCTTTCCAACTGCTTTAGCAACTTGCCTTCAAAGAACTGGCTTTGTTTTGCTGGGAGACAAGGTATTCTGGCCTGAAATTGCTCAAGACAGCCTGCCTAACCATCTGCTTGTTTACATTCACTTCTCCTAAAATACTTTAAAAAAAACCCCACATGTACAATTATATTCTAATTGCAAACAACAGCTTCCACTTCAATTACAGGAGTCATTTATATACATTTAACTGCTTGATTAGGATTATTATAGCTTGTTTTCCAAGCTTTGCCTAATTCTGTTTTAAAGGAAACAGAGCAACAAGTAAAATACAATCCACCTAAGTAAAGAGAGAGCACTGGATTGCAAAGTTATTTTGCAAAGTTACTACTGGATTTAAAAACTAAACACTCTCAGAATGTCATGTTTTGACTTGTTTTTCAAATGCTATTTTTACTGACAAAATTTCAAAGGTTTTCAACAGCTGACAAAATTCTGGGATTAACACTTCAGTTCATATAAATCCTTAAGATTCCCAAAGATACAGTGGAAATTATCTACTAAAGTTTTGAAATAGTTCTAAATGAATTGTAGCATTTGAGTTCTAACATTGCTAATAGGAATATAAAACTAAAAAATCTTTTTCTCTTGGACATAGTCACTAGCAACAAATTACATCCTCATGAAGTCTTCACAATTAATAACTGACAAGGTCAAGTAGGTAAAATAATTTTCTAGTAATAAAATCTATTAACAAATTTAATTCAAATCTGCAATGACAGAAACTAACACAAACATTTCATATTTGAAACAGTGTAAACAAGAATTGGTGACAAGATCTTCCCTCGCAACAGTTATGTAGCTAACATGAATTACCCAAATTATATAAAAAGATAGTGTATCAGGAAATGTTTACAAAAACACATTCAAGCATGGAGCTCTCAGCAATCTGGTCTAGTGAAAGGTGTCTCGGTCCATGGCAGGGAAGATGGAACTAGATGATCCTTAAGGTCCCATCCAACCCAGGCCACTCTATGATTCCATGCATATATAATCAAATTTTCAGAAAAATATCCATGTCCTAAGCTTCTCTGCGTGTGTGTGTCGGTTTTTTTGGTTTTGTTGTGTTTTTTTTTCTCCTGAGGACTAAGTTGCCATCTTCAAACAATTATTGTGCAGTAATCCTATAAATAGTTAATTTACACATATATATAAGAAAATATACCATTGTTTCTAGAGCTAGCTAAACCAGAGCAAAAATGAGAACTCCTGGACTGCTTCTCAGTGTTACTCCAACTGAAACGCCACGTAAATGTCACTTGAGGTACCGCATCAAACTTTCATGCAGTAAATACAGAGGTGGGAGGGGGCACAAGTATATCTGGTAAACTCAAAGAACTGTCTATATTCAGCTGTTATAAAATGGAGAAGACTTAAAGCTGTTTTTAACAGCAGTGAGCAGAGAAAAATGCCAAGCCCAGATGCATTTTCCTAAGGGATGCATCTTCCATCTCACCACAGTTCCTCACACCATTGGTTATTAGAAAGGGTTCAGAAAGTGCATTGCCATATCTGACTTGGCCGTGCTGATCCTCATGTAGTGAGATGATCATTTTGAGGAACTTGGGGGGACAACCTAAACGTTCCAAAATCTGCCACAGACCTTTTCGGCTCACAGTATCAAAAGCCTTGGTGAGGTCAACAAAGGTTACATAGAGACCTTTGTTCTGTTCCCTGCACTTCTCTTGCAGTTGTCTGAGAAAAAACATCATGTCTGTGGTACTCCTGTTGGTTCTGAAACCACATTGACTTTCAGGTAGAATTCTTTCTGCTATAGCGGGTATTAGTCTGTTCAAGAGTATTCTTGCCAGGATTTTGCCAGCAATGGAGAGTAGAGTAATATCACGGTAATTTGGACAGTCTGATTTAATTCCTTTCTTCTTATACAAAGTGATGATGACTGCATCTCAAAGGTCTGATGGTAGTTCGCCTAGTTCCCAACAGCGTAGTAAGAACTCATGAAATTTAGCATGTCGTATTGGCCTTTTTAGCCACCAGCGTGCTTGTGTCAAATGTGGGTAGAGACCTTTCCCTAATCTTTGTTTGCGAAGCCCAGCCATGACGACAGTTCCTCACCATGCATGTGATTCAATCGCGTGTGCCTGACAAGCTCATAATCAGAAAACAGTTTTCAAAGTATCAGACCACACGGTAACAAACCAAAAGTGCCCCCTCATAATCTTTCCTGAAAAGCATTTTCAACCTGCTTTGCCCAGAGATAAATAATTATTTTTAAAAAAATAATCTATAAACCAGAGGGGATAACTTTCCAAGAAGCTAGGAGAAGTCACTGGCAGTTTTAACGAGTCTTTCTTCTACTTTGTATTACAGTATCACAGGTTTTTAGACCTTTATAACAGGGTTTCACTGTTTTTGAAGAATAGTGCTCAACAGAAGTCTTGCAAATGGCAAATTTTTCCACCAATTTTTTGTATAGTGCTTCAGTTGAATTTATGGAATTCCATTTTCAAGCAAAAGAACTGGCTGTACTTCACAATCCTCTGAGAATACAGTATCTCAGTCAACAGTCAACTGCAGTACAACTCAGTGCATTAAAAAAACTTAAATAGAAGGACAATGTTTCAGTATGTCAATTCTCAGTTAAGAAGTGTACCAATGAACAGAACTCCTGCTGAGCCTCACTCCTGAACAAAACCTGAGTCCCACACAACAGACTTCCTAATAATCAGAGGAATAACAGCTTTGCTTGGCTTTGCAGATTCAAATAGCTAGAACTGAAAAGACTATACACCTTTTCACTGACTGGAGGTCATGGCCAGTTAATTGAGACAGTTTAGAAATTCAGCCATCCCACTTACACAAAGAAGCTGCAAAAATTGCACTGCATTTAAGATTTAGAGAAGAACCTATGAGATTGTCCTATGACACAGGGAAATAAACAGCAGGTTCTTTTTAAGGGAATGTCTTGATTTTGGCTGGGATAGAGTTAGTTTTCTTCTTAGGAAGTGGTAGTTTTGGATTTAGTATCAGAATAATGTTGATAACACACTGATGTTTTAGTTGCTGCCAAGCAGTGCTTTACCCCAAGTTAAGGAATTTTCAGTTTCCCATGCTCTGCCAGCCAGCAGGTGCTGAGAAGATGCTGAGAAGGGAGGATGTCCAGGACAGGTGATCTGGGCTCACTAAGGGATATTCCATGCCACAGAATGCCATGCTTACCATATAAACTGGGGAGAGTTGGCTGAGCAGATCTATCACTGCTGGGGGATGGGATGGGCATTGTTCAGCAGGTGCTGAGCAACCGGACTGGGTCTCTCTTGTTTCTCTAGGGTTTTAGTCCTCTCTTGCTCTCCTTTTCATTCCTATTACTTTATTTTTGTTATCATTGTTACTATATTTTATTTTGTTTCAATTATTGAACTGTTCTTATGTCAGTCCATGAGGTTTACTATTTTTTTCCCTGATTCTCACCCCCCCCCATGGGTGGCATGATCAAGCAGCTGTGTGGTACCTAGCTGCCAGGTGGAGTCAAACCAGACAAGGAATTGTGTCATCATGTATGTGTTTCAATACAGAAGTGGAAGTATTACATGAAAAATAATCGTCTATACAATTCATACTAATTATAATTGTCAAATGTGATAAGTTAAAAAAAAAAAGAGGCACTGAAAAAAAAAGCATTTAGCCTCCATATTTTTAAGCCACACTGTTTTATTTTTAAAGGAGCAGAGTGCCCTCTGCTGACTAATACATAACTGCAGAGGCAGTTATTTCAAAATGGTATTTTTTGTGTTTCTAGAAATATCAGAAGACTGGGAGGGTCCCTTTCAAAATAATGAATGATTCCAGCAGGAATTTTCCTTTGTAAAAATTGCAACTAACTTAAATGGTTGCATTTGTGTGCTGTCCAACCATGAAGATTGTCTTTCTAAACAATTACCTCATTTCTTGGAAGTAAAATCTGAAAATGAGCTTCAGACCTGCTGTAGGCATGCAAAGCTACACAACACCCTATCACCTACTTCTTTTGAGTGTGTTCGTTTATCCCTTGATGTTTAGAGCAATGAACTGGCAAGATCGAAGTAAGGGGGTAAAATGTAGTTTCATATGCAAAGCTGTTGTTTAGAACAGGGTCACATAAGAATGAATTTAGCCTCAAGATGGTAAAGATAGCAACCCAACATTATTTTCTCTAGAGAAACCACAGACATACTGTACCATGGTGATGAGTAACCATTTGAAACATGTCTTGAGGGAGAATTAAAAAAAGTTTTATGCCTTTTGTGACCTAAAAAAGTGATAGCTTCTTTATAAATTAGGTACTATCTTCTCATTCCTAGAAACAGACTAAATCTCTACTGGCTTGTATCAGATGCCAAGAAGAGTTTATTTAAAGGAGGATGGGAAAACACTGCTGACTCCTCTTTCAAGGCTTCAGGCAAAATACCAGTCTCCTGGAACATGCTGAACTTATATCATTAGGAAGGAGGAAGAATGAACAATAAAACACATCTTCCCAATACATAAATTTTAAGATCAAGTTTTCTACAAATAAGAACTTGAAAAGCTATTTTCTTCGCTGCCTGCTGTGTGCAAAATTGATTCATATGTATTTTTAAATTATTAACTTTGCATACTATTTAGTATTTACAGTGAGACGTCATAGCAGACTTTTTAACAACCATTCGGGAAGGCTTATTTCTCTGCCAAAGCAAAATTGGATTATCCTCCCAAGAGAATTAAGGCATGGTCTTTATAAATGTACCGTCAGTTATCATATGAGAGGAAATAGGTTTTTGGAGCGCTACATTTGCTTGCTTCTAGGATGGTTTTAATAATCTAAATAATTTATACAAGCCTGTGTTTTCTATAAGAGTGTAATCTATCTGAATGTAAACAAAACTGAGAGCTTTCCTGAATTAATTTTGATTAAATGGTATCTGGAAGAAGCTTGTGGGAATGGAATAAAACAGGTAGAAAAGTCACAACACAGTCTATTGAGAAAAACTGTCTCCTCATTATTAGTATACCAAGGTTTCTGTACTCAATCACCTAAGCCTGCTCTGCAATACACTCTGCAAGTGTGTATTGCACTAATCTGGAAGTGTATCCAGGACTCAGCAAGCAGATGAAGATCTATAGACAAAGTCAAGGTCACATACTAACAATCACATTCAGTATCTAGGAGTCAACAGGTTCTACTTAGCCACAAATCTACCCCTGTAATTCTTTCTTTTGTTTGTTGTTTGTTTGCTTCGGATATGCCCAAGGCAACTTCCCAGACAATCTTCCAGACAAACTGATCAAGTTAATTTAGGGAAGTTGTTGATGTAGAAAAGACAAGCTGTTAGAGTTATATCCTGCTATTCAGAAAGAATGCTTATTAATAGGCGTTATCTATCCTGTTCACAAGTATTATCAGAGACAGGCACCTACTTCGGAAATCAGCATGCAACTGTGACATGCACACAAACAAATATTTTGAATTGGAATTACAGTATTAACATGAATGCTGGTTGTAAGACTGAATCAGATGATTAACAAAAGTAATCTGTAATTAGTCTTTAGAATGGAATACATCATTAATTCACCTTAAGAAAAAAAAGATGTTAAAAAAAGCTAGCAAGGCACTCTTGCCCTGACCAAGTACCAACTGATGCCATCATTAAGATTTCTGTTTTCTTCAGTGGGCTTTAAACTTTCTCTAAATATGAAAATGACCCTAATTAGTTTTTGGACAGGGTAGATAAGTATTTTAATTCAGACTGCTGACCTAAAATGAATCACAAATTGGATTAAACAAGAATAATATTTAGCTTCACTGGATAATTATAGTACTTCGATTTCATGGAATCACCTCCCCTGCAGAACACATCTCAGACCAGGAACATTTCTGAATGTTTGCAGGTGGGTTAGGACATTATTAACCAAATAAAAGAGAGTGCTGCTGGATGGGAGGAATCAGAAGCAGCTTTATGCTGGCTTTGCAGCCACCCAACACTTTCTTTAGAAGTGCTGATCACTAAATCTGCAAAGGCACCACAGCCCCACAGTCACTCTAAATTGCAACAATGTTTAGTGATCTGACAGTACCACAGTCAGCACCTGGCAGTCTGTGCATCACTGCTGTCCTTCAGTGTCTCTGCAATCTAACACACAAAGTACCAGCAGACTTGTGCATGATGAAACACTCTTCCTTAATTGTCATGGTCACAAATCCTGCCACCTGAATGCTACCAGAGAAGGGTAAAATTTTAAAAGGTTGGAAAATTGGAGAATACATGGTAAGGGCATGGCTCTGGCCGCTCCTTTGTATGTTTGTGCATGCTATAATTTTGATGCTAAACCTAATATATATTCAAATAGTTGATTTAAATTACAGATTTAGTTAGAAAGGTCAACACTGAGCAGACAGAGTGAACCCTTAACAATACATGTTAACTAAGTAATTATGGAATATAGCATGGAATGATCCTTGTAATAAAGTCTGAATTTTATGATCTCAATACAATTATACATTGGTTCAGACACCAACATAACAATGTTAGAGCACCTCCTATTCTATAACAGTACTCTCAGCTGCAATTTCTGTCATGCCATCAAAGTTGTTTTAACCAAAATCCACTGGCCATGGATTATAATAGACTTACAGCATCTGACTAACTGACTCCACTGGTGTCACACTGGTGCATTATTTTTAACTGCATAATAAAATAATAAAAACCAATTAATGGAAAGCCAGAAAATTCATAGTACAGTTCTAAGAAAATACTAAACTCTTATTTGTGTCATGGGACAAAGGAACCACAAAACGTATGTTTTCCAGAAGATTTCAGTGCTGTTTCCCCTGCATCTTCTTCCTATCAGTAACTTCCTTTTACAGCACACAAGTTGCTATAACTGCTAAACTGCTGCATTTAAATTGTTCAAAATGCTAGAATACAGCTTTAATAAATAAACCACCACCAATAAAACCCCTTAGGACCCCCTTAGAAAATAAATTCTGCTATAAGATTTTTCCATGTAGTAATCAGTCCTCATGTTCTGTGATCATAAATAGTCTTTCTTATTATTTTTCAAAATTCAACTTTTCACAGTACAGAAAAGTCTTCTTTAGTTAGGGATCTATGGCAGAGAAAGTTACCAGTATATCCAAAGGTCCCAGTAATTAATCACCAAGAGAAGTATTTATCTAAGTGCAAATTGGGATCAGGAATCACATTTACCTGTCATAAAACACTAATCATAGAGCAGTAAAAGCATTCCATTCTATAAGGGAAAGAAGTAAGCCACTAGCTTGACATCAGCAAGTCTTTTGCACTTTGTAGGTCATACTCTTTTCAAATTAAGCAGCAAAAAGCCAGCAGTGTTTGCAGGATTTCCTCCTGAGGGTCAGCACATGACTCAAGTATAATGGAGGGAAAAAACCATATAAAGAACAAAACAGTTTGGACGAGAACAAGAGGCTTTGCCTGTGCACACTTCTGTGGCTACCGGTCTGCAGAAACTCTCTCAGCCTCCTGTACCACAGTATCACAGGTACTGCACAGTGCTGAGAGCATCCCAAATATTGCCTCTGCTCTGAGAAGCAGGCTAGGTGCACGCGATTTGGAAAACACCTTATTGAGGAAAAAAGTTACCTAGATTTGTTAAAGCCTCTTGAGAAGGAAACAGAAGTTTAATTAGAAATCACACTCTGACCCAATGATGACCAGAGGTTTGACAAACAGTCTAATCAAATTAAGGGAAGTACACATTTGTGGTTGGCGTCTCAATGCTTTCAGAGATGTCACTGTTCATTCTGCTCCCACATAATTTATTGCCTAATAGGAATCCACGAATTCTGTCTGAAAGTACACATCATACATACCACGCCTCCCTGCAACTCCACTGCTGTAACTGTAAGTAAAGCCTTTGATCAATAAAAATAAATAAAGTGCTTGGTATCAACCTCAAAAGGTATGAAACCTTCTTCATCTCTACGACTGTCAGGATCAATGGCAATGCCTTTGGTCAAGAAAAAAAATGAGAAGAAGAAGAAAAAAGAGAGGGAATAAACAATAAAACTGCTTGAACTTAGCAATTGTTTAGCAGCCTCATCTTCTATCTGCTGAAGTCTAAAGGCAAATAACTCCTGTATTCAGTAGTGAATGATCACTGCAGAAATCACTATCCCTACACAAACCAGATAAATTAGGTGAACTCCATCAGGGCCTTACAAAGATCTGGAAGTTGTGTTGTTCTCCTTGCCTTGTCTTTGTATCACATCATCTATGTATGGAAATCTATCAACCATAAATATTTGGTGAATGACAATAAGTGGTTCGAAAGGTTCTGTTGGTTAATTACAAGGCTCGTATCTCAGAATGCCCTGTAATCCTTCTGTGAGGATTACTGTGAACTCACTGGCCTTAATGTACAACAGATCTTACTTCTGTTCATACAAAGTACAGCTCCTGACTGCATTTTTCTGTTGCATGTGCCACACTTAAAACCTCCTCAAAAATAATAATAAAAAATGCCCCAACCAATCAACCAAAAGTCATGGCAACAAGAAAGAAGATATGGGAAAAGAAATGACATCTTTAAAGATTGTATCCTATCGGCAATGCCAATTCCTACTGTCCTAAGGTCCTAGGATTATAAAAGGAAGGCTGTATGCACTGAAGCCACGGGAAATATTAAAAAACACTCTTAGAGTATTATTTTATAAGCATATTTAAACTGATGCTGCTATACTGGTCTCCCCACTTCCATACAGAGATTCCGTGGGTGAGGTAATGAATTTATAATTTAATAAAAATACCAGAAAAATACAGTTCTAGCCATATGGCTATAGATTTTTTACTATTATTTTCATGGTAAAGGCACCACAGTATTGACTTGTTTCATGTTCAACCCTTTCAAGCACCTCATTACAGGTCCAGTTCAGTATTAAATGTTCAAGTGATGTATCAACAGTACTCACACCAACACAAAAACGTGACTGTTGCACCTTAAAAACATACTCCCAAACACCCTGAAACAAATGGCATAAGTAGCCCTATTCATCAAGATGCCTTGTCCAGATTAATGCTGGTCCTTCCTCCCAGCATGAGTAAATAAAGACGTTAGAAGAAGCAACAAGCAGAACACGTACTCTGGGAGAAATCAAATTACTCATCGAAATGTCATAGTGGCAGCTTGCCATGAGCTTGTGAGCCATACAAATACAAAGGGCATCAAACAATGCAGGAGACAGGTGCCTCTCCTAAACTGTGTAATTATGAAAGAGATGCTTAACGGTTCTTAGAGAACAGAAGAAACTGTGCATGCCTAGTGATTCTACAGTTTCATAATTAAATTGTGAATTGAATTTGCAGAATACTGGGGACCAAATTTGACTGTGGACTGTATTTGGTAATCCCTAAAGCATGTTGTCTGAGTCAGGCTGCAAAAGAAAAGCTGAAACTGAAGAATCTGGTGAGGTTAATAACCGCAGATAAACCAGGAAGATTGAAGAAAAGATAGAAGAAAAGATAATTTATGAATGAGAAGAAATCTCTTGTCCTTTTCCTGCTTTCATTGCTTTTAGATCTTGTTTCTAAGAAGGTTGAAGCCAACCCTAAAACAAAAGCAACATCACCATTACAATTCCCATCTCAACACTTTGACAACAATACTGCACACACCAAATCTTTACTTTGCATACTAAACCAACAGGTTTACTTAGTTCTAAATAAAACCCACAAAGCTGCTTGCCAAAGAAATGATAAGTAATCCATTCAGCTGATCCTTAAGACGTAAGAATCATCCATTTGGTTACACATTCACATGCTAACACCACACACAGAAATCTATGTGAGAAACCAGTAACTCAGTACAACCTAAAAGTAATTGCAGAAACCTTTTAAACAAAATTACTATAGGAATGTATTTTACAAAAGGTAATTCAGATCTACATCAATTCTAACAAGTCATTGTGTTAGTTATACCACAGGTAACAAATACAAGCTACAATATTGTGGCCTGTTCTCCAAATTTAGAACAGACTGATCATTCTTAATTTTCACCATCGGAAGCACTTACTCTGGACACCGTTTATCTGAATGAGGCTTGCTAGGTTTTTTAGTTTGATCTGTATCATCAGTAAAGCCAGTACTGCACCAGTGACTCTAGAAGAGAAAACAAGGCTTTTGGAAAGTGCTGCACATAGAGGAACAGAACGGACATAAGGAGAAGCAGAAGAGGAAGACTCAACATTGTGAATAAATGCCAGATACAGCACAGGTGCTCCACTACTGTAAACTGGTGTGGCTGGAAATAGTTCAAAACTCTTTAGTACAAATGAAAACATGCACTAGCTATGCTAGAACACCGCAAAGAGAAGAAATGGTGTGAAAGAGGACCTGAGACTACTTACAAAGTACACCACTTCTCAACATGTGCACTAGAGTATCTCCAAAAGGTAAAGAGAAAGCAGCTCTGGTGCCTTGAATTAGGACCTTAAAGTAAACTGTATCTATCGACTTATCTGAAATATGCATATTTATAGACTGAAGAGGACAATTAATAAAAAACGAGAAAAAAGAGCGAAGCAAAACCTGTGACATTAAAAATTGCTTTCCTTGGCATCATGTACAATGGGTGAAAGGGCTTTCTCCATCTTATAACTAAAATTTATGATTTCACTATTCTGACCTGTACAGAAAAAGAAATCATATCTTTAATTAAATAGATCACCTTGCCTGTATCACAGTTACCGTGAAGATTAATGTCTCAGCTATTATTAATATTGCTCAGCTGGCAAAAAGAAGACTTAGTCATTAAAAATTATCAAAAAACCACACCTAACTGTGTCAATGCAGTGGTAGGCTGCTGGAGGAAGATAGCCTTCTGGCTACTTTGGAAACCTTCTGAAGTCAGAACTATTAAGCAGACCAACTACCAATATGAAAAGCTGTAGGGGGAAAGAATCCAACCAAACAAACCATGAACTCACTTGTGCTTTTCACCACTGAATCCTTACCTGCATTGTTCAAGCTTTTAACATACACCATGCTCCTCCTACTTTTTTTCCTCAGGACAACCTTCCACTAGCCATTATTTTTATCCCACACAAAGCTCTTAAAACTTAACCAGATATATATGAATAACTGTATATGGCCAGCTCTGATGAGGACTCTGAAATTTAAACTGTTTTATTTGATGGAGGCCTTGTAGATAAGTTGTAAAACTAGCCCTCCTTTGAGAAAAAAACATCACCAACAATAAATACCTCACTTGCTACTGCACTGTAAAACTAAAATTTTTTAACTTTCTGCTGGAGCACAGTTTAAGAGCCAGACATTTAGGCCTCAACTTTCTTTCAAGATGTTAAACTGTTCTGGGTTCTTTTTGAAAGCCTGGAAGCCAGCTAGCTTTTATGGTTCTGAACATATATTTATTGTATTAAGAAGAGAAGATTAAAACCAACCAAACAAGAAAAAGAGATACTTAGATGGGAACAGTCCCTTTCTTTTCCAGACATAAGAAATGGATATTTAAACTGAGCTCATTCTTTGGCAGTATGAGAGCTTTTAAAGAATCACAAGTTTCACTGGATTCCAAAGCTGCATACATTTATGATGCAGTTCTTGAGGAACTGGGTTTGAAAGAATTGCTTTGGGTTTCCTCTTTGATACATTATACAGGCTCTATTATATCACAGTTAAGTGCTATGCTTGTTGCAGCTATACTCACTGATTAATTTTAAAATTAATTTAGGTTATTGCTTATGGAACATATTTTATTTGGGGTTTTTTTAATTATTATTTTTAATTTATTTCCACATTTTTCTGAACAGTGAGAAATACAATACTGGACCCTAATTTTTAATAAATCTATTTTAAGAATAAATTAGAGGTTCCTATATTTTTCTTCCTCTTAAAAAGTCTCTTTCAGTGTTACAGCACATTTTAGGTGCTACTCAGTACCAAAACCAAGATCTTCTGCATATGTAAACACATCAACACCGAGGAGAATAAAGTGAAGTGTAGACAGACTCATTCAGTAAACAGTCCTCAATTCAGCTCAGTCTGATTAGGTAGGGGAAAAAAAAAGAGAAGCAGTATTAGAATGAAGACTTGGCTTATACCTGGACCTCGTGCCCACCAGTGAGCTCTGCCCTAGTTTGAACCCTGAGTGTGGAGCATTTGATATGCTCACAGATGGCATGTGTTAATGGAGATTGTTAATTATTATTTTCTCAATTCCCTGGCCCAGGAATGAGAGACTGGAAAAGACTTCTAGGTGTTTTTTGGTGTCTTGAGAATAAGGTGAGCTACTGCAATTTTCAGGGTGCTAGATTTATTTCTCTAGAGAACCACATTACAATACATGTTCATGAAATTGGAGCAAATTAGGTCATTTAGATTTATTATTCCTGGGACTATATATACTACTGAGTGAAGATTCTCTGCACAGAGAATCCACTAGACAGGAGCAACCACATATGTGGTTTCCAAACAAAGGTGGCAAACTGCAAAAAGCACCCCAAATTCTGTTTCACTGTGGAAAATTATGGGAGGAGTGAGTAACCAGAAATATCTGGTGTACTGAGAGCCCTCGCAGCCATCTTCATTAGAGCAATCTTTGCCCACTCAATGACAACAGAGAAGGAAAGATGCAAAAATTACTGTATGGAACATTAATGAGGCAAGCACCAAGAAACTTCTGTGGTGTACATATCCTTAATTTGGTTTTGCTCAAGAGATTTCCACTAGAAAGGCTGCCTTTAAAGGGCAATAGATAAAATGTACAGATTTCTTCTAGAAATGTATTTGGGCTGCTGATGGAAAATATTTTACAGTATTTTAGTACAAACCAAAATGTATTCAAACTGAAATGTATTCAAAATTTGCCAAATCTCCCAAGTATTCTGGTTTCCATCACCTATACTACAGTAATATCTGAATGAAGATACTTATCACACATCCTTTCTTGAATGCATTACATAAACTCTTTCTAAAGAGAAAGGCTAAAGATCTCCTCTCTATGTAAGTAAATCAGTTATTGTGCTTGTAACTTTTTAAGTGAGAGCCACTGTTATATCAATATTAGAAGATTACATCTTAAGTTATAGTTCAATAGCATTGTTTTGCTTAGAAGTAAAATACACTGATCAAAGACAATTTTTTCCTTTTTTTATTCATATGAGAACCTTAAGAATTTTCATTCTTTCTTACATATGTTATTTATTGAAGAAAATTAGGTAGAGATGTTCATGGCAGTCATTAGGAGCTCCTGAAATATTCTGCAACTGAAACAGTTCCTGCCCCTACATATGCCATATACACCTCTCATGGGACATTATACAATAAAGAAGGAAGGTGATTAAGTGATTTGTGGCTTTCTATAACCATTCAGCAGTATTTAGATTTGACCATATATGTGTATCTTACTAAAATACAACCGAAAAACGTCCACTGCTGGATGAGTTAAGTTTCTTTCCACGCTTGTCTCATTTTTTCAACACTGCTTCTTTCCTTATTAGATAGCCCCATTTTGTGAGTTCTGAATATATTAAAAATATTTTGAAGACAGGATGTGCTAGCCCTATAATAAAACTGCAAAATGGAAGGTCAATTAATTCTGGAATTACTTTCCTAGAAAGCAAGCCTTTGGTGGCAACTGTGATTTCTTTCACCACATTACCAATTACCTGAAATGCTTAAGTCACTCTTGCATGGTTTGGATGGAATAAATAGTACTGTCCTGTTTATATGCATTACAACATCTGTTATGTTGGAAGCATTGCTAGCACTACATATATTTTAAGAATTAAAGTAAAATGCTAAGTAGAAAAACAGTTTAAAATATTTCTTTTCATTGGGAAATTGCAATTCTATTTAAATTTCTTTTGGGTAATCAAAGAAAAATACTGTCAATTGTGCTGAAGTACAGTATTTTAGGAAATAAAAATACATTCCTTCCAAAACTAGCTAAAGTATTAGGTTACCTTATTAACAGTTACCTACAATTGTGGAATGTAGAGTACAACTGATGTGAATCTGTGTAGATTCACTGAAATCATTACTTTGTCAGGATTTTCCAAGATTTACCAGCCTCTTACTCAAAAGTTTGTATTATATCATCAAATAAGCATCGCCTTTTGATGAATATTAATTCACGTCAGTAAACAGCAGACATGATAAGTATGAATCCAGAATCTCTTCTGTCAAATGGATTTTAAGTGTTCACTGTCATTCTGGAGGTATGAAGTATCTACCATGTATCTGAAGCTACAAGTTAAAGAGATATCATTAAATATAATGTAAATTTTTTCAATTAACAGGATCTACTCTGCTACTGATCTACCTAATTTCTACTAGGTGTGAAATAAAGGCCAAATAAGAAACTGGTCTTCAACCCAGTTAATATTTATGACTGACTTCATATTAGGTCAAAAAAAGTATATAATGCAATAAAATAATTACATTGGGATGAGACGTAAAAATATAGCCACCTCTAAATTTTTTGCTTCCTCTTGGATGGAATACTAAGCAAAACACAAAGAAATTACAAGAAAAGAGTAACATGACTTCAGCAGAATATTGCATTACAGAGACAAAACATTTTAAAGATGGTAAAATAGATATTTTTTTCCCTTGGGAAAACATGAAATATGCACAAAAGAGTAAAATATATGAAACAAGTTCTTGTTAACACAGTTGTATTAACTTCTTAAAGTGTAAGAAAAGTGTTAAGTATAACTGAAATTCTAAACAGATAAAAATATACGTGCTTTGTTATCAAATATGATACTTATTTTAAAGCTAGAAAATAAGCACAGTGTGGGTTTTGCTTATCAGCATGTGTCTGTAGCAAGAGAAAGTAAAAAATGTTCACAAAAGAGATCATCACTACTGTTGGATCCATAAATTAAAAGAACAACAGCCAGCAGGCTCAGAAATAGCAAATTAACAGAGATTAAATGTTATATGCAAATAAGGAGAAAATCATATTCCTAGAAAAAAAATCTGGGAAATGAACATCCTATGTCTGTATATATTGACTGCAATGTGCTTAGTACAGCTATAACAACCAGTGGTAAATTTAGCCTCCAGCTTATTGGAACTGTAAATGCTGAACATTATTTCAAAACAAAATACTCAAATTGCACAGCAGTTATGTTTTCCAGGCTGCAATATGTATTTCAACTCACTTAAAAGAATGGATGCATGGATGGTATCAGCTTAAGAGAATACTGAATTCAAAGGTTTTTGCATATTGCAAGGTGTCCCATATAGAATTCTTTTAAACATTATTTGTCTGCAAGCTTGAAGACAGGAGTTTTTTCTATAACCTCGCATATTTAGTCATACGCAGTTTAAAATCACTGGAAGAGGCCATATACAACGCTCTGAAATAATGATATTTAAGCTTCAGTTTTCAGTACTATTAACAGTTGAATTGAAATTAGAATAATTAATTATCTAATCCATTTACCATGTATTTTAAATTATTTCACTAAAGAACAATAAGAAACAGCAGGCACAGGGAGTTTTCTTAATTCTAGTCTCTTCAGTTACATTTTTTCTCTCAAAAGAAGGCAGATGTCCAAAGGCTAAGAACTCCCAGAGCTCCAAATAATTTTCTGTTTTAATGGAAAGCAAAAATGAAATAACTTAAAATTATTGTACAGTCACTAGCACAATAAGGTTTTGCAATAATACCGCTTATCCAATGCATTTAGAAAAACATTAAATACAGGCAGAACAAAACAGGAAGGCACTTCACTACTTGAGAAGACAAAAACTGCATGTGGATAAAGAAAAATTCATAGAACCAAGTTTTCAAAACAACCACAACTACTTCATAGATAGTAAGCAAAGACAAATATTCTCAGTGGAAAGCTAAAGGAAATAACATCAATTTGGATTTCCGTACATAACTCCCTGCACACTTCTCAGTTTATTCTATCAGTGGCTTTGTGCTCCTGCATAACTCATCTAATCCCTCTGAAGACTTCTTATGTAGGAGATAAACCAAAGCAGTTTTGCTACTCTAGACTACATACATTAAGGAGAAGCTCCATCAAAAACTCCCATTCCAGGAGCAAAACGCTTACCTACTTTCCTGCAAAGCCAGTAAGAAAAGTGTTCCCAATTAACTGTTTTTTTGTTGTGAGCTAGATAATCAGCAAGAGTATCAGAAAAAAAAATAATTTTGAGGGATCAGGTTCTATTTCATCTTCTGAGTCTGCACGTCCTTACATGCATATGAAGCCTAGACTTAAAGGATGCAAGAAGTCTGACATAAGGTTTACAGCTTGAAGAGAAAACACGGGCTGGATAGGGGTAAGGGAGAAGCATAAAAGAGAGGGCTCATAAAGAGCTGTTAGAGAATTTTGAGCACAAAGAAGCACCAGTTCTAGCTAGCATTATACATAATTAGGTACATTTGAATTCCTCTTTGATTAATCTGTGATTGACAAAGGTCCAGTTCAGTCTGATGGTCCATCCCTCCCATGTCCCCATCCTCACTCCAACCCCCACCCCCCCCTCAGGTGTTCCCTCCAAATTTATTTGCGAATGACACAAAAAAAATTTGCTAGCCTAGACAGGAAGCACAATAAAACTCAAACCACAAACCCCAATCAAGACAACCAGAAAAGGTTCAGAATGGAACTAAACAAAGAATCAAAGAGAGTAATTACATTATAATAAAGGCTGAAACAAACTTTCCACTAACTTCATCAACACAAATTAAAGTTTCCTTTTAAGTTTTTTTACCCATTGTAATCTGACAGGTGATTGTTTGGGAGGTAGCCAAGGTTTTAGAAGAAATTATCTAATTATATCAACATTTGTTTTCTTGTAAACATTCAGCGATCTGTTGTAACAACTTAAGAGTTAAAACTTAAGAGTCTTTTGCTCTCTTTTGTTAAAAAAATACTCAGCTAGTTTATGAAACCAGAATACAAAACTCCATGTAAAAAACAGGAAAAGAAATAACTAAAATTTCCTAGGATTCCCATGGGTTGCCTTCTTGCTACTACTCCATGAGAAAAACAAACTCATTTCCACTCCTCCAGTTCCTCCTGTCCAAAAGAGTAAGGACAATCCATTCAGGAATGTATCCCTCCAAGAACTTTCAGGCATAAAACGTAAGTGCATTCTGTAAGATTGTGAAGGGAAGACTCTTCCCAAGACAAAGTTTCCATGTAAATTACAACTCCCAGAGTTCTTGGTGGGGTAGGAGTCCTATGGCTGATACTATATTGCCTGATCAACCCCATGGAATCCCACCCAGGCCCAGCAGGAAGGCTCTGAAGAACAAGCTGCAATCACATGGGAACTGCAAAAAATGAAAAGTAAACCAAAGGAAAGTATAACTGTGAAGCATTAGGGACCTTGAGGAAAGTGGGCAACTAGGAAGACATCTGGGGCAGAAGGGTAAATGGAGGTTTCTGGGAGTTACCAGTTAAGTCTCAAATTGGTCTTGTGATCCATGAGGGTTGTTAAAGAAAATTTCTTAATAAATTAGGAGAAAGGGGCTTTGCAGCATGCAAAGGCATAGAGCCTTTTAAAAATATGAGGGATAAGATATATTTCCTGAACAACAGAGAACTTGGGAATTCAAATCTCTTCTTCTGTATCTTAAAAATATGCGTTTTAAAAGATGTATTAAAAACACGCTCCAGAAATAGAGTTATGATGAAATATGATACAATGGAACTACTGCCCCAAGTAAGGGCAGCAAACACAAAGCTATCTTTATCCCATCAAGATGCTGAAATTAGACAAATGGTCTGAGAAAAAGTAAGTTTGCTAATGGTCTGTAACACAGTAACATTGCATCAAAGTAATCTGATACTACAACACATTATTCCAAACAGACCATCCAACCAGGAAAAAGAAAGGTATCTAAATGTTGTCACAAAGCAGCCAACACGCCCATTTCCCCAAGTCTATGAAGTTACAGAAAGAAGTATTTTCATCCACTGCAAGTCTTCAAAACCAGAAGTAACCAGAAATAATAGTACTCGGGCACATGTATAGCACAGTTATAAAAACATGGTCGGCACAATGTCACCATTTCGTAAGTGGTGCTACAGAACTAGGTCACCTGCAGTAAAAAATGTGTAAATTTTAAATTGTGCTAGTGATGTTAACTTCTTCAAATGGAAGGAGAAAAAGCATCCATCATGCAATATCTTCACCAATAGTTCTGTTTACTGAGAAAGCAACAAAAAAAACCAGCACAGGCTCCCTATTTATGGCTTTTCTTTAAGTATACAAAAGTAAACTGCAGCTCATCCAAAAGGGGGGGGTGCACTTATGTACCAAAGCTGCATAAACAGGACAACGGGACAGGATTCGCTGGCACAAATATTGCTACTTTTGGTTTCCTGCATTACATTTCTTGGCTGAACATGTTCTGCTGTTGAAACTGGAAGTGCTTACTGTTTCTTCACTATTGAATTTAGATTCTCCAGAAGAGATAAAAGGTTTTTTTTTTTCTTCTCTAAACAATGACTATTTAAAGCAGTGTTTTATTTCTAATTACCTTCATAAAATTTGATTCAAATATTCCCCTGTTTTCACATTCATGATGAAAACTGCACTTGGAAATATGCAGACATTTTAGTTATTTTCAGTAAATGAAATTAAGTTAAATTCAAAGTAAGTGAAAAAACAGAGAACACACAACAGAATACCACACCTTTTGTGTTTGTTGCATTGTATTGCAATTTCAGAAACAGGGAAAAAGTGCTATGCAACTTAATGCTTATCACACTTGCTAAATGTCAATAGCAAATTAGTCTTTCTGTTCAAGTAAACATTTATGCAAACTACCAGGATGGACAAATAACTACGAAGAAATTTTTTTTACTGTTCCAGTTATTTGCTGTTTATTATTTCTGCTGAAGGCAGACATTAAACTTGCACAGTTAAATATAATAGTACAAAAAAAGCTTATATAGCATATTAGGTATGATCTAAACAATTTCTGAAAACAATACTTCAAGTTTTACAATCTTAAAATAAATTGTCATGTATTTTTTTTCCTGCCGTTTAATTTTCTGAAAAAGCAGTGGAATAATAAAACCCAGTATAAAAGAATCATTAGACAGAAATCCCTGATGGAAGGGCCGAAGGATAAAACTGAATCATGGTTTTGATGGGGAGAAAGGGGCTGGGGGCAGAGAAGAAAACCTAAAGCAATTTGGTAATTCAGCCTATGAAATGAGACAAAGGAATCTGTTAGAACAACACAGTTTGGAATCATCTAATTCTTGAGGCAGGTGCAGAATTATTTTCTTTACAGAATCCTTCCTTACTGTGGAAGTGTATCTTCTGGCAGCAACAGAAAAATGAGAGAAATGTCCTGGTTCTGAAACTATGTACAGACTTCGTAAAGTTCTTGCTTTAAGCACATCTCTGGAGATGCATGAAGTCTGCTATCAACAAAAAAGAAATATGCAATAGCAACACCTTCACAAGTGGAAAGCAGAACATTAAAAGTCTTTCAGAAGAACTAAGAGACTGTGAATGCTGAAACAAAAAGCAAACAAACACAAAAACCCCCAATCCAAACATAACAGAACCAAAATACCCACCAAAACCCAAGCAAAACAAAAGGGAAAAAAACACAAACAAAAACCCCACTATAAACTAACCAACTAACCCTCAAAAATAAAACAAAATCAAACCAACCAAAGAAAAAAAAAATTGAACCAAAGGCGAGAATTATATTCCATATCTTGTATTAACTTTATTTTTTATTATCCTTTTGAGAAGACTAACATCTACACCTGGCATAAATGGACTCTACGTAACTATTGATGAAGCCAGTGTGATAATTTTTTAGATCTTCTAAAAGAAACATTTTTAATACATAAGGATTTTTTTTTATCAGTGAAGACAAAAAACAAGTTAGAATTACATACTGGATCATATGCTGCTACACATTGCTACCATAAAATTGTTATACTTTCCCCCTCTATTATTCCCTTACATTGTTTCACATATTTTCCATTACTCCAAGTATTTCCTCTTGCCTTCTCACTGTCTTCCACTGTAGCCTTCAAGACCTTCAAAGATCTTGCAAGGTGCTGCCCAAACACTTTGTCTTGGTTCCTATATTATCTATAAACAATCCGGCTTCCAAAATTGTGTCCTGGGGACAGGACACAGGGAACAACTTCTAGTGACACAACTGTATGAAGTTGTACTGTACAGTACAAGGCCAAAAACTCCTATGAGACTTCTAATTATACTCTTCATTCTCTTTTTCTCTTTTCAAAACAGAGTAATACACACTACACTTACTTTCACGAGGCTCTGAACTGAAGTTTAGTGCATGCAGCTACTGAACTGTGCAGAAGTTAAAAAATTTTTAATTTTTCTCCCAAATTTTATGCATTTATTAATATGAACTAATGATTTTTTTCTCTTATTTCCTGAACATTTACTAATAAATTCCTAAGCATTACTACAAGTCATGCATGCTCCAATATATGAAGTATGGTATGTGTAACATATGAATTTTCCTGTGTAGCCCAACATTGTTTTTTACATCAACTGGAATTTGGTTCAAACTTTATTTTTATTATTGTCTTTCTAATACAGCATACCGTGCTGAAAGCTTTCTCTATGCTTTTAACTGATATTATCTAAGATGTTAAGATTTTTTTTATTTAACAGTTAAACAAGTTAATATAAAGCTATTTTAGCACAGATAACTTAGGATTGGCATGGTTTTATCCAGCCTGCTCCAAAATTACTTTAAACAAAATTATGTAAAGCAATGTAGAAAAAAAAATATTCTCACAAAAATGTTTATCAGAAGATACACAATCATTGATAGATTTTAAAATCAATTTTTCAGAATAACTTGCAATTTTTTATGAAAGAACATCAGTTTCACATTCTCTTTTAAAAATCCATGAGTGCCTGTACTAATAAAGCCAAAACTAAGAGCACTATTAATCAGTGTTAGCAAAACAGGATAATAAACAAACAGTTCTCCAAACCCACTGAGACAAACCTTACCCTAATAGGTGTTATTAGAGCCTAATGACTGCTTGGTATGAGGTATTTTTGTTCTCTGCCTGTTTTTGCCACGACTGATATTGTTGGCAAGCTAAGAAGTAAAAAAATACACCGCTGCCCTTCAATGAAGTGAAGTCCCTCAGTGCTGCATCACACCTGATGCTCACACAGCTCACTGCCTTTCTCTCCTCATCAGGGCCTCTTACATCATTATCACAAACAGCAGAGCCCAGACTGAAAACACTGCTTTTGATTTTAGGGCTCCCCACTTCTCACTGAAATGAGAAGAACCTGGTGCCTAAAGGCTTATGTGAATCTAAAACAGAGCACACACAGAGCTCACAGAAAGGCAGAACTAAGCAGGTAACTGATGAAGCATCCTTTTTGGTAAAGCATCTGCCTACTGTGTTTACACTGTGTTTACACTGTGTGGAAAGTAGAAGAGATGCAGTTCCATTGACACTAGCAACATATTAGGCAGACACAGCTGCACTGACTTGTTCTGTTGTAAAAGCAAATGCATCAGAGGAACAATGGCCCCCTGCCCCCAACCCCTGAATGACTGCACCTCACAATTTATATGAATGTTCATGTATCAAGGTGAAAACCTGCTTGCTTTGTAACAGCTATCAACCACTTCCCTAATTCCCTCAAGATGCTTGTTTGGTTCAGTTTTCAAGGCTATTTCATTAATAACTTAAGGTCTAAGTGAAGTATTACTGCTTTGCTTGCCTCCTCCTTTTTTATTTACAGAGATAACAAGAGTGACTCATGCATATTAAAACATATTGTCTTCCTGAGTTAATGGCCAGAAAGCTAAGTTGCTTGTGCTGTTGTTCACAGCTTCAATACCAACAAAAGGTATTAACAAGCTTACTATCACCCTCACTATTATTTTTTTTTGCTGCTAGCGCTTAAAGGAAGTTATGAAAAGCAGAACTGTTGTTCTTCTTGAGTTCTTAAGGAGGAGCAGAACATAAAACAAAGCCTCACACAGCCATCAAGGGAAACATACACACAAAAGCTTTCAGAAATAAAGGCCCCTCTTCTACCTTAAGCAGGTCTGACAATGCCATCACCTTACAAAGGGGAGTCCCAGAAATTCCAGCCTAGCACCTTTAGGATATAAAACAAATAAATAAGAGAATACCACCTTTCCTTCTTCAGCAGATATTCACTGGCAGTTGCCAAGACTTTAAAAACAAAAGTACTGCCCATTGTGGATTTGTGTTTGGTTGATCTGGGGTTTTTGTGGGGTTTTGTTTTTGTTTTCTTACAACCATTATTAGCCTTCTTAATTGCTAGCCTGACTTACAATCATTTGCAAATACCTATCTTTCTGTTTTCATATGATTTAGACAGTGATAGTGGAAGGTCAAAAAGCAAGTGTGTGCATTAAAAAGACCAGAGGTAGTAATGCAGGGAAAAAAACAGGGTGATGACAGAAAACATTAGTATTTATGTACTACAAAAGGACTATGCATAATCCTGCAATTTCCAAAATTAGGATTAACTTGTTACAAAATCTCACAAAAACCAGATTTGTTAATCAAAAAAAAGTAAGAAAAAGGGAACTGCTGAAAGCAGAATTAGCAGCTTAGACATCAAAAGCCCTTCCCTGTGTCTAGAAACTGCTAGTACAATTAGCAACCTATTAAAAACCGCTTTAAAACCATGTCAGACATATTTTAGCAAAGAGTAGAGAGTTTAACTATTTGAAAGAACTGATGCCAGAAGAGACAGCACTAGTTTTGTCACACTGAAAGAAATTTACTGCTGCTTGTCTTAAACCCCATTTGATGAAGCTAGTATCTCTTTTCCCACTTTTAACATAGCAAATACTAAAACAGAAGTATTTTTGAAGGTAAACGCTTTATAAATTGCCTTAATTACAAGTTTAATTGTAGTTAAATCACTGCTGTTTCATATCCACAATACAGAATTTCACCAAACTAGCAATGATTAACACCTTGGTACAATGATGTTATAAAGGCGGGAAAGTTTTGTTTCATTCACAGGTCAAAAAGGGGAAGAAAAAACAGGCAATCGCCATACTCAGATTCATTTGCCTAAAGTCTTCTATCTTTGACATAAGTAACATTAATGTTAATTTAAATGCTGTGGGATACTATCCAAGATCCATATTTAGGCTCTTAGCTTTAGTGCTTGTGGTAAAACTGACATTTTCAGGGCCATATGAGCCAGTGAAAGTGACAGGGATCAAAGACACATCCCTACAGCCTACTGCAGCTCACTTGTGAGAGAACCTAGCTCAAAGAAGCTGTGTAGCTCATGGTGAACCAAAGCAGCACTATTCTTCATTTTAACGTGTAGTTAATAATATCTCAAGGCTAACTACTGGTCTCTAAGAGTACAGGTCTCCACATAGCATGATGTCGTAAGACACAAGACGGTACACACTAACACTCAGAATGGCAAAATTCCCTCAAAACAGAAGAATTATTTTAACAGGTGTGAGCCTTTCCCTTATTCTATAACTGGTTGTGCTGAGGAAAAAAAATTCTATGAAGTGCAGAGGAAAATACTTAGTTCAATTACTGATTTTACCTATAAATGACAACAGCGCTGGTACATGTGACATATTGTAACAGTGGAGATTTATCATTGTTTCTTTCTTTAGACTCATCTGCTGGTGTAGGGAGGAATACAGATGTCACAATTTTGGGCGTGGTAGGGTTATGGTAAAGCACATTTTTACTAAGCCTTTCAAATCCAGTTTCTAAGACAAAATTACTTCACAGTGAAAGCATGCATTACATTTCTGCTCATTGTAAGGATGAGATAGTTACTCTCTCTTCTTTTCATGTATCATACAGCAGGGGTGTTCTGTATTGTGTGCAGTGCTGCCAACTACAGACCCAAAGTTATGGCATTGTTTTCCATTTAGTTCCTCAGCCCCTTGGAAATACTTATTTTTAACAAGCACTGTAGTAAAATTCCCTAGAACTCTGCAGGTGGTATAAACCTGTGCCTGCAAAGTAGGTGCTGCAAAACACAACTGTATCAAGAAGTCTGTATTCCACAGCCATCTTAACCACATTTTGTCCAGCTGTATGAAGCTGTGTCAAATACTGATCCATTTGATTCCTTCCATGACCCTTGTTGCTGGAGAAAACAAGGAGTCTCTGAGAAACGCATCAGCTTCTAGAAAGTCAAGAATTTCAAAAGGAATATGGGAACTAGGCATAAAACACAGCACTGTAACAAGTCTCATTTATCATCCTCCTCTTATACTCTTCAGCAGATTACAACTGCACAAAATCTGAGAGGCTGAATACCCGAGGTGAAAGAAAAAAAAAGAAACACAAACCTTAACGCAAGGAAATAGATCTAACTGCCCAATATAAAATGAAAAAAAAGGTTGGCTACGGAAAAAAATTATTTAATAATACACTGAGAAATAACTATGTCACGTTCAAAGAATAATGAGACCATGTGAACATTACCAAACAAAACTCTCTCCAGGGACTAACCCTTACTTTAAGAAGTAAGGTTCTTGACTACTCAGCCTATATCCCTCCCTTCACCCATGTTTCTAACACTCCCTCCACCATGAGCCCCCTAACATATTTATTTAAATTTCCTCTCATTGTAATAGCTTCACATAAGAAATCTAATTTTCATCCCTTTCCCAAGAGGAAAACATCTGTAAAATCTAATTCTTGTGTACTTTGGACCAGTAATGAAGGAGAAAATGAAAAATTGCATTAAAATGTTGAAATGTCAGAATTTGATTCCATTTTATGTTTCACTACACCCAGACAGCTACATCATCTGCCTGGGACGTGTTCATAACAGGTTGTTTTCTACTGCATATCCTAGCCAGCAGATGATAAATTGAAAAGACCTACTGGATCACAGAAATGCATCCCAATGTGATTTTAAAATGTAACTCTGAATAGTACTGACTTCGATGAAGAAAAATTAAAAACACTGCTGTTGTAGTTTTTTTATTTGTCAGAAAGGCAAAGCACCACCCACATTGCTGATTCATATGGTATCATCAGACAGCAGTGCACAGGAAGCTCTACAGGAAGACCACAAAAGCTGCAGAGTATCCAAAACCAGATAGATAGACAGAAACATACCAGTAAGAGCATACACACCCCACTGGAATCATGAAACAATGGAGCTAGTGAGTGAGCAAGCTATAGCTCCTCCCCATCATTAATATTAGGTCCTCAAAAATCTACTTGGAGAAAATGTACATTTCTTTTCTGAAGCAGATATGAGGAAAAATTAAGCAAATTCTAAAACACAGCAGGTAGTTGCTGTTTAAAACATTTTGCAATGCAGTGAATGAGTAAACTGCTTCAGCCAGGGCACCCAGGGCAAGTCCTAGTTTATCACACAAGAAGGACATGAGCTACAAGGCTGTACTGTCATGCCCCTCTCTGATTAGGATGGTTTTATTTATAAATATTGCCCCACAAAAGAAGTTTTTGTTTAAAACAGGGCCTTTCATGATGAATCTAATCATGAGGTCACACAATTTGTTTTCCTGATCAGTAGCACTAGAACTACCCACAGGTGAAACTAAAAAAATTCCAACACTCAGCTTGGGAAAATGCTGACAGGTATTTAGACGTTTTTAAAAGAACAGGAAGACTCTTTTTGCAAGCAGTAAATGAACTGTTCATGACACAGTATCATCACACAAATTCTAGAAGAAATGGTTCTAAAAACTAAGAAACCTAAAAAAATAGATATACACCCTCTAAATCGCAAAAGGGTCCTCAGAACCTTCCTGACCATACTTTAAATACCACCTGCACAGTCTTTGTTCTCTCAGAAATGTTTCATTTATCTCAGTGTGCAGGCTTCTTTGCAACCCTCTGAGAGGATGTGTCTATTCATGCATTCCTCAATTTTTTCATATATATTCTTCAACACCTTCCTTTATAATCAAGTTTGAATCAGACAACTCCAACTTTCTTTAACAAAAGTCCATTTTATACTGCATACATAACAGGCCTAGTCAAACATTCTCCATGTCTTTTTAGTCCCATAAAAATATCTCAGTCCAAGAGAAGTGGCTCCTTCATGGGCTCATTATCAAAGAGCCACTTAATTTCTTTTACTGCAGAAGAGTTTTCAAAAGCTGCTTACAAAGTGGCAAGTGGTTGGAAAAACTCCAGTTTTTTCAAAATCAAGAATAAGTATTGAAGTTAATTTCTTCCCCAAATTCTTAATTCACAGCTAAATTAAAATATCCATAAAATATGTTTGAAAAATGTCATCACATTTCATTTTATCCTGTGCCGCCCTTTCATTTGGAGACTACTGCCTGCAACAGAACCTATAATATCTGGTATGTTTTTACACTGTTTTGAATAGCTTTATTTTCAATCCTTCATCATTACTCTTTCAACTTTTCAAAGGTCAAGGCAGTATTTAAAAGTTAGAGTGACAGAGAAAGTAAAAGAAGAAAAGGAGGAAAAAATAACTAAAGAAAACCCATGGAGTTCTAAGGTTGTAAGAAAAAGTAGTTAAAGCTTTAGTACAAAATATTTCAGCTTTCAAGAAGTATTTTTTTAATCCAGACTTTGAATGAAAGGTTTAAAAAATGCACAGGGCCGAAGGAATAATATAAAAATATACATTAAAAGTTTCTCAAAAATATTCTGTCCCAGAAATCAGTTTTACCTGATTCCATGGGATTATGGGTGAGTCAGGGTAAAACCTATTAGTAAACTATATCTACAAATTGGCTTAGAAGATTAACTATTAAACAATAAGCCAAATTTTAACTCTGGCCACTTTAAGAAAAATGGAAAATCATCATCAGAAACAACCTAAACTGGAAAAAAACCTTTTCCACAGTATCACTTGCCCCAGCCAAGTTTCGCAAACTTTTATATATGACAGGACTAATGAAAAGGAGAGATATGTGACAGTAAAGACATGTTATGAAGCAAATCTTGGTAGTTACTACCCCTCCAACCCAATATTCAGCTCTCTTAGTCATGCTTGAGAAAGTTCACAGAAGTGACTTGCTCATAATAAATTATTTTCTTACCTACCCACTATCTTACGTCCGCCATAATATTAAACAATTTGCAGTCAAGATCTGTACACTTTCTTGCCAAGGATGAAGCGTGCAAACAAAACCTTGTGGTTTTTTGTTATAAAGCTGTCAAAAAAAAAAAATTAAAATGCAACATGACTAATGTCATGCTTAGATTTTCCTTTCCCAGCTTACTCTTCCAGAAGCAAAACACTGGATTCTTGCCTCATTACTCACTTTTATGCAATCACCCAAAGCAAATACAAAGTCTAACAGTGGAGCTACACAGGCCCATATCCTGAAAACAGGCAGGCATATGATCAGACTGAAGTGTGAATATGTAATCACCTGTTCATGTACAGACTTTAAGCCTACTTTAACCAGGGAGAAAAAAGGAGCAAAATAATCTTTGGAAAATGTAGAGATCAAAGGAATGATGTGAATACCTCTATTGGGCAATACATCCCACAATACAAACCAAATTATACGTGAGAAACAAAACCAAACCAACAAACAAAAAGGCGGAGTGGGGGCAGGAACGGCAGGGTGGGTTGTGCTTTGATTGGTTTTTTTTAAACAACTGTTTTGTCAAATCAAAGCTGAATTTTATTATAAGATAAAACCTACTTGCATCTCAGATGTTACAATTTTTACCATATAGGAAGCACAAAGTGAACACGATATGGACAAAACCTGGAAAAAAATACGGTCCATTGCAGTAAACCTTATGTTGGACAACTTGTGTGTTACTAGAAATTACAATAACTTCTACTCATCCAACATAATATAACCACAACACAATTGAATCCGAATTCTTCAAAGAAGCTTACTGTGGGATAAAAATATTTCCAGAAAGTTTCAGACGAAAATATGACAAAAATATTTCAATCTGAAATTATTTTAGAAATAAATGCTAGACAACCTTAGCCTATCTTCTCTAGAAATGAATTAAATAATTAGGAAGCTATTAAATACTTTCCTCTAGGAAATACTTACATATGATTATGTTTATATATTTTCTCTATAAAATTATATTGCATAAATACCCATATTTATATAATGGCTGTTAACCATGGAGAAAGTCGGAACCATTTCCACAGTACGCAATCTCATTACCTTAAAATATATGCCACATTCCTATTACATACAATAAAAGTTGCCAAGCATATTTCACATTTTCATGGTCAGAGAACACACACGAACATTTCCTTTCAAACATACAATATGCTGTGCAAGCAAAATAAAAAGACAACTTTCTGAGTAAAATATTCAGAAAGAAATGAATAAAAAAAATGGCAGAAGCCTGCTTTCCTACATTTATGGTCCTTTATCCAGTGTGTGAGTGATCACAAAATCTACAATAATCTGCCAGCGCTATTACCACCCATTTGTTCTTCATATTAGCAGAAACAGTAAAAGAATGGAACTGTAAAGATAAAACATGGCCATCATGCCTTACATGAGTGTTTTTGTAAATGTCTTACCACTTCTCATTAGCAAAGGGCAGTTAATAATTTAAAATGTCATATTTAAAAATACTAAGAGCTTCACCTAAACTGAAATATTAAAAAAGGAAGGAAGAAATCTTTTTGCACTGCAAAAAGAGTAGCTAGAACTTAGTTTTCAGATTTATGTTGAACAGCAAGCTGACAGTTTCCTCATTTCATATCAGTGAAACTACCTGCTATTAAAGTGGAGAAAGGAAGAGTTCATTTACCCATGTGTTTACTTTAAATAAAAATATTCTCAGCTCTTCATGGGAACATTCAATTCTGCTTGTCTAGCTTACTTTTGAGACATAATCATTTTTCCTACACACTTGGAAAAACAGCTAAAACTCATGCTTCTTTTGGGATGAAACAGTTAAGCAGGACATAACACAGGAAACAACCAATTTACTAATCCATTAGACCAATACAGATAAAAGCAAGAGACCTCTGTTCTAAGGAAGGAGCAAGCAAATGAGAAAGAGAACAGGAATGTAAATAACTACTTGTATGGGGTTTTTTTATTTGCTTTAAAAGTTTATTCAAATATAAAGAAGGAGGAGAAAACCAGAAGAAAATAAGACAAAATAGTAGGCCACAGGTAAGTAGATAAAGATGTGCTGAGGTGAAATGTATATAAGGTGCCAGAAGAGCAGGGAATGAGAAGAGCAAATCACTGACAGGAGACTGATAAAAAGATGAAGAAGACAGCTGAGGACAGGCTGCTATCTAGGTAGGATTGTCAAAGTCCTCATGAAGGACTCTTTACGAAGCACTCAGGAGGAAACTGCCCATGGCTTTATTGGAATCCCTAAAGCTCACAGATTAATGTCCCCAAGGAGGAAACAGAGCTATCAGTGAGATGGGTTTTCCCTCATATTATGGCCCCTGGTGGGAAAAAAAAAAAAGCTATCTTCAGTTCCTTTATCCTATGTGAGGTTAAAGGACCATGATACTTAAAATCTCCTATATGTTCTTCCATGTTATCTGACTGCAGCAACAGATGTCTTGTGAAAATAATGCACACAGAGCTCCCTTTCTTAGAAGAATTTAACTCTTCTGCAAGACTTCTATTTATTAGGTAATTTTACTTTGGTTTTGAATGTCTGGAGAAGAACAGCTGAGAGAACTTAAAATACTAACCAAGTACCATTCAGGTTTCTCCATATGCTTGAAGAGCCACTTGATTATCCATATTCCAAACCAATAAGCATTTCATTTCACCATCCCAAGAACATCATTCTTTCTGTTTTTTGCAGAACACCATCCCCCCAAAACTGAAAAACATATCCTCCCAGCATTTGCATATTGCTGCTCTGGATTGAGTTGTTCACACTCTCTGTGTATCAGGTGACATATCCACAGGAGGCCCTTTCCTCCAACCTATGTTTGTTCAACATCAAATTTCACCAAGAGATCTAGAACACTTAACACCCCTAAGCTGTTTACCTGAGACAAAAACGTATGCAATCTGATTCCATACCCTCTCCTGTTGTTCCACTTCTGTCTGTAATTTTATTAGTTTGCTCCAAGAGATCTGTCTGACACAGAAGAAACGACAAAGTAAATGTGGACTTGGAGATAAAGCCAGTAAAATTTTGGACTTTGAAAGCATTTCCCACATCTGTTTATTTTTACTGCAATACATTTTCCAAAGGGTACAGGCATAAATGTAAAACCAATTTCTGCAGAAAACACTCTTAGAAATTTAACAATGTCTAGGTCTACAATAAAACTTGCTTTTATCTTTGCAGTGTCTTTAAAAAACTTTCCCGTAGCCTGTTCTGCTACTGTTATTCACATTAGTTATATTGCATATGAATATTTAAGTTACCTCACATGAAGTTAAGGGAATGGGATTCAAGTAAGGTTTCCTGCCTGTTAATCACCATAGAGTGACATCTTCCTGATACTGTCTGTTGGAACAGAGAGGCAACTTGTCTTTTGGAAGTTACATGAAAAGGGGTAGTACATGACAACAGTGGTAGCTGGTGTTTAGTATAGTGGTAGATGCATTTGTCTAAAAAAATAAACTGCAAAAAGCATAAACCTGTGTTTTATTTTTTAAAAAATGTGCATGTGAATATGTAATGAGTCAGTTTGGTATATGCACAAAATTTTGCAAAGACAGGCAATTTTCAGAATTGCTAGTAAACATTTCTATAAAAACTAGTGTTTTCCTGTTTCACAAAATATTTGTTGCTCTAAAATTCAAAAGCCATATAGAAACTTCACAACTTCTAGTTAAAAAATAAGTAATGGAAGCACAGTAAAATTTACTCAAAACAAAACTAAAAAGCCAGTCTATAAGCAAGCATTTCCTATGAAAGACAAATTCCTAAGAGAACAGATCACCCTCACCCATTATCTTAAACCTCAGAAGAGATAACATTCTGAAGTTTAAACACAAAAAAAGAAATGTCTCTCATTATAATCCTCTACCATCAGTTCTGAGATATTAGAACTTCTAAACATTGATAGTTAAATTTCTCAATTGACTTTCACTACTCTGATAATAAGTCTTTCAAAACAGTCTAGATTATTATAATATAGGACAATACACTTCAGTCTCTGCCTCTTTAGTTACATTGGTGACCATGAAGCCAAACACAATTCCACAAGAAATAACTTGCTAAACTTACAATTTGTCTCTTGCTATGTTGATTATATTAAAATAATCCAGCCTAAATCCTGTGATGTTGTACAACACACATAAAACACGGCTGCCTAGAGTTAACTAACTTCTTGATACAAGGGCACTTCAAATTCCAGAAGCATCCAGAGATTCAAAACACTTCAATTTTATTAATTCATGGTTAGAGGTATAAAAATTGGTACAGTAAGAGAAAAGCATTTGTACTATAGCCCCGAAGTCTATTGAAGAACATAAGGAATTTGATTAATAAAGGGTCATTTTTCTTTAGGCCCAACCACATCAATACCAGCTTGACCTGCAAATTTCTAAACTACTGTGCACAACAGCTACTGTGCTAAAAATATGCTATTACTCAAACTTTGAGATATTCTCTCCAGAGACAGAACTTCCTAATAGGAGATTCAAATTAATAGGAAGTGCCCTTCCTGTGTTTTCTGGACTCTAGGACTAATGGGTTTGTTTTCAACAGCTTTTAAAAAAAGAACAAGCAGATTTACCAGTTGATTGGTGTTCATGCTTTGAAGCTAAGTGACCTTGTATACAAAACCAAAGTGTAGTTGACCACAATTGTCTCTATTCAGGCACAAGGCTGTAGCAAGTTTGGTTTTTCCTGTGTTTCAGAAGGAATTTGTACAGGGTTTGCTTTGAGAGATGGGAAGGAGTTGAACACAAAAATAAGACTCCTACTTTCAGGAAAGCAATTTTTATGTAGAGAAAGTGAACAGTTCTGGCCATGTATATACAGCTATGCCAAACATACCTGACTCACTCAGCTATATAAAAACACTATATAAACTCAGCACTTCTTAAAAATAAACACACAACATATACTCTGTAATATAATACAAGGGAAAAAAATTCATAATCTACAATTAGGACTTCCAGATATTAAGGCAAAGTGACAATCAATACCAGTTTTGAAGAAAAAATGTCCTTTAGGATCAACTAACTTTTCAGGTCAGCATGCTTTTTGCATTGCATACAGCAGAAACATGAAGCCAACAGGCTAAAATACACATGGAAATGCACTTTTCTTTTTAATACTAATTACATATTTGATTTTGATTTGTGAAGGATGAGGGGAAAACAGACAGCTCCAGTTAAATACAGTTAGATGATGAAGTTCAACAGCCAAGAGTCTTATCACTTAGAAAAGTTTTTCAATCTGTTTCATACGCACAAAAAAACCCACCCACCATTAACAAAGGTTAACAATATGGATTTTGACAGATGGGATCCTCCTGACTTCTCACTGCATAAACCCAGGCTCCGGCAAGACTCTGGTTACCGCAACATTTCATCACCAACAAAGTGATGACCATCTGCAATGACTTCAGCAAATGCAAATGAAAAAACAATGTGTCTTTAACCTGGTAATAACCTTTATCTTTCCTACTTCTAAATTAGTTGTCTTAAAACACATATAGCAGTTCAATTTTAATAATTAAACTTCATATGTACAAACACAAAAAGACTTTAATCTTAACCTAAGTTTATTTCATTCTCTCTCAGTTAACGGAAACTTATCTCCTTATTGTAAATGTCACTGCTTCTTGCTGGTTTGTCATATTTAAAAAAAAGTATTAGAATAAAAGAACCTTTGAGAAAGTACTACTTTCATCCTGGATTACAAAATAACCATTAAATACTCTTTCACAAGATTGAAAGGTATGTGAGTCCTCCACTTGTGGGAGATCTTAAATTCTTCATTTGACAAAGTTGCTGATAATGGAGTAAAAATGAGAACAAGTTCCCAGGAACTGCTATCAAATAGTCCCTGGTTGAGCAGGGAGGTTGGAGATGACCCACTGTGATCCATTCCAATCTAACCAATGCTGTGATTCTGTGATATTGGGAGATACAGTCATGTAACCTAGTCAAGTATATATCAAGCATTTCACTCTCTATCAGGGAATGCTTAAACTATTTTAGTTATCTTACTATTAAAACATAAATATGAAAAAAAAATGGGAAAAGGCCAGTCAGAGATGAATCTCCCAAACATTTCAAATGTACTTTGTCCTTTCACATTACAGTAACAGGATCAGTCTCAGAAGAATCTGACTGGTTTAAGGTCTCATGTAGAAAATTTAATTTCACGATCTGTTCACACACAGATATTCCCATATATTTTTCTGATAATTTGACTTTTTTCCACTTTTAAGACTAATGGAAACCCTTAAGCAGTAAAGTTCTGCTACAGATCACAAGAATAGTTAAACTGTGCTCTAACCAGAGCGTGACCTGGGAGGAAAAGACAAGAGTAACTAAAGTTTAACTGCAGCCTGTCATTAAACCTCTGTTCTGTGACAAGCCTCCTCAGGCATCTTAAGAGAGATCTCTCGTTGCAGCACATTTATTGTTGTAAGAAGGGCAGAGAACTAAATGCAGGACAGGAAGATGTCCTTTTCTTCTGAGTTTTGAGTATCACTTCTGTGATGTGTCATTTTTTTTGAGACCTTCAGTATATTTCCTAAAATAAAAAGAGGAAAACTTCAGCTACAGAAATAAACAAAAATCTCACCTTGTTATTTTCACACTTGTATGGGATTTTGAGGGTATCCATGGCCTTGATCATGGCCTGCATTGCTGTAAATATATTCTGGTACACCAGTTTTGTAAAGCCCTTTTTGTCTTCATCAGAGTAACCTGATCCATGAATGATTCTCATCTGCTTGATAAATGTGCTTTTGCCACTCTCTCCTGTGCCTGAAAGACAAATAAGAAGGATATGCTTTACCCACTGGACACATACATGACTTTTTTGCACAATGCTGACAGCTTAGTGCAGGGCTGAACAGTGTCAAGGGGTACTTGCAAGGTAACTACAAGGACCAGTTTAATGTCAAACAGCAGCATCAGTAGCAACTGAAGAACAACTGAATTAAAATTTGCATCTTGATTTAACAGCTAAACTCACGAATAAAACAAAATTCCAAAATATACATATTATATATGACTGCATATTTAAAAATTTTCCATTCTTAAAGACGTAATTGTTCAAAACCTCTAAACTCATGTAACTACTATCAGACATTCTATCACAAAAATTCAAGGACTAATGGAAAAAAAATCTTCCTAGGCCAACTTTCAGGACACTACCATAATCTATTGGTATTACAACCAACAGATACATCTGTATTTTGGTTTTGTTTTGTTTTTTTTTTTATTGATTCGTTTGGGGTTTTTTGTTTTCTTTGGTTTGTTGGGTTTTTACTTGTTTTGTTTGGGGGGATGTAGTTGGGTTGGGGTTTTTTGTTAGGTTTTTTTTTTAAGCAAGTATTGTAACAATCAAAGCCCTGTAAACTTCAATCTCAGAACCGTGTGGAATCACTGTCAAATTAAAATTTGGCTCATATTCATTAACAGGCAGTCATTCCTTTCATTAATTTTTTTTCATGTCTTTGTACTTTGTACTAAAAGTAGTTTATTAATGAAATATGACTATTTGTCAACTTAGAAGTTAAGATCTGCTTATTGTAACCTTCACAAAGGTTACAAAACACATTTTTCCTTTGCTCCAATTCAGCAAGCTCATCTGTGACTACAAGAGCTTATCTATATTATTCATGTGTTTGCTTAAGAGGAGGAGTTGAATTGCACAGCCACATAAACTCTGCGTTCACCCAAGCTACTCAGCCTGCAGAAAACAAAACACATTGCTCAGTGCTGTGTTTTTCACAGACTTTCAGCCAGGCCTTTATTTTAATAATTTCTGTAAAGCTTTCATGCGTCATACCATAATAGTCATATCAGGACAAAGGCAGCCTTATATGCCCCTTAGATTATGTTTCAGGTGCCTTCTCAGAAAAGTGTGTTTCACAGCAGTGCAACTGCAAGGTTAAAGGAAGAACCCTTAACTATTTCTGAGATAGCATACACTGCAAAAATCTGAGCCTTTACCATGAGCATAATTTTGAAACCTTCACTCCCAATTCCTGCACACATAAAACAAACTACTAAAGTAAGTTTTCCTTACACGCACATTCCAAGAAAATCAAGCATGATGTTACACATTACAAAATCATAGAATAGTTTGGGTTAGAATGGACCTTAAAGATCATTTAGTTCCAACTGCCCTGCCATTGGTAGTGACACCTCCCACTAGACCAGGTTGCTCAGAGTTCCATCCAACATGACCTTGAACACTTCCAAGGATGAGGGCAGCCACAACTTCTCTGGGCAACCTGTGCCGGTGTCTCACCATCTTCATATGTAAAGAATTTCTCCCTAATCTCCCTAATTTCTCCCTAATCTCATCTAAACCTGTGCTCTTTCAGTTTAAAGCCATTCTTCTTTGTCCTATCCTTACATGCCCTTGTCAAAAGTCGTTCTGCAGCTTTCTGGTAGACCCCCTTGAGGTACTGAAAGGCTGCTAGAAGATCTCTCTGGAGCCTTCTCATCTCCACACTGAATAACCCAATACTGTCTGATTTTACTTTCTCTAGGGAGAAAGTGGTTGCTATTAATTTAATGAAGAAGAACATGCTCTGAGGCTGAAAAGTGAGACCAAGCCTGCTTCCATTCTCAGCCTTCACAGGGTACAGTGCAGTACTAGGTGCCCAGGCCACCTCTTCAGAGAACTGCCCAGCCACCAGGCACAACTCACCCCACACAACCCAAGCAACTCATGTTAACCAGGCACAAGTCTCTTCAGAATGGGTGGTGTAGTATGGGCCATCCTGGGTCAGTGATAATTGTCTGTCTTCCAGTTCATCAGAATCAGAGGTGAAATCTTTACACTTCTGCAACTGATAGACCGCAGTGGGGAGAAAACTTTACTTTCCTTAAGATTGCACAAAATTACAAACCTAGACAATACAGAACTATTACATTGTAAAAAAATACTTACGACCACTCTTAAGACCACCACAGTTATTCTCTTTTTCTGAAATCTATGAAACACTCATGTCCTTATATGAGAAGTGAAATAAAGTGCTTTACCTTATATTTTTTATCAATTGTGTAATACTGTCCAGCTTTTCTGCAAAATATGTCATTTAGTAAAAAAAAAAATCTATTCAACATGAGCCTATAAAGCACAGAATCCTTTTGGATCAGATGCCTTTTGGACATGATTAACTCTTCTACCAGAAGTTTTGCTTTAACTAATACATAAGAAAATAATTTCCACCAAACACCTCTGAATCAGTAGAATACCAAGTGACTTCCAGTTTTAGTTCTGACACTTTTTCACATGGGAATTTGTGTTCCTTCAAAATCTTCAAATGAAAATTTATCGTAGAGATAGAAAGAACATGCTTTTATTATCCCCTGAAGCTTACAATTTTTTTAATTCTTTATTAGAGAAAACAGTATTTCAGATTAGTTACACCTTGAAAGTGAGTCTACAACTATCATAAAATGTAGGAAAACAAAATTAAAATCCAAAGAAGAATCTAAAATTTAAGTCTGCATCTCATTCATCTCTGGTTCTGTAATTGGATATCACTGCACTCAGACTGTGTCAGACAAAAAATAGTAACAAATTATACTTGGAGATCTAAGATGTAGATACACACAAATTATATATATATACACACATATATTTTATATACATATGTGTAGCCATACATATGTATATAAAACTATATAATGTATATACATATAAAATACATTTAACTATCCATACATATATGAAAATTGCATCTATCTTTCTTTTTGAAGGCCACCTCAAAACCTCCTCAAGTCTGTCCCTCACCAGGTCAATGCTTAAAACTACTTGTGTCTGCCCACGGACTAATTTTCTAGCTAAACTAGTGGCAACAATGAGAACATTTCTAGTCCCCCTCAGCTGCACAGAGTGTCATATGCACAGGGACAGAGTGTGAAAAGTAACCTGATGAAAAACGAAATTATGGAAAATTTCCAACAGTGAATGTATGAAAAACAGAGAAGAGAATATGATTACCAGATAATAATAAAATTTGTAAGACTGCCCAAGAATTACTAAGAAGTGAAAATATTAATTTTCAGCACAATATACTCATAAAAACCTCACACTGATATTTCTTTTTAAATTGTTGTGATCAAGGGCAGAAAGTAAACATTTTATACTGTTGCTCACAAGAAAAGCAAAGATATTTCAACTATGACTTTTTTTTTAAGAATGGCATAAAATATTTTCATTAAAAAATGTCCCATTTATGTGGACATTGCTTAATAGTGAGAGAACATCATTTACTAGCATGTCATTAGAGATTTGCTCACATAATTCTCCCCAAACAAAAAAAAACCGAAAAGAAAAGAAGCAATGCTATTTACTAGAGAAATGGGAGAAAATATGGCATCATCAACCACCAGGGTGAGCTAAGCAAAGCTGCAATCATTACAACATCATTCCTTGTGTAGAGTGTGGTTTTAAACTGTCACTGTTACAGCGCTGAACCAAATCTAGATTTGATCGGTTTTATATATTTTTCAGCTTTAAAACCCCATGACTGGCATGATAAGAAGATCAAGACATTGACTGACACACCACCAACTTTTGCCTTCTACACAGCCTCAGCCATTCATTACAGAGCAAGTTAAGAAATACATCTTGGCAATACATGCCTAAAATTTTACCTATTCACCATAATAAAACCAACACTAGATAACACCCTGAACGAGACTTCTGAGTGGGCCTGTTTCAGCTCGTGAAAAGGTGAAAAGAAGAAAACTTACAAGTGAATAAGAAAAAAATATACATGTCCTAAATGGATGTGAGTGGCTTACAGTCTCTGCTAACCACTGCTTCTACCACCATCGTCCCAGGAATACCTCTACCTGCTACAAGAAGAGAGTAAAGTGAAATGGCAATGCAGCAGATCACCAGAATGGACCAATGGGGGATAAAACTACACTAAGATCAATTTTCTGCTGGCTTCTGTTGCACATTTAAATCAGTCAAGCCTTGGATCAATTCCAAGACGAATAGTATCTTCTCGTGTGACAGAAACAGACGAGTAGTATCTTCTCGTGTGACAGAAGACTGCTGAAGGCCACACACTGTACCTGAATCTCAATCATAATCACAAAACCACCACCATGCTCCCTCCTTATCTTTTAAAAACCGTGTTTTTTCAAAAAAACCCCACGATCCTAATATAACTCCTTGTCTGATACTTTGGAGAGAACTCATGTGTGACTGAGAAAAAAGATTCAAGCACACAGCATGGTTGGTCATCTGACTTTCAAAACTTCCTTCCAGATAAAAATCAACCTAACTAATGAATGAAAAAAAATTAACCATCTCCTAAAAACAGCAAAGAGATGTCTCAATTACTGATAAATTCCCAATAAATTGTGACGTAGGGGATTATCAAAACTTGTAAGAGACTAACATCCTACAACCAGAAAATTTTTGACAACGTATTTTTCTTCTTCAAATTGTAATAGCAACAAGTATTACTGCATCATCAAGAATTTTACAACCAGAGATCTAAAGTCTCCCCGGCAATATTATACCCAAAAGCAGAACCAAGAAGGAAGTTGGGTTGCTTAAATACAGAGTGGTTCCTTACACATGTGTTTGCCCACATAGATACACATATCATGTACAGTTTATTGTATTGTTGCTATTCCTCCTGGTGTACATCCCACAAAAATGAAACTATAAAATGTTGAAATACAACATTTTTTGCCCTGTGAAACTTACAGAAAAACTTAAAACATGGTTAATTTTAAATAAGTGAATAAATGGTTAATTTTAAATAAGCTACTGGTAGAGTGGTTTCAAAACTTGTGGTGACTGACAAAGAAGAGATAGAGACAAATTATGACAAGTCTGGAAACCTAGAATGACAAACTTTACTTTCATATGAATGTCCAAAGCATCCCTGTACTTGTTTTTGTATTTCTCTGCATTGTAACTTTAAAAAATCTCAAGTAAGTACCTTCAGTGATCAAATACAAGGCTATTTCTTAACTAAAACAACAAACACACCATTCTCTAAGCAAAATTCACTCTGGCATCTATTAAAAAAAGAAATGCTGCTAAACTAAACCTGACTCTGTGTTTATTCCCACGGCTGACCTACGAAAAGGCAAGGAAAAAACCCCACTATTCTACTGTTTGAAATTTTATATTTAAATTAGATAGAAAAGGACATTCTTAACATGTAAGGGAAGAAAAAGCCATTGAAATCCACTAATCCCTGTTAGTCACTAAACACATTTACTACACACTGTTAAATCGACAATGTATACATTTGCAGAAAACTGGCTTTCAGCTTGGGATTTGGAGGCAGAAAAAAGCCCAGAAGTACCTGGAAAGTGAAGATTCATGGGTCAGAGTGGAGTCAACATCCTGCACAGACTGAGCAAAACATGACACTCTTATGACCATCTTTCTAGTTGTAGTACTACCATAACCACACTTTTTCATAAAACATTTTACTCAGATAAAGCAGTCAGTTTTACACTGCCTCACAGACTTACAGAAAAGCACAAAAAATCAACCTCGTCAGATATTAAGTAGCAGAGTAACTCCTATGAGGAGTAAATGCTAAAACAGTAATACAGAGGTAACACATGAGAAGAAAAATACTTGATTTCAACTATAAAGTTGTATTTCAGATGGGAGTTTTATGTCCTCTCTGTTACTAATAGTTCAGTGACAGAGAAAACAAAAAAAAATATATAAGTTTGTTGCTGTTCCAGCAGTGGCATACAGTAGGAGTGCATTTCCACTGAAACCAAGCAGGGCCTCTATGAAAACATAAAACTGCAGAATTCAGGCATTGGACTGGGCTTGGCTTTGCAGGTGACAAATGAGTTGAAACATTATCATGGAATGCATGAGATCATCCTGGGAGCCAAAGCAAAGAAGCCAGTCTGTCCTGCCACTTAGAACGCCAGCTTCCAGGCTGACTGTTGAAGACCACTCTTGGGAGGGACACTGCGCTGGTAACACTGTGCAGCAAGACTCTCTGAGGTGGAGGTGAAGCACCCCAGCTACCTTGGAGTGAACTATTGTCTCTTTTCCATCAAAAGAAGGTGGCAAGGCCAGTGAAACAAGAGGCTCTCACAGCTAAGACCTCTGTCTGTCTAATGTGGTTGACCACCCATCCAGAGTGTTTTCTAATCCTGACACTTTAGGATTAGATCGTTACTTCTAAAGCCTTGACCATCACCTCTGTCAACAGTTGCCACAACTGAGTTGTCCATCAGCTTCAAGCTGGTACAGCTATTACCCAGTGCACCTCTCTAACTAAAGACTCTAGAGCTCATCGCAACTTTTTTTCCATTGCTCAAAAAGTATTATCTCCACGACATACTGTATCACTGTATCATACTCTTGAAAGATACTTTAATACCAACCTATACCTCCAACTATTTTATACTACTATAAATTAATAACTGGAGCTGACAATTTTCATCTTGGTCATAAAAACATCTATGTATTAACATGACAACTCATCCAGAGACATGAATATAATTTCTGTAAGGAAATATTATAAGCCCTGATAATAAATATGACTACTGTCATATCTTCCTGGTGTAATCATCTAGCTCCTTAATTAATATTAATAGATTAAACCTCACAAAAGTTGCTTGATGTTAGGACACATTTCAACACCACTTCATTTACAGTTATGGAAAAGCCTATATAACAGGAAAGCATCTTGAGTTTTAAGCAAGGCAACAAAACAAGCCAGAAAGGGAGCTAAGGTGTCCTGAAGTCTGTTCCTACACCAATAGCACAGTGATTTGTATCCATATTAAAAACTGAATGCAAATAACTACAAAAAGCCAAGTTCCCAATGAGAACCCCAGTGATGGCCTTTGAGATTTAATAAAGCACAAGTTTACATTAAGAATCATTTACAAAAAAAACCCTTGGAGAAGTGTACATACTATTCTGTTTGCTCCAATGATAGAATATCTTTAATTCAAATCACTAATCATCTTCTTAATTGTTTTGTTCACAATCCACATCTTCATATTCCACTTGCTTTCAAAAAAGGAATCAAATCATCATTTTGTCATTCACTAAATTATTCCCTCAGAATCATTTTAGTAATTTTTAACGATTTATTTAAGATGACTATCAATATTCTTCACAGTATCATTTAATGAATTAGTAACGTAACAACAAAAAAGAGCCATTCAAGATAAGAAAAGATTTCTTCCAAGAAAGCATGGGTAGAATTTTATGAAGTAACTTACAAAGTAGATAATTACCTCAAATAAGTAACATGACACAACTACATTCATTTAGAGCAAGTAATTTCAAGAATAATCTTGAATGTCTTAAATATTTATGAAAAACCAAGCAACGTTTATCCATTACAAAATATTACTAAAGCGGCACCTTTTCCCTACACTATAAAAATTGTATTAACTACGTTTCTTTAAAAAAGGAAAGAACACCTGCCACTATGTAGCCAGCTAGTCTGAACGCTTTCTGCAGGAGAGAAATCCTCTTACAAAATTAATCTGGTTGTGTTTGAGCAGATAATAAACTTTGCTTGTCACTAAAGTGCAGCCACAAAACTCGCAGAAATAAAAGTAATACTCGTCCTCATTGTATGAATGACACAATTAAAACATTCCAAGTGACTACTACAATAAAGCCTGAGACACTGAATTACTGATGATTTTGAAGATAGAATTAGAACATAAAATTCAGCTATGTTCCGTAGCTTCTTAAATTAATATTAATTCAAGCTTTTTAATGAAATAGAACCTCCCAAACTCCTTTACAAGAAATACAGTTAATCAATATACAGCTTTGTGCCAGATAATTAAAACCACGCTGTACTGAAAGTCAGCACCTCTTTTCTCTATCTTCAATTCAGAAAAAAAAACAAACCTAAACAAAAAAAACAAAACCAAAAAACTCCACAAACCAAAACAACCAAACAAATCAACAACAGCAAAAAATATCACCACTCCCAAAGTCCCCACACAACAAAACAAAACCGCCTCCTTATCTTCTACAAACAGATAATTTTCACCATTTTCACCAGAGCTATCTTATTGTTTAGGTGTAATTCAGAGGCAAGAAAGTCAGAGAAGAGATAAACTCGTTGCCTTCACAGAGGACAAGTAATTCCTTGAGATTTCACAGGTTTGTAAATGTGTCCAGAGGAGGACAAGATCCCACCCTGTGTGACCTTCTCCTCCCTTCTCTTGAAAAGATCCCTCTGAAAAACCAGGGACCCCCTGAAGAGAAACAACCCCTCACAGTCTGTGCCGAATTTTCAATTTTATATGGTTTGGAGCAACTTCAATAAATTCTGCCTAAAGTGCTCATCTGTGCAGCAAAAATGCCACAAATCAAGTTTCATCCTCAAAAACATTTTCCCGATGCTACTCACAACCCAACAGCAAACTGTTTAAAATCAGTCTGTTGTCTGCTGTTCTTCCATGAAAAACATATAAACAAAACCAGAAGCAAACACCAGCATTACTGGAAATCTGTCTTTAGAAACTTCTGTGTAATTAATTTCAAATGGGGTTTTTATACCCACATATGAGGGCAGACTATAGCATTGGAAAGCAGATTCCAAGTAGATTTCAATACAGAAGTGTGTCAGAATTAATCACTGTTCCCAGAGGCATGTTGTTCACCCAACTGACAAGCCCGATACAAAAATCTAGGTAAATAAAACAATATCCTCCGTACCTGTGGGAGTTGATGACCATGAAAAAGAACAGTATCAGAGATGGAAGAAAGCATTACAAGAATCCATGGAAGAGGAAGATGAAGTTTGAACATAATGGACTTTCAACAAATACAATGGACTATTGCATGAATGTGCAGGTTTTGGTGCTTGTTGTATTTTCCTACTTTGCACTCCTACATTTTTATGAAAAATCCCCTGAAGTTGTTTACTCCTTTTACCCCCATGTTCTGATTGGTTAGCTGCCAGAGTGTAGATGTTCCATACAAGGTTATGCCTCTCCCCTTAATCCCTTATAGAGATGTAACCCCTCCTTGTTCTCCCTATTAAGGCGAGTTCCTTCCTTCTCTTTCCCTATATGTCATGTTCACACCCCCAGTTCCAGAATGTTCCTTTACTCCCCTATATAAAGGGGAAGCCATGTTAATAAAGAGCTTACTTCCTTGCTCATCAACCTACAGACCTAAAACGAACCCTGAGTAAGCATTCCTTATTTGCCCCCGGGCCTACCAAACTTTTATGTTTTATTATTTTACCTTTTATTTCATTATGTTCTTTGAGATCAATACAATATACAACTGCCTATAAATCAACAAGTATGTTTTCTGTAAGCTATTTATTAAAAGAAAATAGTAGTAAACATGCTGACCCCCACATGATTTTCTGTGAAAACTAACCTAATTACTAATTGGATAAAGACTGTGTTTGAGGTTTAAATCTTTCTTCCTTTCTTTATATTCCACCTATGGTCATTCACCAAAGTTGGACTGAAAACGAAGGGGGCTGCAACAGACCATATAACCCTGCATGTCCTGCAAGTCTCCAGGACCTGAATTTCAGTATGAGACCTTAGTTTCCCTGCACTGTCAGATAAGGCTTGAGCTAGCTGTAAACTTTTATTAAGGAAGATATATAAAACGTAGGAGTACTTACTTAATGGTAGGTCTTTTGAATTTCTTTCACTTAGAGGGATTATGAACAGACAGACATAATTCCTGTTCCTAGCAACTCTGAGAGACACCATTTCAGGGACAGCGTAAACTACTTTGATTAATGAAAAGCAAGGACAAATACTGTTAGTATTCAAAATTGTAATAGTTTACTTTTATCGTGGGAGGGAATAAGACATCTTTACTACTCTAATACCTATGTCTTCAAAAAAAGTGATTTTCATGTCTAAAATGCAGCAACAGAGTTCGTTGTGTCATCTGTGTGTCCCCCACACCATGGGCTAAGATTCTCCCACCCAAATGAAATTACCATCACTGGAACTGCAAAAGGAGAATCTTTATCTCTTGATATGCTCTATTATCAAACAAAATTATCATGCACAAGAACATATCAACAAAACAATAGCTGTATTTACCACGCATACATAAGGTATAGGTAGAAATTTTGTGACCTATTTTCTAATTTGTGCTTTAAAGAAGGACTGTAGTACTCACAGTATACCAGATGTGCACTTGTATCCATCTGAAATGCTGATAAAAATCAGTGTGTTACGTAATTTGTTCATTTTTAACAATATGTTAGCAACAACCAAGTACAAAAGTATGAAGACACACTTTCCAAATGTTTGGGGTTTTTTTAGTAGTATATACCCTATTCTATGTTTGTGAGCTCTATTTTGAGAGCCTAATATGAATTTTTGACCTATCACTCACACAAAAAGGCTCTGTCCAGAAGTGGAAAGTATACAGTAGAGTATTTTCTTTTTTAGAATGTGAAAATACTTCAAAGATAAGTGCTTTGCTATACCAAAATTAGTACATGTCTTTACTGAAAACAAGTCATATGAATAATAGTGGATTTGTTATGATCAAATATTTATGTCAAGTAGCATCTCTGATATTACTAAATATTATTATCTTACAGTAAAGACTAGGAACAACCAAATGCTTTGCAGTGTTTTGCAACATCTTCTCCTCAAAAATGGCTGGGCACTGCTTTCAGGTATGACATTCACTCAAATTCTGAGCTTTAGTTTAGATATTATGGAGCAGCCCTTTCAGGAGAAAAATCCAAATGAATGAACAAAAAACCCTTTGGTTTTCAACCTTCCTACATATCCTTCATTCACGACAAAGAAAGAAAATTTTCATATGGATTAGATGATTTAGAAGTAAGAAGAAAAACAAATCATGCTGATTCTTCTTACCAACAAAGAGAATAATATTTTCCCCACAAAGCTATTTGAGGTCCTTCTGTGTTAGTTTATGTACTCCTAAGGAAGATGCTCAAGCTGTTCCCTTGGTCTCTTCTGCTTGTGCTTTTTTGCTGTTCATGTTTCAGAGCTCTCTATGACCTCTGTACCAATAAACTAACTTGACAGCTGTTTCTGAACACATAATTAGACAAGAGCCAACTTACCACTATCATTATCAAACTTGCACTAGAAACACAAAGCAACTATATATCCAATGTTGGTATGCAGATATATACTACAGCTTCCCTGGTCCATTCACAACCAGCAGTAGACCTGAGACAGAAATTTTCTTTCAAGTCTCAAATATACCCTGAGCACTAAAATGATAAAGTAATTTTCGCTTCAGTCCACCTACATGCAAAAAGCACGAAGTGCAGGGTCTTGCAAGCAGAGCCCTGCGCTGACTGCAGCAAGGAATCTGCCAGAGTAATTAATAATTTTTTTAATAATACACCTTACAACCTGTATTACATATTGTATTCCTTCCCTGGTTTCCCAAGGCAACACATCTTGAGAGCATCATAAAGGCAATACTGTCTTAAAGATGTGTAAGAAGTCTTACAGTAAATATTTTTCTCCTATATTTAAGCCCTTTCCCTCATGCCACTGTGAAGTGGATATGTTCATACTTCTCCTTTTCCAGGGACACTGAAGAGATGGTGGCAATTGAAACCCACACCCAACTGGTTTCAGGCCTGCTCATACCCATTCCTTGAATGAGCATCTATTTCACTTCCATGCTGCACCAACCAATTACAGCTGATCACAGCATTAAACTGGAAGGAGAGTGGGGTGGGGAAAGCTTTGTTCCTTTTATAAGGAACAAAGAAGAAACTTCCTAACAGAAAACAGAAGAGTGCAAGGAGCTTCAGCAGATGTAACTGCTGCTGGGAGAAAAACAAAGGAGGTGAGCTGCGGGACACAAGGACAAGTCCAATGTAGACACCACTTTCAAATTAGCAGCCATGAGTGGCCCTGGGAAGCGCTTTTGCCTTCCCCCCCTGTGGCTGGCCTTCACCTCACAGACATGCAGGGCTTCGAATAGCCTAGGGCTGTTCCTCTTACCAACCTCCTTTCACATATAAGTTTCTCAGAGGCTATTAAGCTAAAATGAGAGAGACTCTGTCCCTAAAAGACCTGTCCCTTACTACGGGCAGTGTTCAGTGTTCCTTCATCTCTTCTCCCCCAAGATACATACAGAGCCCAGTGAAGCTGACAGACCTTGATAAGGAGCTCTGTCATGGCAGCAATACAATAAAAACACATGACTCCATTTTTATTTTCATCCCTCAAATACTGTGAGAGGCTCAAGTATTGCATTTGTGTTCCCCCTGTTCCTACATTCATTGTTGCTCACAATTTTACGTGTTTCTCAGCACACATGGGCAGGGGTGTGGGCACCCAGGCAGGCTTCAAGCCTACTGCGTTACAAATCCACCAAGAGGGAAGCACAGTTCCAGATATTGTGGCATATTTCCTGCAGCTCATGGCAGATCATCCTTAACTTGGGAGTGCTTTTTAACTGCTACTTTCCCTGGGGAGAATCACTAGCTTTTTATTTTTTGCTGTCCTATTGCATTGTATGTGCTCTCAGCCATTGCAAGGAGCTGTACACTAATTAAGCAGCTCCTCCAAAATGAAGGTAGACCCCCCGCACACTTTTTCCTCCTGGCAAGGAGAGGGGACCTGGGCTTATTAGCTGAATGGGAGCAACACAACTGCTGTATTATCATATCAGGAAAGACAGTCCACATCTAATTTCAACCACTTCAAATCCAGGAAGAGCTGAATAATATTGATAAAGGAAAGATTGAACAAATTCATGTTTTAGTTATGTTCCTTGCTTAGTTTAATGTAAACACCACCTATGTGCATACTTTCATGTGCATACAGACACATGCACACAGTGATGAAGATTGTAGACATAAATATACCACTGGCACTCTCCAAATTTAAGAAACCAGGTCAAGGGTAATATTACCAAAGAACAATTTTATAATTAAAAAAATTATAATTAGATTCTACAACAAAAAAATCCCTGCTTTTTATTAAGGAAAAAAAGAAAGTAAATTGAATACCTAGGTTCTGAGAGGACATCCTTGCTAGCTCTATACACTACACCATAGAGGTATTCCATGCTAAGTACATGATAACAGGAATGCAACATTCTTTTCAGGTGCTGCATTTGCTCATGAAAACAACTGAAAAATTGAAAAACTTTAAGCTTGGGGGAAGTGAGGGATGAAAACTGCTACTGGGTCACTAAGAAAACAGTATGTAAAGATATCAGGGACAAGTGGGCAGATTTTACTGGTCAAAGCATCTGGTCCCATCATTTTGAATTTTGAACAGCATTTTGAACAGCACAGTGTACTGCCACTTAAAGCATCACTTCTGTATGGCTGAACAGAATAACATTTTAATGTGCTGCTTCTCCAGCAGAAAAGAAGTCAGGAGGCAGCACTCTGGAGCACCACACTGTTCCACAAACAGCATGCACGGCTCATGCGCCTTCAGGCTGACCAGGCTGAGTTCAGCTTCCATGCTGCTAACCTGCTGAGCTGAGCTACTTCAGTAGCTCAAAGGAAAAGCTTCCAGTCACATCTCAGATGAGCCAAAATGGACAGCTACAGGACTCCTGTGTTCTCTCCATGAGACACTGGCAATCTTCTTTATAACTACCTTTGTTGCTGAAGGTACATAGAATCATAGAATCAGCTGGGTTGGAAAGGACCTCTGAGATCATCAAGTCCAACTCTTGATCCAATACCACTGTGGTTACTAGACCATGGCACTAAGTGCCACATCCAGTCTCATCTTAAAAACCTCCAGGGATGGGGAATTCACCACTTCCCTGGGCAGTCCATTCCAACACCTGATCACCCTCTCTGTAAAGAATTTCTTCCTAATATCTAACCTAAACCTCCCCTGACACGGCTTAAGACCATGCCCTCTTGTCTTACTGATAGCTGCCTGGGAGAAGAGACCAACCCCCACCTGGCTACAACCTCCTTTCAGGGAGTTGTAGAGAGTGAGGAGGTCACCCCTGAGCCTCCTCTTCTCCAGGCTGAACAGCCCCAGCTCCCTCAGCCTCTCCTCATAGGACTTGTGCTCCAGTCCCTTCACCAGCCTTGTTTCTCTTCTCTGAACCTGCTCCAGCACCTCAATATCCTTCCTGAACTGAGAGGCCCAGAACTGGACACAGCACTCCATATGTGGCCTCACCAGCGCTGAGTACAGGGGAAGAATCACTTCCGTGATCCTGCTGGCCACACTGTTCCTGATCCAGGCCAGGATGCCATTGGCCTTCTTGGCCACCTGGGCACACTGCTGGCTCATGTTCAGCTTCCTGTCAATAATTTTATTTATTTATTATATTTATTTAGACCTGATTATATAACCTTGTATATACTGTATTATTACCTCCTCTGAAAGTTTTTAGATTTCTTTTAATTTTTATTTACTTTAAACACACACTGTCAACAAAGAATGCATAGATTAATAAATAACTGCTTTCTATTTATAAAGGTAATAAAACCCATAAGATAATACCAATCAGAACCCAGTGAAAATTGTGGATAAACAACATGCTTTGCTGTATCTCAGAAAAGTATCCTTTTGCTGGATACTCTTACAATATTAGAAGAAATCTCCAGAAATGCATAAAGTTTGAGTTCCAGCTACTGTTTCACTCAAACAACATCAACTCTAGCCAATAGCATTTACCATCCAGATGTGGCTATGTAACTTAGGAAATGTCACCTCCTTTCTCTCCCGTAGTGTCCTCATAGCTCTGATCTCTTCTGAAATGACATATGGCTTTCTGCTGAATTAAAGTCCACATGCTGTTCACTGGCATTTAAGTAAGTTATTTGCATTATAAATTCTAGTTCATCTGAAAGTCCTAAATTCACTTAAGACCCTGGATAATTAAGCTTTCTGTGGTACTGGGTTTTTGCTTTATGAACATTGATGTAATTCTGCTTTTCACTAGCTATATTTGCATCTAGTTTCACAGAGATTGCATTGAATATACTTCTAGCCAGTTTCAGTGCTATGGAGCAGGACACTCAAGAACACGGTAATACTGAGAATCTGTTCCTATTCTGATTTAGTACACCAAAATAGAAACAAATTTAACTGTGAGGGCAAAGAACCGTAACACAACTGCAGTTCCCACAGGCACAAGGTGGCAGGGGAAAGGACTAGTTTCTCTTAGTCATTATTTTTCTTTCTACAGGTAACTTTTACTTCCAGGAAGTAAACATTTATTTAACACGTCATTCCTCTGCACAACAGATAAATGGGAAGCGTTCCAGCCCAAATTTTTAGTTTATGTTTTAGGCTATTAAAATGTTATCCACACAAGTCAATATTCTTTATAATTTTTTTTTATAATTTCAGTTCAGATAAAAAAGCCCACAAGCAAACAACCAAGTAGTCCACATCCAGCCGTTAGCACAAACCACAGAGTTAACCATTCAAAGCTAAATGAGGGTTTACTTTCAACAGCCACAATAGCACAATGCTGAAAGGTGATTATATTTGGCATCTCTGTATTTACTTCTACCTTTACACTGCTCTTTTTATACCTTGCAGCAAAAAAAAAAAAAAAAGAAACCAAAAACCACAAATGAAAAGATAGTTTATTTAGAGTTAGAGAGGCCTGCAAATGTAAGGAGGTCCCTGTGTGTGAATGTGCAGAGAAAATATCTGTTCTGAAAATCTATCAATTTTTCAATCTTTTTAAAATACTTTTTTTTGGTAAAATGTAGTCTCTAATTCCCTTTTATATAGGGCTGGCCTGCCTGAAAATGTACCATGAAAAACTGTGGGAAATGCAACAGAAGTTATTAAAAACGTTTTGAGGGGAGGAAGGGAGAAAAGGAGGGAGGAATGGAGGCAAGGAGGAAGAAACAGATAATAACTTACAGTGACTAAAAAATAGCCTATAATGGCCAGTCTTCGCAAGCGAAGATTTGGGAAAGGTCATTAACCCTTCCAGCCTGCGCAGTGGATTTTTTAGGTGAGACACAGCGTGCGCTGAACTGAGCCCACCCTTTAATCCTGAGGTTCATCTGCCAGGGCCGAGCAAGCTTGGTCAGTGGCAGTGAGGTCCCCAGGACGTAGGTTTGTTTAGAGTGACCTTCTCTTAGATGGATTGCCTTACAGGGCTGACGAGCTCCATCTGCCCGGGGGGCTGGGAATCGAACCCGGGTCGCAGTGGTGAGAGTCCTGCACCCTAACCACTAGACCACCAGAGGACCCAAAGAATAGCCTAGACCTCTTAGATATATAAAAAAACCACCCTAAAGGCCTTCAATCTTGTGTAATTCATTTTATGGAGAGTATAAATGATGAAAAATGCTAATGTTTTTCAAACCAAGGAAAGTACTGAGACAAGCACTGTTTCTATACTAACGTCACGTCACATTCTGCAGAATTTGCGATATCACCACCAAGCACAGAAGTGCCACTGCCTGGGACTGTGTGCGCCTTCTCCTGAATCCTCCAGCAGCTGTCCAGTCTTGCTATCCCTGGAGATCTCTGCACTATGCAAGCCAGGAGAGGAGAGCTGCACGTGACAGAAAAAACCTCTGCTGGGGAGCACCTTGATGGTGGGAGCTGCCAGCCAGCTCTCCCTGCCACAGGCACGGCATGACACTTGGTGAGGGAGTACGAGGAAAGACCCTGTCCTCCATCCACCGACTGGAAGCTGACAAGGCAGCTCCCCACAGAGCCCATGGTGCAGAATTTATTTCTGGAGCATTTTAAGCTCTTTCCTGAGCCTTCAAGTATAAGCAACATGGAGCCATTTTGCTGCTGTCACACTGGTGAGTAAGAGGTGACTGAAAAAGGATTAGAATGATGCTCTCAGTGGCAGCCAACCCTAGTCCATGCTTTGCAACATTTTTGTTTTCAAACCAAAGGAAAACGGAAAACAATGTGTGTCAGCCAGATAGTTCTGAACTAGGTTCCTTTTTTCCTCTGGTCAGTTGTCCGTTTTTGGGATATTTTGCTGACTCCAACTGTCTCATTTTTCACAGAAGAAATTAAAGAAAAAGCCGAGCAGCTCCAATACTATTGCCCTACAGACCCAAACACCACTGGAAGCCCTTGAGCATTAGTAACCACTGCATCCTTCATCAGAGGTTGTTGAATCATTGTGCAAGTTTCGAGCTGGCTTCTCGCCAAGTCTTTGAAACTCGACAACAGAGTTTGTTTTTTAAAGAGAGAAGAAAAAAAAAAGAAAAACTAAACAGTGAAAGCTATAGCAAAAAAATATATTTTATATATAAAACAGATATATATAGTGAGAATACTATATACCTATAACCCCAGAAACCCCCAATAGCTTCCTAAAGGGAAGAGGGGAAGGGAGAAGGGAAAAAAAGGACAAAAAAGGATGAAAAGGGACAGAAGTAAAACAGGTATGCACAATCTAAAAATTCGGTAACCAGCAAAATAAAGAACTGGCAAAATCTCATCACTTCTCTTGAGAGAAGCAGGATGGCTGAACACGGCCCAGCACTCTCCCCTCACACGTGGCAGACAACAGCAGTCACTGCAGGCCTCAGCTCCAGATAAGCAAGACCGAGACAGGGACCCACCGTTCTCAAACCTCGCTGGAAAGGAGGAGAGCGAGTTCTCTTATCTGTGCCCTTTTATATGTTGTGTTACGGAAAGGAATGATATGGAATACTTCCTTTGTCACTTTTCTAGTTCCCTCCTGGTTACAAGCTGGTCTCCAGGAAGGCCTAGCGTGAAAACTATCACAATCATGAGTGCACATTCAGTATAATCAACACCTCACACTAATTACCAATTACCTCTTCAAAATGTTTGCTATAAAAAAGCCACATGATCTATAATAACATGTAAGCATTCTGACATTTATGGCCAGAGGACAGATGCTGGTCCTCTCATCCCTGGTACATGGGAACAAGTCCCATAAAAGCCTACTGAAGTATTCTGGGGATGGTTTTCAATTTGTAGCAGTTCTGGAAAAATGTTATGTACCAAACTCCAGGTTTGTTAACTTTGATAAAGCAATTGAGTTGACTAAAATATGCAGCTAAAGACTACTTTCTCACTGTGGTAGACAAACAGTAAAATGGCAGAAATGTGTTAGGACAACAGATCAGTGAATCCCAGATGCCCTGTGTTATTCCCAGATACAAAATTTAAAATGAATATTTCTACTTAGATAAATATGAATTCTTTTTGATTGCAATCTGAGATCAGATTTAAATTCAAGTTTTCTCATGCCATCTTCACAGAGTTCTGTATTTCTAAAGATGAAGAAAAACTATACTTTGAAGAGTTCTGCATAAGTTTTCAGAGGCTAGAACTTTTGTCAGGTATCACATAGCTTCATTTCTATCTGCCAAGTACTATCTTCCCCCAACAAAAAAACTCGACAAGTCAAAATTTAAGAGAGGATTTCCTACACTTTAATAAGAAACTTCCAAACTGTGAAAATCACGAAAAGAGAAATTTCTGAGTTGTGAGTGCAAAATTGTTTCTGCACTCTAATTTGCAACAGAAGACAAAAGAAAATGCACACTAGTTGCATAAAAATATGGATTTTTACACTATGCAGCTTACGGTCAATAAACTAAATTTTCATACTAGAACTTACAATAAATTAGAAACCTCATTGTAACTAAGAGGACCAAAGGTATGTTCAGGCTATTTGCATGGGAAAAACCCCAAAAAGCAAACCACCACCCCTCCCCAACTTTGCAACTGCTATCTCCTTCTATACTGATACAACTGATGTCAGTAGTAAAGAAAAGACAGTCATACTTCAAAGAAATTAAGTTACTGAATAGGTTGGAAAAAGAAATTACAGAAACTGATAATGACCTCAGGAAAGGTTAATCATAAACCCCTTTTTTGTGATCCTTATTATGGATTTTTTTCTGCCATCCTTACTTTTTAAGTAGTCCCAACAGATTACTGCAAACTATGGCCTTATTAATATGCATATGGGTAAAAAACTGAGTAGATCTAAAGAGATCTACTGGACTGCAATTCCATTTTAATAATTTTAGAGGTATTCTTAAAAAACAAGGAATAGGAGTAAGGAGCATCAAATGCTTTCCAAAATTCTCTGCCCATCACTTAATAGCCCAAGTACCTAAAAAATTTCTGAACATGGGAGAGAAGAGTCTGAGGACAGAGTTACTATGGTGTGACCACTTACCACACATCAGCTGCTCCACAGTGTTTTTTGCACAGTGTTTTTTTTATGTGCAAATGTCAAGTTTTATCAAACTAATTTGTCACTCCTCTTTTTATTTCAGTAAATCCTGCTGCACTAGATAGCTAATGAGAAGAATAAACATCTTAAAACACTATCCTAAAAAGTGACTTAATGTATGTTATAGCATATTAACAAAGTAAGAAGAATTTATTTAAAGAGTGAACTCTATAATTTTATAGTAACCACTCTAGTTTTTAAACTACGCTATCATATGAAAGCAGCAGAATACTCAATTTTCTGCTGAGTCTCTTTATTTACTCTAGTTCAGCTCTGCTGTTACAACTTTATTATTGACCTGTTTTAATTCTTTTTAACTTCTATCTGAGAAACAATTCTTTGGAAGTTATTTCATTACATCACAGAACTAGGTGTACAAGTCATGATCCCATTCCTTCTCAATGCAGAGGTGAAACATACATTTAACTGAGCAAAAACACATCTCAGTACAGTGTGGTTACACCTGTTGTATGTGATCTACCAGTCCTCTGAACAGTTTGTCACTAATGTGTTTATGTTACTGTTGTTAATTTTTAATACAGAAAACTATTTACTTATTCTAAACAATCAAAAAGAACAGTTACCAATAACATTTTCCTGCATTACTTTTCAAGGCTATTGGTACCTAACCAATAAGTACCAATTTCAAGGCTATTTTTCTAACTTGTTTTTTTTTCTTCCTATAAATCTCATCTGCATGCTAAATTTTACTGAGATTTAGAAAAAAAATAACACATACGATTTTTCTACATGAGCTATCCAATTCAAATCAGTTATTAAAATGTTACCTATATTGTTACTTTGCATACTTATGATTTTTTAAAAACAGCAGCCAGTATCAAGAATAATCTCAGTGCAGAGAAGCTGCTCTGTTCAAACTACATCTCCACACAGTGTCATTTGGATTTATTCAAATCTCTGCTTAGAGGCACTTCATGACCACACACACTCCTTTTTTCACCACATGCCCTTCACTAGAAGGTGCATTAGGCTGTCTTTGGTAAAACACAGATGCTGTGACAACAACTTGGGACAAAATAAGTACAGATGCAGTGATACATTACACTGTAACTCACCCTCCAATAACACAAATGCTTTTTCTCTCAAACAATAGATGACTGCAGGCAATCTAGTATTTGGTTAACTCTGGAAGGCATGTGAAATTTGGAAAAAAAGCTCTACATTTTTATAGGTCTACAGCCTAAATTAAGTATCATAAGTTCTTCTCTCCCCTTGCACAGGTATCTTCTGAATTACCAAGACTGAAATGCAACCATTCCTACTTCTGTAGAACAGTATAAAAACTTTATATTGGAAGGCACCTATAGCACTAGGTTTCACACTGCAACTAGTGATAGCTACATCATGAACATAACCTCCTAGGACAAAGATAGTTCCTTTACGTCAGCTACTGGTGTATGGTTGTTGATTCATATGCAATACTGTACATATGATTTGACTTGTGACTGTAGAATCACAAAATGGACTGTTATTAAACAAAAATACTGTCTTGGTTTTTGCAATGAAGGATTACTAGCATAATACTACATGAATAAATGTGTGGTTTTATGTATTCTACCAGCAATCTTAGTTAGAACCTAATGCATCATATAATTATGCTATTATGTTTGCTTGAACTGGTCGCTTTTCTATTAAAATTTATAATACATTTATTAATATTCTGTGAAGCCGTGATAGACAGTCTGTCATTCTCTTTTATTTGTGAAGCTAGACATTAATATTTTGTATTTTCATGTCCTATGAATTCAGCTAGCAGACTATGTAGCTCTAGGTCCAATCCTGCCTCCTGAGTTTTCACATGTTTTGCTTTCTCATTTTTATTTTACTTAAGAAACAACTATTTTTCTTACCAAGAATAATAGAGGATCCATGGTAGTAAACTGAAGTCTAAATAAGGTCAGGAACTTCTTGCTTTCAGTACCACATAAGATCACAAGGCAGTATTTCATTCCTGTAACATTACAGGGTGCTCCCCCATAAACACAACTGATGGATTAAGATTTATTTTTTCCTATCTAGTGCAGGATAATTTCTGAGTCATACTGCTCCAACACTTTAAACACCCTCTATCAACCACCTGATCAAAAGCTTCCTATCTCTTTATTAAATAAAAATTTTCTCTTCCACTTTTATTGGTGGCCAAAAGTCTTTTGAGGAATGTGTAAAACATAGTTGTACATCAAGTTAAAGGCATCTGGCTCACTTTGAAGCATGGAAAAAGTTCAATACACAGTAATTTGTAGGCATAAGACTGAAACATGGGAAAGCCAGCATCAAACCTGTCATTCTAATGACACCGTTGTGCAGGTACAAAAACTATGAAGGTCAAAATTATTTTAAAGGTTGTACGAATACGTGCTCTTGCACATGCAAAGAGAGGCAGAAGGAGAACTATCTTTTGTTTCTTCCTGACAAAAATATAGCCTGAATGATTGTATTTTTCCTTGCTCAATTCTTTATTTTTAAGATCAGAAATATCTATTTTTCTGATGCTTCTGTTGAAGAACGCTGGTATGAATTGACAGTAGCTATCACCATTAACTGAAAAAAAGCCAAATCAAACAAAAAATTCTAGTGATTTGGATGTTAACAAAGACAAATAATAATCAAAGCATTCTTGCTGCCTAATTGAAGAATGAACACCTCTCTAATCACCTAGTTATGCTGCAATATAAACTTACTGCAGGGTCCAAGATGGAGAGCAAAGCAAAGGAAGAGTGAAATACCATTAATGGTTCAGACAATTTAAAATAAAAAGACCATAAAGAGGACAACATATTCCAAATTTTTTCACATAATGGACTGATACACAGAAAAATAAAGTAGCTCATATTCTTCATGAAAATCAGACTTAATTAGAAGATGTTTCTGAACCTAAATCAACGTATTTTAAAAACAGTATTTCATTATCTCTCAGCACTAACAGGAAAGGAAAATTCCTGAGGTGAAATGTGAGTTCCACCACTTCCGTACAAAGCAGCAGCCAACCACTAGGGCCAGGTTTTTGTTTCATGCATATAAAATGCTATTTGGAGATGGTTGCAAGCATAAACCTTTTTTTCCAGTTTAACTGCCCTTACCAGCTCTGAAAATCAAAGAATCGCAGAATCGCTTAGGTTGGAAAAGGCCTTTAAGATCATCAAGTCTAACCACTAACCGAACACTGCCAGGTCCACCACTAAACCATGTTCCTAAGTGCACTCTAGGAATGGAGACTCAACCGCTTCCCTGAGCAGCCCCTTCCAATGCTTGACAACCCTTTCCATGGACCATTTTTTCCCAGCATCCAATCTAAACCTCCCCTGGTACAACTTGTGGCTGTTTCCTTTTGTCTTGTTACTTGTCAACTCCCACCTCACTACACCCTCCCTTTGGGTAGTTATAAGGAGCAGTAAGGTTGCCCCTGAGTCTCCCTTTGTCCGTGCTAAACACGGCGTGGGAAAGCTCCAACCTAAAATCATTTGCCAGAGTGTCCCTGTGTGTAGACATACACTAGTGTTTATTTTGAAAGTGTTCTCCTAAACCTAGTTTAAACTTGCTCAACTTTTTTTATCACTGTGTTCTCCTCCATTGTTATCAAAGTATCTCCAAGTGAGAACATGGATTTCTTTAGAATGAAACCATTAAAAAAACGGAAGGACCACAACTAATGCATTCCAACCACAAACTGGCATTTACTCCCTGGGATCAGACTAGACTTTGTTAAAGCTAAAAACATCCCTTGATCACAGACATGGGTTTCTCAGCATCTATTGTTTTGCCCTACAGACCCACTGTTGTTCACACTACTTGCTAAGCTAGAAATAGCCTTTGTCTGCACTCCCCCACCTACAATCACAAGGATGATAATAATTAACTACTTCCTCCCTTGTGGAGGTGACAGAGTGACTGATTAGCTAGTGGGCGTGCAGCATTCTGAAAATGTGCAGTGCTATGTAGCTATTCCGTCTTACTACAAATACTCTAATGCTCCTACCACCCAAAAAGACAGCAGGGTGAAAACAAGAATCAATCTGGAACATTCTTGGTTCCTCTACAGTGCAACTTTGCTCCAATTCATTAAGCCCCTCTGATCACAGCAAGTTTATTTCATAAAACCTAACAAGGATCTGACATGTCCACCCAAAGTACATGAACTGATTTTAGTCAGGATGCTGTTCTGTTAAATAGAAGTCTGCCTATGGTAATACAGGTCTGACTATATAGTAAAAGCTTTTCTATGCCTTTAAAGTTTCATCAGTATTTCTCAATCATGATCCAAAAAATATCCATGAGCAATTAACTGAATCCTCAATACCACTGCTATACATAACAGAAGCAACAAATACTTTCTATTGTTTTTGTCTATCTCCTACTCATTTATTCTTGCTTAATAGAAACAAGATAATGTAAGGAATTTATTAATCATCACTTTTAAGACTTCCATTTCATTAATCACTATGTTTAATGTTTCCTTTTGGTACTGTATTTAAGCTTTCAGAGTTCCTAGTCTGTCAGGCTTTGCAGTACAGCCAACAGCCCCTCAGAGAGGCTCATCTGACAAGTCAGTCTACCAGAGCAAGCCTGGTGTAAATGCAAGGACATTTTCTCTGCTTCAAAATACAAGTAGAGGAGGAAATAACCCCTTCTACTTTAAACAGCTTACTGTTTAGCAAAGTCATATGGAACATGGAAAAACTTTAATTACCTTCTTTTGTTTGGCTAAATCAAACTCCCAAATTCAACCTCTCAAGATAATTCACTGTCAGCCTACACTGCCCTGTATTGCCCCATCCACGTGTTGAAAAGCAGGAAGCATCATCAGATAAAGGAACAAAAGTGGTCATGTTCTCACCCTTGAACAAAAGGTAGTCTCAGCTTCTGATCCTATCAGTTCTATCTATTTACACACATGCTTACTCACTCACCCTATTCTGTCTGGGCTTCTAAATCAGGTCCAAGGGCAAATAAAGACTGAAGTGCTTGCTGGCAGAGGACACAGTTCTCTCCAGGAGTCCTGCAATCTCTCTGAACAGACTCTTCACCGACCCAGTATGGTATGATGAAGACAAACATATGCAGTCTGGTGTGCAAGCATGCAGAAAGTTGCAGTGTAAGAAACCAGTAACTAAAGAAGCTAGACATATCAGAAATACATTACTGAATTTCGGTGCCCTTAAAAAGACTTCTAGAGGAGTGACAGGATCTTACATGTGCAAGTTTAAAAATATTAGTCAAAATTACTTCCAAATACTGGTACGACTACATAGTTTAGACCAAATATAAGAGCACCTTAAAATATATCTCAGAGTAAGGTTTTTCAGAAAAAAAATGCACTACTGCTACCACAAAAATCATCAGTACCTGACTGTATGTGATAGCAATAATGAAAAGGAACTTCTATAAATAGTCATTTTTTATGGAATTGTAACAAGAAGATGTTCCCAACTATTTAAATGTGAAGTTTAGTTCAAATGTTTAGTGGAGTATTGGTTTAGACATGAAAGTCTTCATACTCCTAGGCAAGAATTTCAAGTCCAATGTAAAGTAAACTCTGCCTCTTTGGTAGCATTGGTACCTCGGTCTCTTTTCTATCTCAGTTGATAAACCATGTGATGTGCTAGAGAGGGAAATAGCATCACCCATGAAAGTAACAACTCCTGCCTTTCTCCTTCCCCTACTTGAAAATTTGGTTTTAGCATGACACTCTTCCAAATAGAAAAGCTATTGTGTGAAGGTAAGATAATGATCCATGAAGGCCTAAGTTGAAGACAAACTCCTTATCATTTAGAAAAAGAATCACGTAGCACGATACAAACTGTAACGATTAAGTGGATCACAAAAAAATAGCAAAGTTGGCAAGGTGCTGTCATTCCCTATTAACTTACAGCATCAAAAGCACCACAAAGAAAATGGAGGGGGGAAGAAAAAAAACCAACTAAAACCAACCATAGGCCAGTCTGAATCATCATTTTGTCTGAGAAATGATGGTGAGTGTAGATTCATTAACTGATCCAGGAATAAAGCTTTGTGTCATTTCCAGCATCATTCTGACATGCAACTCATAACACCATAATTACAAAGAGATTACTGAGAAGAGAAAGCAGTTTAACATACTTATTGTTACAGAGCTACCATAAACTTAAGAAAAAGAGGAAATACTACTAAATGACATTTATGCCATAACACAGAATCACAAAAATAATCTACCTTGCCTGCTGATGGACTTAAAGAGCTGCCTGAAATTGATAACAAGATTACTGTGAAAGCTTTGAACTTCAGAATTTGCATTACTGACTGCTCAGGGAGGTCTTCTGCTTCAAAAAGACTTCAACAAAGAATCATTTTCCCCCTCTCTGTGAAAAGGCAACTGAGTCTGAAGGGCGAATGGCAGGAGGGTAAAGTTTTCATTTACAATTGCAAATCTGAGATATTACGAGGTACTTCATCACAGTCAGTCATGGCTAGGCTTCGCGAATGAAGATTTGGGAAGGGCTCTACCCACGTTTCTTACAAGCGTATTGGTGGCTAAAAAGGCCAATACGAGATAGGCACGTCAGGTTGCAAAAGACACAGCAGAAAGACTCCTTAGGTGGTATATTCTGCAAGGCACAATTCTTTCTGCGTTGCCTTTTCTCCTCGAGAGTGATCTTGCATGCTTTCTCAAAAGCATCAGCAGCATTATAGATGGTGTGTCTCCAGGCCTCTCGATTGGAGGCCAGAGTAGACCAGTTATGATGATCAATATGGCCAAGGCTGAGATGTTGTTTCAGGGAGCCCCTGAATCTTCTCTTTGGGGCTCCTCTCTTGCGGCAGCCGGTGGCAAGTTCACCATAAAGCAAGATCTTCGGGAGGCGGTGGTCCTTCATCCTTGAGACATGTCGTGCCCAATGCAGCTGTGTTCTCAGTAACATGGCCTCAATACTTGTGATTGCTGCTTGTTCTAGAACAGATGTATTGGTCACTGTGTCAGTTTGAGCCACATTAGAAATCTAAAATCCAAATTTTAGGCTTCCCCCACCCCTTCTCAACAATTTATCCTAACACCAGAGAGAAACTTTCAGGCCAGAGGCTTCTGTAGGGGAAGGGGGAAGTATATACATTTATTTACACAAATAAATACTATACAAACTAAACGCAACTATATATATTACATTACTATCAATCAGTCCTTTCAAGCCCCTCCTTTAACTTTAGTCCAGGAGCAGCCTTTAAGGCTAATATGTAACACAGTCTTTTGCTGTGGGAGTGTTCTTGGCTCCTGAACACTCCCTTCTCACCAAGTTCCAGCAGTTGTTTGTTGTAGTCTCTCCTCCTCATGAAGTCTGAGAAGATAGCTTTGAGTCCTTGCTCTTCTGCTGCTGGTGATCTCTCCCTCTCGGTGTCCCACCTCGGTTTGTAGGCTGCTGCAGTGTAGCTTATCAAGCGTCCACATCCTGGAATCTTCATTCTTCCACATCAGTTCTCAGCTGCCCCCAGTCAGCTTCGGCAGGCAACTCTAGAGCTCTTGGCTCGTCTCCAATTTCACCCAGGACTCCTCTCCCGAGCGCTGGGCCTACCTCCACAGCCCAGTCTCTTGGCTCAGCTCCAGGCTTGGCTGCAAAGCCTACCTCTCTCCTCTTACCTCAGGTGCTGTGAATTCTTCTTCCACAGCACACACTCCAAATGCTGACTCTAATTCTAGCCAAAGGCTGAGCTGGGGGGTCGCACAGCTCCCCTCTCTTCCCCGGAGGGGAAGAGAGGGAGCCCAGCCACCCCCTGGCCTTGTCCACCTACAGGCAGCAGACACCAACAGCAAAACAACCAAGACTGCCCTTGCCAAGAGCTTCCAGTGCTGTGATATATGATTTTCTGCAGAAGCGAACAACATGAGTGGTGATTGGCTCTCCAGGGAACACTGTCCTGGCACCCAATCACCTCTGAGCCCCCCAGCCTCTCAGGGGGGCCAATTTCAAACTACGACAGTCACATAATCTGACCAGTGGATGTTTAGGATTGTACGGAGACAGCGTTGATGGAAGCGTTCTAGGAGACGCAGGTGGTGGCAGTAGATGACTCATGATTCAGATCCATAAAAGAGAGTAGACAACACCATGGCTCTGTAAACACTGATCTTTGTACTTTTCTTCAAGTGTTTATTTTGACAAACTCTTTCATGAAGCTTTCCGAAGGCACTATATGCCTTTGCTAACCTGTTCTCTATCTCTCCATCAATCTTACTGTCCAAGGAGATGAGGCTACCTAGGTAATTACACTGCTGGACTGATTTGAGCTCTGATTCACCAGTGGTGATATGGGGATGATGGAAGACTTCCTGAGGTGCTGGTTGATAGAGAACTTTAGTCTTCTTTAAGCTGACTTCCAGCCCAAAAAGCTCAGCAGCATCTGCAAAGCAGGATGTTAAGGCTGCAGAGCTGCTTCTGTGTGGGCAACAAGGGCGGCGTCATCAGCATAAAGCAGCTCCCGGACAAGATGGTTTAAGGTCTTAGTGTGGGCCTTCAGTCGCCTTGGGTTGAAAAGGCTTTCATCAGTACAATATCGAATGTAGATACCGTCCTGATCACTGAGGTCTGCTGTGGCCCTTTGGAGCATCATGCTGAAAAAGACTGTGAATAGGGCTGGTGCAAGAACGCAGGCTTGTTTCACACCATTAGTTATTAGAAAGGGGTCAGAAAGTGCATTGCCATATCTGACTTGGCCGTGCTGATCCTCTTGAAGTGAGATGATCATTTTAAGGAACTTGGGGGGACAACCTACGCATTCCAAAATCTGCCATAGACCTTTTCTGCTCACAATATCGAAAGTCTTGGTGAGGGAATTAAATCAGACTGTTCAAATTACTGTGGTATTACTCTGCTCTCCATTGCTGGCAAAATCCTGGCAAGAATACTCTTGAACAGACTAATACCCGCTATAGCAGAAGGAATTCTACCTGAAAGCCAATGTGGTTTCAGAGTCAACAGGAGCACCACAGACATGGTATTTGTTCTCAGACAACTGCAAGAGAAGTGCAGGGAACAGAACAAAGGTCTCTAGGTATCACAGTGAGATACACCAGAAAACAAGCAAGTTCACTATGGTCTGCTGCAGGAAGAGTGAACACCAAAAGCTCTAAGGTTTTCTCCATTTCTATTCCAAATCATGAAAGGGGGTTTGTTTGTTTTGTTTTATAGAATTAATTTTTTTTTTTGAGGTTGTGTTCTCTTTTTCTTTTCTTTTTTTTAAAATATACCTTATTCAGAGGGGGGACAGGTAAGACCAAAAGACAAACCTTTGCAGAAAGCAAGGGCGTCGGTACATTTAAAGCAAGCTATTGCTTGCCTAAGAGAGGACAGGTAAAAAGATAATCCAGCATTCAAATGCCTTTTGCCTTCCTTTCATTTATTGGTTTCACAAAGAAAGGAAAGAAAACAGCATATCCCCAAACAGCTGACTCAACTTATAGCCATTACTGGAATAATCTCAGGAGAGCGTAGGAAACAACTCGCCATCATTTGATTTTACAGGTTAAGATGCAAAGAAATTATATAGGTTGAGGGCTCTGAAGACTACTTAAAAAACCCAAAACCAAACAAACAAAACCCCAACATTACACAGCGTTACAGAAATGGAAAAAACCCAATGAGTCCGTTTTTAGAAATAACACCAAAGAGCCAATCTCAGCTATAGCTCTCTGAGGTCCAGCCCTCCTCAAGGATGTCACTGCCTAGTTTCCACAGAACCACTGAGCAGCATTTTTATATTAAAAGAGAGACCTACTCATGGGTTAAGGTTAGGCCACCCACTGCAGTGCAGCCTCACAAATGTCCTATGTCTCCCAAACTGAACTGTATGAGATGTTTTACCATAAGACCATAACAATATCTTCATTCTTCCCTGTAGCAGAGCCAATAAAGACAGAGCTAAGGCATGCTTTGCAGCCTCCCTCATGCATCACTCTCCCAGACATCATAGTCATCAGTGGACATCAAGACATCAGATGCTTTAAGGTACTGGAGATGGAACACTGGAGGTGTGGTCCATCACATCCGTCAGTTGTAGGGTACAGGCTTATCTTCAAACACCAGCTAGGAAGGGGGTTCCTTAAGAACGCTATAAAGCAGTGGGAGTAGACCTATCTGTTGCTTTGAAAGTGGGTGCCTCTCCACATGCAAGCCTGTGTCCCTCCTCCGCACCACCCCCACAAATTCCTTGAGAGAAGCCACCAGGCCCTCTAGCAGGCATCTACATACCCCAGAGTAAAGTCCTGTCAGCTTGGGCAGTAAAGTTCTATCAAGAGCTGGCTCCTCTGCCACTCCAGTACCTGGCCTGAGCGTGGCAGAGCTACAGAATGCAGTATGTGCCCTTCTTCCTTACTCCCAATCTTTTCAACTAAAACTGGACAGACTGGTTATTTTAAAGTTATTGGTATGTGTTTTAGAAGAAACATGTTTGGTGCACCGTTCCTTGTAGAGAATCACAAGTCTTTTCCATCTCTTTCTTTCATGAATGTACACAGTGAGGATTAATCCTCATCTTTGCAAATAATCTCCTGACTTTGCAGCACACTTCTGTTAGTAACTAGTATTGAGAAGGCAGGAGAAGAGACTATTTTTCCTTGTTACTTTTTTTATCTAGAAATAATTTGTCTTGTGCAAAAGGAGTTTCTGACACTAGACAGCATCTTTGAGTACAAGCAAAACAACTGAGTTTGTGACCTCATCCAAGTGCCACTTCACAGGATGCTTTGGTACCGATCTGGGCTTACACACATAGCATCATGCACTACACATGGTATTAAGACACTGCCAGAATGTGTGCATCCAAGTTGGATGGTTTCAATCCAGCTGTGTCTACTCAGTTTTCTGTCAAACCTGTAGGACCACAAATGCCCTACATAACGATGTAGAATGAAGTGACATCACTAGGAACACTGACACTGAATCAGGCCCTCAGCCTACAATCAACTACTTCAAGGTACAGCCTGTCTCAGTCCCGTAGATGTTCAGGGATCAGCTGAAAGACAGCCCTGTGCCAGGCCACAACCCAGGGTAGCAAGCTACCCTGCTGTCTTCCCAGATAGACTTAAGCAGCAAAGGTGGCTACTCCCAGAGAAGCCTGCTGGAAGACCTCTGAACTGTGAAACAAAGTTTTTAACTGATATCCCGCCCCCCGCCGGGTACCTGGTCACAGTGGCCTAGGACTGCCTATAAAATGATTCTTTGTACACCCATAAGCACTGATAAGTGAATTCAGAGTAATGAAACGTGACTTCCATAGGATTTCCCCCACATTGATTACAGGTCAGGGTAAAGTGGTGACTCAGTTGATCTGTATCTGCAATACAATGCTGCAGCACAATCACTGTATTTCACAGGATCACAAACTGGGTGAGGTTGGAAGGGATCTCAAGCAGGCCTACCTATAACAAGCTGCCCAGGACCATGTCCACGTTTTTTTATATCTCTTAAGGACAGAGATAGGTTGACCCCTGGGCAACCTGTGCCAGTGCTCAGTCATCCTTACAGTGAAAAAGTGTTTCCTGATGTTCAGAATGAACCTGCTGTGTTTCAGCTTCTGCCCATTGCCTCTTGCCCTATCACTGGGCACCACCAGAAAGTGCCTGGCTCTGTCCTCTTTGCACCTTCCTTTTGGATATTTATATAAATTGGTAAGATCCCTCTCTGAGTCTTTTCCAGGCTGAAGAGTCCCAGCTCTCTCAGCCTTTCCTTTCAGCAGAGTTATTGAAGTCTCTTCATTACCTTAGGCACCTTCTGCTGGAATCCCTCCAGAAACTCCATGCCTCCCTCTCTTGTACTGGGGAATCTAACCTCAAACTCACTGCCCACCAGGCAGAATGAAGAGGGCTAAGTGCTCTAGTAGACGAAGAAACTTTTTTACCAGAGTGTTTAGGCTGCATCTATGTCAGTAGAGTCAAGTCCTGATTGTGCTTCAGTAAACTGTGTTAGAGCACATCTGAAAATCACGTAAAAACTTGCTGATCTCCATAGTCAAACAAGAAAACACAGTCCAACAGGCAAGCAGCAGTTTCATGGGCCTCAAATCCTGATTTTTGTAGGATTAAGCTTGTCCATGAAAGTCTGATAGCTAGATAATGGTAAGTGGGAGATAGTACCCTGTAAGCATCCCAGACTCTTCCAAACCGCAGTGAAGTCCTGGAACATCCACTTTGTCCTTCATAACAAGGAGCACTCAGCTTTTAAGGACAGATCCGATCCCTCTGCAGAAGATGCAGAACTCCTTACAGCAGGCCTCTAGAGACAGTGTGTCTCAAGGCACAACCTGAAGCTGTTTTCGTAATTCATAGAAAAGCTAAGCAGCTGCTGCCAGCACTCTCCAAGCACCAACCCTTACACAAAAGCACTGGCATATAGTCTGTACAGTCATACAGCGCTCCGAAGGTGGATGAGCCATGACCATAGTGCATGCAGTACACTGGAGAAGCCTGCAGGTACCCTGAGGTGTAGGCGCAGACAGCTGGGATAGTTATGCCATTAGAGTGCACTCTATTTGGATGCAACCAAGTTCCTGTGAATAGCTCAAGGGGCTTGCTCAACTGTATTTAATAGAAATGACAACAATAAATGGTACATGTGTCGCAGGTAGACTCCATGAGACTAATTACTCTAAATCTTGTGAATTATAAATACCTAAACACCCCACATTTATCATTCTGACACCCAGTTCCAACAAAATTTCTGTTCCTAACCAGAAGAAAACAGAACAACCTGGAGGTGAACTTGCAGACAGGCAAAGAATACATGACAGTGTTCTGTGCTGGGGATTAGTCACTGGATTTCTGCAGAAGATGGAATTACGGAATTTGTACAACTTTCATTGTTAGAAAAGGAGGAAAAGCATTCTGAAAGGCAGGTTGGCAGAGGTCAGAGTATCCTTGCACTGTTGTAAGTAAAGCAGAGGACATGGAGGGGACTGCCTTTATTTAGCAGAAAAATTGAAATAGGACTAAAATTAAAGGAATAACCAAATTAAATGGAGAGATTGAACTGTTTGTACAAACATTTTAGACACCTAGGTGATAAACCCACAGAACTGCTGATAAAACAGACATAGATTTGAAAAAGGAGTTATAACTGAAGAAAACATTTACACAAATCAAAGTTCAATGATTAGCTTTACTTTATACTTCAAAATTGGCTTGTAGCTGGTGATCTTCATATTTTTGGTTTAAATTCTAGTTGAGAAAAATTGACACAAAAGCTGCTGCTGTAGCAGATGACAAAGTCACAGCTAATGTGACTGACGAGCAAGTGGGGTTCCTCAAACACTTCCATGGAAAGGGAAAAGTATCATTTCCCAGGGCCATGTAACTCATCCTAAAGGTCTCCTAAAGTTTAAAAATTTTGATTCCTAAACAAGAAAGGCACCACACAGAAATAACTCTTCAGAAAAATGGCATGTGTCAGAAACACAGTCAAAAGTAACTCCAGGAGCATATGATTACGACTGTACACCATTTGCTATGTGTAAACAAAAGAAGTTCAACACAAGTAGTAGAGGTATGTTATAAGTATGTTGTGTTCGTGAGAGCTATTTTAGCAAAAGCTGACAGAATTAGAAGTGTAAATAACTGGATTTAGATTTAAAACAGGAACAACTGAGAGTAATTTCAAAACATTTTATAAAGTAGCCTAGACAGCCACAATTATACAAAACAAAAAAAAAAAGAAAAGTGAAAAATAGTAAAACTAGCCTGAATAGAAGGGGAGGTAAAAGGAAAAAACTGAAATAGATAAGACAAAAACTTGGGAAATCTGGTGCATTTTTAATAGAGTCAAATTATGAACAGTGAGGCTCCACATAAGACCTCCCTTCCTTTTTTTTTGTAATGCCAAGACCACTTAAAACCACAGTGGTCCCTCAATGAACTGCTGCGATACAACACTTCATATTTATTAAAAAAATTAAAAATATATAAAATTTGCAAATATTTGTTTTGTTGTTAGGAAAGCACAAACCACATCTGCAATGACAATGAAAGAGCACTCACTGAAGACAAACATTACACAAGATTTACTAAAGTTAAAACACTTTCACTCATGAGGGTCCAGACACACCTTACCAAATGTTTAGAAGGAACGTATGTGTTAGGAAGTCATGCTGACCCTTGAAATATCACCCAAAAAATCCCAAAGGGTGGAAAAGAGCTGAGGGGAAGAGATTGCATACCAAGACCTACGCAGTTTTTGCATTCAGATGGTTTGCTGCACAAAGTCAGTAGTTTTGAGGAACTAGGCATCTGCTAAGCAACTGATCATACAACAAACCAACACAGCATGCACCAAGAAACAGTTGTTTAAACAATTAAGTAGTAAACTACATAAGTAGAAGTCCTCAACAGGCAGCTGTCTTCTAAACAGGATCCCAACAATACAAAGACTGGGGTAAGAAACTTAAAAATATTCACTCACTAGACAGAATAAAACCATAACATTATTACTGACAGTACTTGTAGGTAACACAAAAGCTGTTAACTCGTAAATAATGAAGAAGATCTGATGCTGAAAAGTATATTAGAATAACTTATAAAACAGAAACAGGCAATTATTGTGCTCCAAATACTGTTAAATATCAGCTTGTCAAACAATTAATGAACCCGCCTTAAAAAGCAATTATTTAGAAGAGCATTTAAGTTACAGCAGTCAGCCATCTAAACACGAATACTTTAATGTCATGGCTCAGTAGGTGTTGCATTCCTTGAACACACCTTAACAGTGGTATTTCAACTAGCAGTACTCCTGTACTTGTACTAAAAAGTATACACACATCAGTGCTCAATTCTCATGATCTGTACTTCAGTAATGACACTGAGTTGGAAAGGAGTCAAAAAACAGCAACGAAAGTGATTAAAGGATCAGAAAACCACTCTACAGTTACAGAGTTAGAACTGAACTGCAGAACCACTCAGACTGAGCCAGAAACAGGATACTGGAGTCTTTTCTTTCTGTTCTCAAAGCTGATAAAAAAATGTAATGTTCATGAAGATGATGAACTTAAAACGTGAGTAGTACAATTACTTTATCTCTTATGCTTCATCTAATATCAGAAAACAAATTCCACAATAAATAAAACAAACAGGTTATCAGACAGGTTGCTGGCATTTTGTGCAATAACCATGTACTTCGGTTCAAAAAACCCACACTACCTGTTCAAAAATGACACCAAAAAAACCCCAAACCAAACCAAAATAAAACCCCAAAGCAAAAAAAACAACCCCACAAAAAGAAACCCTCCAAAACACACAAACAAGCCTGAGAGCTATTGAGCACAGTGATACATACAATTAATATCACTATACCTGAACTACAGTCTAGACTGGTAGGCTGAAATATTGTTTTAAATAAGACAGATATACTCAATCATGAAATAAACATATGTCTTGCTCATGGTTCTGTTTTGACTACTTTCCCAGAGTTCTGACTCTCTGTGCACATTAAAAAAAAGCTGCACAGAAATGGGAAGGTATTAGAAAACTGTGTACTTCACTATGCAGAAGTAGCTTGGTATCATGTAAACACGACAAAACAAACAGACACAGAACTCCAGCTACAAAGTATTCCAGAAAATAGTGTCATTATTGGAGATAAAACCAACTAAAATAAAAAGCAAAGGCATTACAAAGTAGTCATGACAGTTTTTTTCCCCTTTTTTAAACTGTTCTAACAAAGGAATGTGTCCTAATGGCTTGATAAGTCATATAAAGTAATTTTTCCCATCATGGCTAGGCTTCGTGAACGAAGATTTGGGAAAGGCTCTATCCACATTTGTTACAAGCACGCTGGTGGCTAATAAGGCCAATACGAGATAGGCGTGTCCGGTTGCAAAAGGCACAGCAGAAAAGACTCCTTAGGTGGTATATCCTGCAAGACACGATTCTTTCTGCGTCCCCCTGTCGGAGTAATTTTGCTAATTACCATATAAAAAAATCCCACCATATTTCATCTTTTTTGACAACAAAAGTTTCTTGCTTTACTAGTTTTATATTATTTATTGGAAACTCCACAGACAAAAGATACAATCTAAATACTTAAATACTATGCTTCTCACTTTACTACATGAAAATGTGGACCAAAAAAATCTGTAAATCAAAACATCAGACAAAGCAGTTTCTGAGAATAACCTAATGAAAACTGCACTAATATAACATGGTGGTAAATTTAGCAAAAAAAATACAGGCACAAGAATGTCACTACCCAGACAATGGTTGTGTTATAAATTTCTCCAAGAAAACAACTTAGAGGCATACATGAGGCACTGTTCAGCCTCAGAGGTTTGCATTTGTCATAGAGAATACAGCCACAATTAAGCTATTAGCAAAATCTGTTCACATTGTTTATCTGATTTTGGTTCAAAGGCTAAAATCTTTAGAGATTGCCGTGAGTCTAGTTCTTAACCCTAACTAGATTTAATAATTAATAGTAGTGTATTATTCTGTTGTGCAGCCAAACACAGAACAAAACCACAGTGAATCTAAATTCACTATTTTCTTGTCTTACAGGTAAGTCGCAAGAATTAATGGGATTAAGTAAAGAAACCCCAAGAGAACAAAAACTGTTCTAGACAGACAATGTTTCCAGATTCCTATCAAGACCAACATTATTAAAAGTCAAGCTTAAAGGACTACAAGACAAGCCATCTTTATAAGTCAAATATTACTGATGCTAACTGTGAGGGTAGTGAGACACTGGAACTGGTTGCCCAGAGAAGCTGTGGATGCTTCATCTCTGGAAGCGTTCAAGGCCAGGCTGGATGGAGCTTTGAGCAACCTGCTCTCTAGTGAAAGGTGTACCTGTCCATGCTAGTGGGTTGGAATGACATGACCTTTAAGATCCTTTCCCACCCAAACCAGTCTGTGATTCCATGAAACATGCTGCCAGTCAATTTACTGAAAATCAGTAATTACAGTGAATCTTTGTTCAGTTTGTTGATAATACTCAATTTTACATTTAGATGAATGCAAATTTACTCCTAAATTGTCTGTTCTGCCTTTCTATGAAATCAGGTGCTAAACCAGGACATTCACTTTAATGAAATCCATCTTTTCATTGATCAGAGTAAATATTTATAATCTCCTTTAATTTATTTACCATTTCAATGATGAGATAAAGAGAGACCAAGAGGAAATGGAACACAGTACAAAAAATCTCATGCTATTTCCAGGGATAGGGCATCCACAGCTTCTCTGGGAATCCTGTTCCAGTGCCTCATCACCCTCACGGCAAAGTTGTTTTTCCTAATATCTAATCTAAACCTACCCTCCTCCTAATATCTAATCTAAACCTACCCTCCTCCCATTTAAAGCTGTTCTCCCTTGTCCTGTCACTTACAGACCCTGGCAAAAGGTCTTTCTCCATCTTCCTTATACACTCTTTCTGTAGATTGAAAGGCTGCTGCAAGGTGTCCCCAGCACCTTCTCTTCCCCAGGCTGAACAACCCACACTATCTCAGCCTCTCTTCATAGGAGAGCTGCTTCATCTCTCTGACCATTTTTATGGCCCTCCTCTGAACTCACTCTAAAAGGTCCATATTGTTCTTGTGCTGAGGACTCCAGAGCTACACACAGGACTCTAGGTAGGGTCTCACCAGAGAAGAATCAATTCCCTTGACCTAACAGCCAGACTTCTGATGCAGTACAGGATACCCCAGCTTTCTGGGCTGCAAGTGCACACTGCCCACTCACGTCCAATTTTTCATTCACCATTACCCCCAAGTCCTTCTGCACAGGGGTACTCTCAATCCATTCATCCCCCACTCTGTACTGATGTCAGGGGTTGCCCCAACCCAGCGGCAATGCACCCAGGACCTTGCACTTGCCCTTGTTGAACCTTGTGAGGTTCCTATGGGCCCACTTTCCTTCCCTCAAGTGTACCAACTGCACTTCTGACCTTGGTGGCACCTGGAAATCTGTTGAGGGTACAACTCAATCCCACTGCCTATGTCATAATGAAGATATTAAACAGCATGATTCCTTGAGGGACACCACTGATTATTGTTTCCACTTGGACATTAAGCCACTGACCATAACTCTTTGGATGCAGCCACCAAGCCAGTTCTTTATTCATTGAAGAGTCCATCTTGTGACAAGTGAAACGAACTTGTTTTTGTTTTTGTTTTTCTTACTTTAACAGTAAGAATGATGTGGGGGACACCATATCAAAGGCCTTACAGAGGCCTAGAGAGATGACATCTCTAGCTCTCCTTTGTCCACCAATACAGTTACTCCATCATAGAAGGCCATAAGATTAGTTGGGCACAGTTAGTCCTTTGTGAAGCCTGTTGGCTGACTCTACAGTCATATCCCTGTCTTTCATATGTTTTAACGGATCTTTAGATCATGGAACAGATACTCTTTAAAGACTAAAGCTAAATTATAGACTGAGTTTTGGCTTGAGTTTTAGCACTGCAAAAGAGGTTTCCTCGTCTTGGGAGACTGAAAAAAGTTTCTCAAGTGTTTGTCATGGGGAATTTACACTAAATCCTTTCACCATGATGTGCAACGTCTGTAACTTCCCAGATGAAACCCCTCCAAAAAATTCACTTAAAAGGAGTTTGGATGGATTAGGAGAATGGTAATGAAATAAATGGACTTGGATCTCTAAGTCTCTCTTTCAATAATGGGCAAGGTCAGCAGTCTTTGAAAGTCAGTCAGACAGCTGCTTGGTGGCCTGCACTTTGAGATAAGCTACCGATCCCATCATCGTTAATGATGACCAGGTGCATACATCATAAAAACCTCTAATAAAAAATGGCAGTCTCAGGACAGGAGAGACTAAACTGACATGAAGTATTTTCAAAACCAGTGACAAAGCATCATGTTCCATTAACACACAAACAAGAAATTAAAAGAAGCAAATGAGACTCTAACCAGAGCTATGCAAATGTTGGTGTAAGAACATGTGTTTTATTCTTTGGGCTTTTTTTCCCAGCAAAACCACACTCTGACTCTGTTTCCAGGCTACTATTATTTCCTTTTTAAAAACAAACAAACAAAAGGAAATACAAGTGAGAAGTACTGTAAGTATCATTATTTTCTCTCCTAAAAGATCAAGTGAGTTAAAGCAAACTTTAGAAAGGAGTATTTTGGGGTTTTTTGCAGTTTTTGTTTGTTTCTATTGTTCCTTTTTGCAAGTCATCTTTGAAAGGTTTTCACTACCAACAGAAATGTTTCATTTCAACACCATCTAGACAGCAGACTCCAAAAAGGCAAACATCAGATGCTGCAAGTACCTGGATGGCTATAGAAGAATCTATGCAAGATACATGAACGATGCCTTTATTTTTCTGCATTTAATTTCCATTGTTTTTACTGTTCTGGTCTATGAGACCAACTGACACAGTGCTTTGTAAACTCAGTATCAGCAAAATATATATTCCATACTTGATCCTCAGTTTTCCAAGCATGATCAATTCCCAAAAATCAAAGACTGACATCATCTTTTCCGACTTCTATGCATTTGAGTCTTTTAGACCTTCTAAGTAAGCAGTTGATGCTACAGAAGCCTTCCATCTGGCTTTCTGGATGACTCTATTCACCCTGAAATGTGGGCTGGAATAGCTTTCGGAATTCTTTTTCAATATTCTCTAATACAAGCAAGATAATTACCATTAACATTGAAGACTTTAAGAGTTAAAAACTCCTGTGGTGGGTTTACAGAACAACGAGATAAAAGCAACTTTCTTTAATTCACAGAAATGTTCTCATTCAGTACAAAGATTCCTGACAAAGATTATCTTGTTCCTTTTGAGTTTGCAGCTGGTGGAGGAATGAACTAGCCAACAACCAAGAAGCAGTATGATAGTGGCCAATGAGCATATAGCTCACATACCGTGACAGACACATTAGCAAGACTAAGCAGTAATGTACAGTCTGTGCTGCAAGAACCAATACTATTAAATCTAAAGTATTTTCTCCCTAATGAAGAATTTAAAAATGTACCTAAGACATATTCACTACATAGTACCAGAGACACACCATCTATAACGCAGCTGTCTCCTTCGAGAACACACGTAGGATCACTCTCGAGGAAAAAAGGCAGCGCAGAAAGAACCGTGTTTTGCAGAATACACCACCTAAGGACTCTTTCTGCTGTGCCTTTTGCAATGGGATATGTCTGTCACGTATTGGCCTCATAAGCCACCAACGTGCCTGTAGCAAATGTGGATAGAGCCTTCCCAAATCTTCGTTCGCGAAGCCTAGCCATGATGACCTGAGTCTGTAAAACCATGATCAAGAATGGGATTTCGTGCCTGTATCGTAACTAAACTAGTAATTTTTAACTTGATTCCCATTTACTGAAAGAATCTCTAGCAGGTTGAGTTTCTATCACATCCAGATACACCAAGTTCCTACAGAACAAAAACCTGAGCTTCCATCCTGGATCTAACTTGAAAGTGGCTAACCCCATCTAGGAAAACACCCTTCTGATCCACATTTGGTGATACCAAGATTAGAGGTGTATTGTACAGTAAACATCAAAGGAATTAAGGATCTTACTGCACTCATCTCTTCAGAGAAGAGAAGACCAGGTATGGGTGGGGGAATATAACGTATTTCAAAGTTTAACTGCCCTTTCCACAGTTTCCCTTGGGAAAAACAAATCCTCCTTCAACAGACTTTTGACAGCTGGGACTGAGTCGCAAAATACTTCAAGAAGGACCACCATGACATTCTCCTAGATAGAAAACAAAAGACATAGATAATCAGTGAGGACAGGACCTTGGGCAAACATTTTATCCACATATCTGCTCTGAGACAAAAACAGGCCCAGGCTCAGGCACTAGCCAAAACTGTCTGGTCTCATTCATTCCTAATAGATGCATCTTCCATACAAAAAGCAGGTCAATCTAAATTACAAACAGCAGAGCTCACAGATGAAGGTGTCAACACACAGCTCAGCTGTGCTGAAGCAATAGTGACACAACCTCTATCTTTTCAAATTATTGAATCACAAGGTGTTTTCGCTTTCATAAACTTCCTGATGTTCTGTTCCTTTATTCAAGCAATGCACATATTGCACACCACCTGTTTATCACAGAAAGATGAGCTGAACCACTAGAGTGCGGCTCACCTAAACCATACAGCTCATACCAGCAGTTTTCCAGATGATTCTGCCTTAATGGATGGACAAAGAAGGAATTTTCCTGGTGGGTTTTATTTTTGTTTCTGGAATAGCCACACCACTTTCTCAAATGCAAAATGAAACCAACAGCACTTTCCTGTTGGCAACAGCATCTGCTTCAGGTACTGGGATAAAACTCTACAGTACTGTTAAACACTAAGCATAGTGTGCAAATTAAGTAGTTTGACTATTCCATGCCATTTGTCCTTTGAAAACCTACAAAGGACAAAAATTTGTAGACAAGCACCCTTCAGTTTAGTCTCTGGATCAGCTTTACTTACTGAGGAAACAATGTGCTTTCAGAATATTTAAGATTTAAACTTTAGTTTAGCCTGAAAAAACGTTTGTGCTGTTCCTGGAACTCCTCCAGTAACTTTGAAAAAGTTTAACTTCTCAAATTACGGTATATCTTAGACTTCTGCCATCCAGTGTTAATACATCTAATTTCTTTGCATAGAGCTAGTAACATTCAAAGTCTGCTGCATGCTTCCTTCTTTACAGCTAACACCACGTATAGGGCTTCCTAGTGTCTCCTACATGCTAATTCTTCCCTTGTTTTCTACTGCTTCCCTGCTCTTCGTTCTTGCCCGATTTGGTAATTACAGTAAATAAAACATGAATGCTGAACAATTTTGATACTTTTTCACTAACAGCTGTTCATACACAGTAGCATTCAAGCACAAGAAACAGATTTTTCCTGAGTCTTACATCATTCAGCTGGGTAAGGAAAAAATGCTCAGTGTCTATAGCATTCTATTACTGCCACAAAGCTGATCACCATTAATCACATATTTACCTTACTTTATTTCACACCTCCCCAGGATTAATTTTGCAGAGATTGCAAGGAAGTGCTCTTCCCTATGCAATTGCTGTATATATACCACTATATACCAGAAAAAACAATTTGAAGCAACTAAAGGAGCAGAATTATTATTTCCTAACTTGCAGTACACCGTCAAATGCCCATTCTCAAAGGGTTTTTCTGCTCAATATGTATTTTTTCATCCTACACTTACTACTGTATTTGTCAGTGTAACACACAAACTTGGGGTCACTTGACTCTTTGACATTTAAATAAAATTAAATCAGTCTGAATTCTTTGACTCTTCAGACCCTCAGGTAGTTCCTACTAACTTCAGTGGGTGCACATTACTTCTCAAGCAGCAAAAAAATAAAAAAAGCAACAAATCCTTTTCAATGACTGCAAACAAAATATCCACTTGTGATGCACTAAAAATAAATATATTCCTAATTATTTTCTAAATATATGTTCTTCACATTATCACACAGATATCCAAATGATGATTTGTGCTTTCCTAACAGGAAAAAAAAAAGATATTTTTATATATGGACATATATGTCTATATAAGAATATATCAAGGTGTTTTACATCCAAATTGAAATTATATTTCCTCAGAAACAGCTTCTGCTAAACAAGAGATATTTAATAATCTAGTTACAACACCTAACGATGTAGGTTAACTATTTGTTCATTTAACAGTTGTAAATATATACTGTGTCAATTACCTAAATTAGGTGAAAGAGCTCAGTGTGAGTAGGGCAGACTGATACAAATACACACTACAGGAAAAATAAGGAAGCTTGCTTGTTTCACCTTATGTTCAAAAGCATCTTTTCACATAAGACTGCTGCTCATGCCAATTCAAATGGCTTATTGTCCACCTATTTCCTTTGCTAACACACAGAATAGAAGGACACTCACATCACGCAAGTCTCTTCACTGACATATCTACTATCTTCGACATAAGAAACACCTCTCCCTTAAAAAACATGCTTTGCCTATGACACACACCAACCAAAATGCTGCAAAACAGCACTGTCAAACACACCTCCAGTGCTTCATTTGGCCAGGGTAAGCAGTTACGTAGGCACAGCTAGCACAATACTGGCAGATTATTTTCTTAGATACACAAGGCATTTCCTACTGAGAAAATAGCGTATAATATTAATATATAGAGTCTACAGGCAAAGGATGTCTCAGATTGATGGTTTATGGCAAAAATCTGTCATGCAGGCTCAAATGCTGCTTTCTGAGACCATGCAAAAGTTCCATGGATGACAAGGAAAAATTATACACATAGAACTACAGCATATAGCTTTTCCTACTTAAAAATAAATATGTACATATACGTGTATATATACGCCTAAAGTACAAGCATGAAGCATACATTCACATATGCTAATACAAAACATTAAAACGCCTCTTTTTTCCCCCATGATTACAAAAACAATGTCTTTTTACAGCTAACAGCAAACAATGGATGGATATTAACAACTGTAAGCTCTGGAGAACATTCACAAGGTTTTGCAAAGTGATCAGCAGTAATGAAATCCAGAAGAGTTTGGAAAATACAAGAGATTAAAACCAAATTCAGTGGAAGACTGAATGTGTTCCAAAGTGTCTTGAAATACTACAGCCAACTTGTGTTAGCCGAACTACTACCATGTAATATGCTTCAGTACATATTTATTGATTCTGGCTTTCCAGAATCACAACAGCAAAAATATACTTTATCTTGTTCTAATCTCTTAAAGCAAGCAATGATGTACAATAAAGTACCTAAAAGTGCTATTTTAATGTTTAATCACATAGAATGTTTATTTTTAAATGAATACCCAAAAATAATCTCAGCACACAGTAAAAGTTTTCTGCAAATGACTTCAGATTTTGAACTCTGTGATTCCATGAGAAGTAAAAAGATATCATTAACAGACAAAAATGGTGTATCGAGCACATTGTGTGCGTCAGACAGTAACAATCAAGAGGAAACTAATTTTCCAAGAAAGCACTATCTCTTTCGCAAGTTAAGGAGGAAAAAAACCTTTTCTCTTGATCCAAAAATGTTAATTTTTTTTAATGTTTGCTACATATATAAATTTTTACGTGTGCACATCTAATTTTTAAACAAGTGTAAGAAAACAACCTGGCACAGATACACTTGTTTGTGCCTTAGAACCTTTTGAGTTAATAATATCTTTTACTTTGCACTTGCAACAAGTGTGAAAAACATGTACAGTCACTTAACAAGGCTCAGCTTAAATTGTGTTAGTGCTCTTTTTATGAGCCAAAGAATATCCTTCAGTCCAATATTTAAAAGCCCTTAACCCACTTTTCAGACCCACAATACTTTACACAGTGAAACTGGGAAGTTCGCACTTCTGACAAAAAAAAAATGAAAAGGAAAAAAAAAGAAAAACCAAAGCAAAAGTGTTTGCTTATGTTTACACTAGTGATTTTTCCCCTTAAAAGTAAGGGTGTAAGAGACATAATGGGACAGTAAAGGTTTATTGAATATAAAAAAACCCAAGTGACATTAAGCAGCTTCAGATGGTTTTCACACTACCAGCCTTAGCATTTTTAATGAATATTTTTTCATTTTAAAATGGTTTTGTCTGTCTTATAACCATATGAATGACCCACACAAACAACACAAACTTAACAACTGAGCAATTTCCTATGCTGGGGAAGCAATGAAAGTGACTCAAAAAAAAAGTGCTAATGTGCAAAAAACCACACTAATTAAAGAAGTTTCCCTAAAATTTGTTTAGAAATTGAATCCTGAATCCCTATTCAATACAAAGACTCCAAGAGTGGTTCACCACCACACCGTGTTTTACAAGACAATTAAGTGTTAAATCATTAAGTGTTAAATCCAAACGTGGACAAGCAGTTTCAGTCTAACATATGACAGAGGCTGACAAAACAAAAGGCAAAAAATGCATGCACAGTAACGATTTCTGTACTAGTTTTATTACCCAAGTATACAGATACACTATTAAGTATGAGCAGTCGGAAGTTCACCCCTCTTACGCTTATGCCTTCACAAGCCTGTTGGAAGTTGGCACTGATTATGAATGCAAAACACAAAAGAGTTTTCCCTAACCCTTTTTATGGGTTGGCTTCTCCTCTATTGTCCCTCAAGTCACCAAGTACCATCTGGTCCAAAGCAATGCCACAACTGTTTAGCAGTAGGAGGACCTCGTGAAGCAGCACAAGCTCTGCATTCCCAACCGCAGAAGTGGATCTCTGAATCTTTTCTCTAGGGAACATATACTAGTCTTGTTTAGTAAATTTCATACATCTCTGAAAATCTGAGAGAAGTCTCTAGCACTACTGCAAGAAAAATCAGGAAAACACAGAGACAATTTGGACCTAAGTAACAAATCAAATCTACGAACTGCCTCTCTTGAATCAAGTGTATGCCATTAATCATACTTAAACATCCATAATAATATTAAGCAAGCTACTTTGCAATCTTCTTTGCGAATCCTTAAATTCACAACATGCACTGACATAAACCAAAATCAGGCCAAAATGAGACAAAATGTTATTACTGCGAATGCTGCATCGATGTTCACCACACCCCTCCCACACAGTTAAATGATCCCGACGCTCTTCTCCATATCCAGAAGACAAGCTGCAGGAAATAGCATATTCGTATGGAAGCACTAAAACATATTCGGGCTTCAACTTGCCTTACCTCATTGAAAAGGCAGTTTACTCTCCCAGTATAAATCATTACATGATCCAAGACAAATATCTTCACCGTAAACATCCCGCATCCATTTGGAACATCCCCTCTCATCCACACACCAGATAGCAGTGAAAATGTATTTCAAAGCCTGTGAGTCCCAGGCAGAAACCATATTACACGACACAGTACATCACACTGGACATGGGCAGGCGTATTTGAATTCAAAAGGCTTATTTTAACGTACGTCTATTAAATAAAAGCTATCTCTGCATAATTGCAGCTCTAAAAAAAAAACCCTCTGTTTTAATTAAGGAGAAATGATAAAGTAGATTGTATTTCCTGACCAGTGGGTGGATTCCAACGGTATTAAAGATCCTGTGATCATCCTGCACACTTCAGGTTCCCTCTCAGCTTGGCATGTGCATCTGTGCCTTTGCGGCTCCCTTTTCTTTATACAAGTTGGTGCACACGCCGAGCACCCACTTTACCTCATGAAATAAAAATCACAATAAGAAAACGCAACCGGTGAGCTAACAACCTTCCCGAAGCTCACGGAACAATGCAGATATTACACCCGCCACCATCGATCTGCACAGCGACTCCCCCTGCGAGTCCCTTCCTTAAACTGCTTCGCTGCCATCGCTCTCTCACACACCCCGACGTTTGCCCCGAGCCCCGCACCTCGTCACTCACCCGCGATCCGTTCCCTCTCCATTTTGGAACGCCGCTTCCCCTCCCACACCGAGCCCACCCCGCCGGCGAAGCCCGCGGGCGGGCACAAACGCCCCGCTCCCCGCGGCGAGAACTCGGCCTGTGGCTCCCCGGGGTGGGGGCGGCGAGCGCCCGGGGGCACCGCGGGCATCGCCGCCGGCCCGGCCCGCTGTCGACTGCCTGCGCCCCGCCCCGCGCCGGCCGGAGGGCGCCCGGGGCGATGGCGATGCCCAGGCTGCAGCCCCGGCGGTACCTGAGGGGTGCGCGCCGGCGACGGCCCGAGGCGAGCGGGCCGAGCCGAGCGGCGGCAGCCCCGCACTCACCCAGCAGCAGCAGCTTCAGCTCCCGGCGGGCGTCCCGCTTGTCCCGGCGCAGCTGCCGCTCGATCTCGTCGTTGATCCGCCGGGCTTCCTTAGCTTCCTCGCTCAGGCAGCACGCCATGATGGACTCCAGAGTCATTCTTCCTAGCTGGTTCAGACACAGCCCCCACCCCCCCTAAACCCGCACGCACACTCGCACACACGCACCCCGCCGCCGCTCCGGCCCCGGGGGGCACAGGCACTCTTCGAGAGCCCGGGGGCCGCCGCAGGGCAGGCGCGCAGGCGGAGCCGCCTCGATGCCACACAGGGGCGAGAAGAAAGGCAGGGCCGCTGGCGGCGCGGATCCCTGCTCCCTGCAGCTGACAACTCCTCCTCTCCTCTAAATCATGCACCAAACAACATGGAAACATCCACCGCGGCGGCAGCAGCAGCGTTACCTAGCCCAGCCGCCCCTCGCCCCGCTGCCCCCCTTCCCTCGCCGCCGCCCGCAGCCTGCGCGGTCTCCGAGTGTCCCTGGCGGCCGCCGACACCCCCACCGCCCTCCGATGCGACCACCCCACCTCCCGTAGAAGTGCTAATGCCCGCTAATCCCTCCCCCGCCCCGCACACGCACACATCTCCCCGCCCCCAGAGCGGGAGCCCGGCTCCTGCGGGGTGGGCGAGACCGCCGCTGCCCGGCAGGAAGACGTTCGCCGTGACCGCCCCTTCGCCGCGGCCGCTCGCCCCTCCGGCGGGAGTGGGGGGGCCGCTGCCGGGGACCTGCCAGTGCTGGGGCCTGCCGGGGACTGGCAGGGGCCGCGCTTGACCGACTTTTAAAGGGATCGGCTCCGCAGGCGTGGTGCAGGAATATGGCGGCCCGTCCCCCGCTGCCGCTCCCGCTCTCCCTCCGCGCCGCCGAACGCCAGGGAAGAGCAGCCGGGGGAACGGAACCCCCGCCCGCGCTGTGCCGCTCCCCACAGCGGCGGAGGGCAGGGGAGGGGAGGCGCGGGGAGAGACTGGGCGGATTCTCACACCAAATGGCCGCGAGGAGCTCTGCCTGCTGTAGTTTGTCATGCCAAGCAGCGCCTTCCCTACCGCCGTGTTTGCTTTCGCTTCCTTTGTTTTCAGTCGCGGGCACATATTTTTATTTAGTTCCAATCGTAGGAGAGATGACTCGGGTTGTCAGGCACTGGCGGAGAGGAGGCAAGGAGGAAGGGAAGGGAGAACGCCTTCTCCACCTTTGCCTGGAGTGGGAAAGCAGGAAAGCAGAGCGGGACACACGGCAGACCGCCAGGCATCGGGCAGGTTTAGCGCCCTAAAACCCGGCCCTGCAGGGGAAGGCAAAGCCGCGCGTTCAGCAGGGACGCGCTGGCACGCCTCAGGGAAAGGCACCGTCGCGGCCGATGCTCAGCTGCGTGGAGCTCCACTCGCCCCTCGCCTCAGCCCCTGCCTCGCCTCAGCCCCTGCCTCAGGCCCAGTCCCTGAAAGCTGTCCCCACGTAGCCTCCGGTAGCCGCCGGGGTGATGGCACACAATCGGGCAGAATGCACTGACACGACTTCAGTTTTTGTGAAATTCCCACACCTGCACTTCCTCTGGCCACCTCCATATTAAGCTACTTGTATCTAGGAATGTTGCCAAATCTGCTGGGAAACACGTACTAGCCCACATAGTGGGTAGAAGGCCACATCACTCTCCATCCTCTGGTTCCTTTCCAGCACCTGCTGACATCTGTTTTAAAATTTGCATGCACTTTCCTAAAACTTTACCTAAGTACTGATAATATGAATTCAGTAAAGGGATAAGAATTTATCTGTCTTAAAGAGTAAGACTATGAGGGAATAAAAAAAAAATCAAGAAAATAATACATTCAATCAGTTTTTATATCATGAAAAAGTTCATTACTTTAAAAAATGCATGATTTTCCACATAGATCTATATTGTACTAGTATTTATGTATAATGTATAATACGACTTGGAATATTTTTTTTATTCCAGTCAATTAATACATGACTTTTAGTCAAAACTGTGTAGTTCCAGCTATTAATAATAGATTATATTTCATTCAAAGCATATTTTCTATTTTAAAACCTGTATGTATATAGGTGTATCTCTATATACATCTGTTTTATGTTCTGGTTCCAGATGAATGCATTAATATTAAATGCAATAAAGATTTCTAAAGATTGAATTACAGAGACAATAAAAAGCAACAAAAGGGAGGGGGTGTGCATGGTTCTTCCAGAAAATAATTCTCAAGATAGCAGAGTTTTCTTCTAAATGCCAGGTCCAAAAGACTGAAGGTGAATGTATGGTAAAAATCACAAGAAATACTTGATGGATGTTTTGTACACAGTGTTCAAATCCACAGCAACCGTCTTCGCAAATCACATCTTATAAAAAAGGTAGGAACAGGTCAATAAGTTTCCAGCCTTTAGGTAAACTGAATCAAATCCACCTCCAAATTGAGGGCACACCGTTCTATTAAAAACTGTAACATTCTGCAGTTTATGAAGTCTTGACTAAATGTTTTTAATCCTTTTATATGCTCAGTGTAGAAGGCATGAACACAGTGTGTACCTCAAATGTAGAGCTGTCATTTAATGTTGCATTTTTAATGAGAAAAGATACCCCATGGATTGTAAATTTAATCTGTATGTACCGCTCTCATTGATATAATGTGATTTCAAATTTTTACTGAATAAATATCTTCAGATTTTTAATGGATGAGCCATCTAGTCCTGAATCCAGCATCAGCAGATAGCCATGACATATTATTTTACCCATTTGCTTCATGACTTAGTTGAAGTCAGAAGAACCCCTTTATGGACAATTACATGATAATAAACCTATGAGGAAGTTTCTTTCCAGACCTCAATTCCATAATGGTTGGCTTTTGTTTTGAAATGTGAAACGACCTTTATAAATATTTTATCCTAATAAGAACTATCAGTAAATGACAGACATCATTATTGCCCATACAGGTAATTATTTTCCGTAGATACTCTCCACACTGTTACCTAATCCTGGACAGATATTTCCTGATAAGCCTCTTCTGTAGCACTAATAATCTCATATTCCTCTATCCAAGTAGGATCTACTGCATGGTTCATAGCAACCTGCCTGTGAGACATTTTAATGTTGCTTACTGCCACAGGAAATTAAAAGTGAGACTGACAGAAGGAGAAAAGGTGGTATTAAACACCCTGTGTCTTTTATATTCTTGCTTATAAGACTGCAAAGATTGGGAAAGTACCACTCTGTTTTATCATCTCCATAACGTTCTTTGCACTAATCTATTCCAGTTTTCAATTTCTTCCTTCCATATACCTGAAGATATTTATTGCCAATCTCCTCTCTCTCTTCTGCCTAAGGTAGGTTTTCCGTGATGTTTTGATGGATTCCAAGCAGTATCTGAACTTGGTACTCACATGACAGTAAAACAGAAGATTGTGGATAGCAACATCACAGGATTTTCATAGTTAGTCAGTATCCCTTCTTAAGCAATTGGATATCTTGCAAGTGCTTTTTGGTTGCCATTGTGTGTTAAGATGTTTTCATAATGCTATACACGAGTACTTCTCAGTCTTGTTTGTGAATACGGTAAATTTAGAGGCCATCAGTATGTCTGAGGCTAGCAAATTATCCTTCCAGTATGCCATCTTATTCAGGTTTTTGTTTGTTGGTTTTGTTTGGGGGTTTTTTTAGGTGTAAAAAAACCAAACCAAACCAAACCAACAACAACAACAAAACCAACAAAAAACAACCCAACCCAAATAAAATATATTTCTTGTTTCTCTGCTGTTAAATGAGTAACATCCAGTATTTGCAATCCTTCAATTGATATAATCAGTTTGTTGCAGTGTGTGTTGTTTTCACAAAGTGTTACTTATTTCAAAGTAAAAGCTTGTCTCCCAAGGTGCTAACGTACAGGCTGAAGACAAGGGAAGGGTTAAAACTCCCTATTTTTTCACCTACCTTATGTAAAATTTTAGAAACTTGCTTCCTTCTACCTCTTTGCATGTTGAGGTTCTTATGGACGACCTATTTCTGAAAAACCACAAGTATTTTTCAGTACGCTTTTGTTGTTGAGAGGCCTCTCCAGATATTACTTTCCACTAGAGCCAGAGGAGGAGTGTTGTGTAGGGAAGCGCGCGTGGCACCCCCGCCGTGCCCCCCACACTCCCCAGAGCGCGGCACAGCGCGATGCCAGACGCGGGGGTGCGCGCAGCCCGTGGCACAGCGCCCCGCTCCGGGAGCGTCCATCCCCGACACAGCGTTCCCCGCTGGAGCGCGCGGGCGCCGCGCCTGCTCTGGCGGAAAAGGCTGAAAGGACAATGTCCTGTAGGCATAGTGAGATGCAGACCACTGTTTCTATGGCATTAAGTTGCCAGATCACCTGCATGGGCCAATTGTTCCCATATTGTTCTGCGCAGGTCTGGTGGAACAGATTCATAAATTTCAACCCTCAAACTACTCTCTGCCCCCCCTCAAACCAAAATATGCTTGACCTAGCCACATGACACAAATTACATTAACAGATTGGTAGGGTATGAGCTGATAGCACTGTAATATGACAGCTCACTGAAAAGAGATCCCTAAATGTTTAGTATTGGCCCCTGCTATCTCTCTTGTTACTTTAGTCCTATTGTTTATCTACTGTTTTTATCTTGAAATGGATGCCAATTATGGATCCAGGATATCTTATTTGTATTTTTATTATTTGGCAATTATAAAAATTAAAATCTCCTCCCAAAAGTTTCAGCAAAGCCTGTGATTAAATGTTCCACCCAGAATCTAGTGTGTGGGGATACTAGCCTTCCATTTCTGTGACCTAAATTATAAAGTCATATTTTGGCATCATAGGAATACTACTGTTTCTGTCCAGATACCTTTTACCTGTACTTATTATGTTCATCACAGTCAACTACGTTATTCTTTAAGCTTTTTGAATTTTTTTACAAGGCAGCTTTTTTTCTTTATGGGATTTTTTTTGTGCAACTCCAAAGTAAGTTATTCATATATATATTCACACTTATTTATTACCCTACAGAGACTTTGTATAATGTCTAGTTTACTTGCAGTCAGTAGGACATCTCATGCTTTTCTGGATTATAAGTGTTAACAGCTTTAGATGTTTGTATTATTTATCTAAGACCTCAAACTTTCTTTTTCTGTTCTAACTTTTACTCATAGAATCATAGAATCATAGAATCAGATGGGTTGGAAAGGACCTCTGAGATCATCAAGTCCAACCCTTGATCCACTACCACCACAGTTGCTAGACCATGGCACTAAGTGCCACATCCAGCCTCATCTTAAAAACCTCCAGGGACGGAGAATCCACCACTTCCCTGGGCAGCCCATTCCAATGGCTGATCACCCTCTCTGTAAAGAAGTCTTCCCCTACAGTCTGCTCTTGGATATATGCTTCCTAATTCTGATTTCATTCAAGTTTCATAGTATAGTAATTCCATTATTTTCAATGAAATGACACTGGTTTTCATCATCAAATGCAGAAATATCAGACCCTGAACTCCATTTAAGATGTTTAACATACACACCGTAATGGATTACTTCTCCAGTTTGTTCGGTGACTATTTCCTCACACATCCTCAGAAACAGTCTAACCATTAGAAAGAATAAACTGGTAGGCCCTCATTTCCACCTTAGTTCTCACTGCATCAAAAGACAGGGAGACAAGAGTTACACAGTAAACAGAAGTAGTTCTTTAAGTATTTCTTTGGAAAGTATAATTTATAATTCCTTCCATCATCCAAAGAGTGCATCAGCTGAAGTTATTTTCTTGCAATCCAAAGTACGTCGCTCAAATGACCATGGATAACAAACTCATTGGCCATAATTTTATAATGAAAGACTTATCTAAAATCAAAGCATGCTTCAACACTTCTTACAACTTCACAACAAAGTTTAGCATGTAAAGTGAAAAGTTATTTTTCCAGTGAATATGAACAGAAAATAAATGCCCACTTTCATTGAATAGTGCTTCCTAAAATTGCCTTTTCAATAGGTAATTCAAATACAAATTCACTGCAAGAATTTGGAAGATTTAGTAATGCCTTATATCTTACATTAATAGGAGCATCAATATCTTTGGCACATTACTACCAAATCTCATAATGAAAAACAAAAGGAAATATCTCAGTGATAAGCGACATAAGGATAAAAGTTATGACCTAGTCAATTGTATTTTCAGATGAACAATTATATTATTTTTATTGATATAGATAATTTTATTAAATGGTAACAAAAGTCCATCAGGAGACTGTTTCCAGTATTTATTGTTTTAAAGTGAATGCAGAGAAGGATCTCAAGACAGGAGGTGATCAATGTTTTCCTTTAAGTGGAAGTACAGTAATAAGGGAGGTATCTTTCTTTCTCTGTATGAAAATCTACTAGAAAACTTGTGGTACTAAGAGAAAATAGTCCTCTCTAAGTCTTATATAAAGCCATCACAAATACTTGACAAAAGTAGTATTCCTGCAGAAGTATTTCAAACAATAGAGAAAACTGAATTAGAAGATAGCAAAATAATTGGATTCTATTTGATACTTCAGCAGGAATTGAGGCTCTCAGTTACATATTGAAGTAAAAATGTGGGTTGTATTGTAAGCCTCAATTTATAACTATGTTACAGCTTTAGTTAGATAACTTTAATTATAACTATAACCTCAGTATACAACAGGACAGCCAGATAGTATGTTTCCTGAGTCAGTATGGGGTGATTTGTGAACTTGAACTTAGGCAGAAATGGAAAAAATTCTCTTGCCTGACATGCACAGCTAATACTAGCAGTACAGTGACTACTGTATATTAGTCAATTTCCCCTGCAGTTAACACTGAATTTAGACAGGGTTCTTCACTATAGTCTTACAGAAGATTCATGAATCTATAATAATATTTGAGGGAATTATGGAAATTTATCAGTAGAGAAAAGGATAACACGACTGGTTTCATTTGTTCCAAGAGACAGAAAAAAGAGATTTTTCAACACTTACAAAATGCTGCTTTGGACATATATAGAGAGTTGTATAGAGTGCTAAGATGATTTAAATACAAATATTAATGAAAATCAGGTATTACTCTGGTATGGGTATAATAGAGAAGCAGGCTTGTCAGGGTGCTGTATTTCTATTAGACTGCTTCCTAATGTGGCTGTATTTTGAATTGTGGGTTTTACCCACAGTTTTTAATTTGTAATTACCTTACATAGAACCTAAATAAAAATAACTCTGAAATTTCATTTTTGTTTTCGTCGTTATGTGTTTAAAGAGATTGCAAGAAGTTACTTTTTTACTCCAAAATAAAGAATGTTTAATGCATCGACAACTTTGAAGAGACTGGGAAATTTTCAGAAGAATCAGTGTTGAAATTTTAGGTTGGATACTGAGAACAACTGTAGCTGTATTTTGAATTATGCCGCATATTCGAACCTCTTGTATTTATACGGGAAAACTTTTGCCATTAATACCTTCTTATGCTAAGAAACTAGTCACCATTACGTGAGATTTACCAGGAAAAAAAAAAAAGCGTTTAGCTCCCCCTACTGTATATTCCACTGCATACAGAAAGATGGAAAACCTGGATTTAAAGATGGAAAACCCGAATTTTGTTCTGATGGGTAAAATGTCAGTCAGGTAAAAGAAAAATTTAACAGTAAAAAGTTCCATTTTCAGTTTCTGGTAATGTGCAATTAACAGTGGAACCAGAGTGTTTAAGGTGTTTTCTAAGTTCTTAGTAGTCTCAAGTTTTTTGGCATTTATAGCACGTGCACAAGCATATATACTTCGACATGTAACAGTTTTTCAAGTCCCCTGTGCAATGATATGATTTATTGTTTGTGTATGCTCACACTTAATTTTGTTCCATTTAGATGAAATTGGTGGATCGTAGGACTTGTTAAATATTGGCGCATTCATACAAGAGATGAATATAATTTACTTTTCCAAGTAGCTTTTAATAAGTTATTATTTTTTCAGACAAGTGATTTGGGATCTCCCACATACTGCAATTTCTAATAATTAATATTTGCAAATCTACTTTTGAGTTCTTTTACACTATTGCCATGGCAAGTAAGAAAGAGTACTTTTAAGAATTTTATAGTCTGGTCCATATACTCATTCACATTACAAATACTTTTCACTGAATCTAACTGTTTAATCTCACAATGGCCAGACTTGTTTATAATATAATTTCTGAGTTCAAGATCATCATGATCAAAGCACTTTTGTCTATGTTCTTCTTTAAATAAGTCTTATTTTCTTCCAGGAAAAAAAAAGCCTGTCTTTGCACATAGACTGAGCTTTATATGTAGTTCTGTGCTTTCATTATTTTAACAGCTGCAAAATACTAATGTGCTGGTTATCTCATTGTTATACCCATTCTCATAAAGAGTCTCTGCTAGACTCTTCACGGGTGACCTTAAGGTGGTAGTGTTGTATCAAAAAAGAAAAAAGGTAATATTCTCTAGTATGTCATATATATATTGGTACTTAGGCATAAGTTTCTCTGTGGAGTTCAAAATTCTTCTAATGAAATATTTTTTACCATTCTGATTTCCAAAATGTAGTTCAGCAAACCCCTATTTTTTGGCCTCATAACACCGAATACTGTTTGTTCTTCACTGAGGGGTGAGGTGAGTAATAGCGAGCTGGTGCAAGGGTCTTGCTTTCAATAAAAAAGGCCCAGCAACGAATGGCTTAATAAGATAACTGTTTCAAAAAGACAGATTAAGACGAGGAATAAACATCTTACATCTTACATTCCAGGTGCTGGCACCCCATGTTCATGCAGCATTGGTCAGAGCACCAATGGATTTTTCCTTGTCTCAGTGCACAGAGCAGATCCTATCTTGGAGGGAAAACTCACCCTTTCAGTCATTTGAGGTCACATATAACTTCCTTACAAGAAAACAATTCCGTTTAAGGGCAAGGCCACAGAGAAGGTGTCATGGCAGTGCTGAGCAGAAGCTGCCCACAGGCTCTTCCAGCACCAGGGTGGGCTGGGCCTGTCCTGGGGCTGAGGGAGCTGTGCAGCGCAGAGTGGTGCAGCACAGCCTGAAGGCCACGCTGCCCGTGTAACACCTGCCCATGTTAGTTGCAGTGTCTCCCAGCCAGGATGAATGCATTTCACCCCTTGAGCCACATACAGTTTGCCTTTCCCAAATATATATTATAATTTACACATTATATTAATAACATAAATGCTTCTCAAGTGCAACTTCCAATAGAGCAAACACGGCCCATTCAGGTTCACCAAATGCTCAAGATTAATATCTTCCACAAGGCTCCAATATAGTATCTTCTTGCACTCTTTTCAAAGTGGTCATGTTGCTCTTTTAGGCATTTGTGGTAGTTCATGATAAAATGAACCAACTAAACCAAAATGGTTGATTTTTGGTCTCACTTTTTTATCTCATTAGAGACATAGTGCTCCAAGATTCATTTGTTTTTAACCTCAGATCATTCACAATTTTTCTCTCCCCTATGTTGTCCAGAGAAGGCCAATGAAGCTGGTGAAGGGTCTAGAGGGTAAGTCATATGAGGAGCAGCTGAGGGATCTGGGATTGTTTAGCCTGGAGAAAAAGAGGCTCGGGGGAGACCTTATCACTCCCTATAACTACATGGAAGGAGGTTATAGCAAAAGATTTATCAAGTCCTAAGTTGAGGCTTCATCATATGTAATACTGGAAACAGCTGACCATAGTGAGAACAGCCAGTTCTGGCAGTGAGCTGAGAGTACTGTTCGTTACTGGAATTCTATGTTATAAAATGTAGACCCTATTTACTACTGTTTGCTTAATCTCTTTTACATTCCCTTTTTGTCTCCATTGTCCCATTTGACTGCTTTGTTCATGTTGCATATTTTCAAGCTTTAGTACCAGATCTGCTTTATAAGACATGTGGATAGACAGCATTGAACTGTTTAGAAGAGCATTTCCTTTTTTCTCTGTTTAGTGTCTAGAACATTGAGATTCCAGTCCTAATTGATAGTAGTTGTAAGAGAAATACATATGCAATGCCCTATGTAACATAGGTATTTCAACAATAGGAGTTTTTTCAGCAGGAATGTTTCCTTCTCTTTGCCATGGCAAAGCCTTCTCTTCACTCATGTAGACCCCCTCAACAGCAGAACTCAGTTCAGAGAAAACATCAGCCATGCTACACTAAATACTACAAGCTAAATTTAGCTACAAGCTAAAAACTACAGATTTAGCAGATTTATATGCATCACTATTAGTAAAAGGTCACCATTAGTTAATAGCTCCCATGTTACTAAGCAAATATAACTATTTTGATTCAGGACGTTGTTTCCTCAGTCAACATTTGGGATCTGTTTTGCTTCTGGCTTTTGGGTTACCTTTTAGCACCTATCATCCTCACAACCTCTAACAAGCTTTCTCCTTTGCAGGAGCATACCCAACAGACATGTTCTGTGTAATATTCTCCACGATGACTATTTTATAGGAACACTTCTAGAAACAATCTGAGTCTGTTATTGAACAATTACAGTAAAGATTAGTTTACATTTACATATAGATTTTGTGGCCACGTGCCACCAGATGAATTTTTATTAGCTTTGATTAGTCATTGTGATATTTAAAATTCAGCAGAATTACAAAGGCATTGAAGTGTGCTGAATTACTTTTTGATTAAAGCCTCAGAGAGATTCATAGAGACAACATTTGAAATCAAGGTTTACCTTTGCTATAAAAACATAGTTTTTCTTATAGTCTGTTACCTGTACTAGCATGAACAGTTTAATATTTCAGATTTTAAAAAAACTTTCATAACATGTTGTCTAGCCAAAAAAATGCAGCCTTTAATTGATAAACTACACTAATACAGTCAATGTGGTTTTTTTCTTCCACTAAGAGCAAAGTCTAATCAATATTTGTCTAGCAATCCTGACTATCTAACTCCTAAGGTAGCAATAAACAATAAATAGCAGTACAAAGTTGGTTCTAAATATTAAATGTAAATATGTTTGATGAATTAAGTATTTTTTAGAATTGTATTTTACTGCCTGTAATACAGGCTGCTATTCTTAATCTCACTCAATTTTTTTGTGTATCTTCATAAAAATAAGAACACAGCTACAGTGTGGTAATTGCAAAGCACTTGGCTGTAGACTCCACTTAACACAAACAGATTTACGTACATGAATAGAAGTGAAATTATCTTTTTAGATGTTTTGCTAAGTAAGTACAGGCTGCAAAGCCAAAAGCCAGTGGAAAAGGCCTTGTCTTTCTAACAGTTTATCTCATGTCTAGATATTGGAGAATTGCAATACCTGACTGCTGATCTTAAAGGCAGATGTATTGTAGAAAAAAAAAAAAAAGAAGTCTACATATAGAAATGCCAGTGGGAGAGTTGAAAACGCAGTCATACTCAATCTGAAAATACCTATTTTTCCTTAGGATAATTCTAAATATAAAGAACCATGGTCAGTAAATTATAACATATCGGATAATTGCAGATGGATTGGCAGTCAATACTATTTACTACATAGAAAGAAAGATTATTTCATAAACCTGCTGTACATATTGTAAATGTTATATGCATGCAAAAAATGTCACTTGCCAACCCACTGCCTTGGGTGTCAGGTAAGGGGTCTCCCAGCTTTGAGGGGTAACCTTCAGAGGCATCCTTGCCCAAGTGGGGATGGCCACTGCACAGCCAGCTGCTGTGAAGGGAGAGCTCAACAGGCCCTGATGGTTGCATATATTTGTAGTGTAAAGTGGCTGATTCACGGTCAGATTTTCTGCTATGTTCATGCAGTTTTGGCTGCTTATCAGCCCAGTCTCCAGCCAAGCCATTTTTGGGGGGTGTTTGGTGCTGAATTTTCACTGATAACATTACACAATAGGATTAAATCTGTTTAGACCTACTTGCTGAGAATCTGCCCAAACCAAAGTCTGGTTAGCTTAAACAGGAGTGCATTTGTCACACCATGTAGATTGGGGTTATTTCACAGGATCATGACTCACTGCATCACAGTGTAGTCTCCTATTGCTGTTGGGGATCAGTGTAACCCCTTTCATAAACACATGGAGCTCCAATTCCTAACAAGTTATTTTTGCTCCCGCTGTTGGAAAGAGATTCCAGTATCTGGCTGCTTGAATGGTTGAGGGGCTTCTTTTGCTGTTCCAGCCTAAATGTGTTTGTTCCTGGGCTATTTATTCACCACATAGGGGACACAGGACTTCATCAGGACTCTCTGCTCCAGGTCCCTGTCTAGTACATTCTTTTGAATCCATTTCTAAGGTATTTTATCAGAACTTTTAATTTGTATTTGTTTTCTTTGAACCTAGATTTACTTGGATCAATAGAATTAGCTGTCCAGTATTAGCCAAATATTGTCTAAATCCCCAATTCAGCAGCTTTTTCCTGTTCAAGAAAATGCGTGAACACAGTTGAGCATATTGATTTCATTAGTGCTTGCATTCCCTTTTTCGTAGTACAGGAAGGCATTTTTTTTGTTTTGTAGTAAATCACAGTAGTAGCATCAACATGAATAATAACTTTTATCAATTTGAGTCAAAAAAGGAATATCTCTTATTACCAGACATGAGGAATAAAGAAAGTTGAACAGTTATTACTACCTGCCTGACAAATAAGCATCATTCTCAATGTTATAACTCTTGTTTTTCAAAAAAATTAAGTGATAATCTGTCAATTATCTTGATTAGTAAAACCTAAAGTTACAAAGAAAATCTAACAGTAAAGACTGAAATATGATGGAAGACTGTTAAGCAAATATGGCATGCCTTCTCTTCTGTTTCCTCAGGAGTTTTTGAAAGATCTCATGGAACAATTGATCTTGGATCAATGAGCATCACTGTAATATTCACAATGATGTCATGTTGGGACAGCAAAAGAGGCCTTCAGGACAAGAGCCATTTCATTCAAAGCACTTTTCAGGTGCTTTGATTCATTCCTGCCTTCCTGCTCATTCCCACTCTTCTCAGGATTGCATCACTGCACACCTCTACATCCATCTTCACAGCTCTAGCTTTGCTTTCTCTCTCTCTTTTTTATTTTCTTTTTTTTTTTACTTTTCTAAATGACACCATCACTTGAGAAACATCTAGCTTCTGTTTAGTACTCAGTGCAGGATATTCTCATATTATATTCTTTGGAATATGCGCTGAGTCATTAGCAGGATAAGCTCTTAACTGTAATGGCAATAGTATGTACCTCATTGTCAAAAAACTTTTTTCATAAAAAATCAGCCTGTTACTGCTGTTTACTTTATATATGTTTTGTAAACTGTATTTCTAGGTTTGCTATGCTCTTCTGACTTTGTCTCAGTTTGAAGAGACTGGAATGTTTGCTAAAGAGGATGAGTTACGAGACAAACCAAACTCCTCTCTCTCAGCAATTGTAAATTCAAAATTAAGGGGCTTTAATCAAGGAAGTGTGAAAAAAACCACCAGAAGAAATAATAGCCCTTTATTAAAAGATATACGTATGTTGGCAAGAACAGTAACAGAACACAAAAAAACTAGACAATAGTCCTGTACCCAGAAGTTCCCTTCAAACAAAAAAGTCTGAACACTCCTCTGTCCTTTAGCGCAGTTCTAATCGTGGCCTGCAGGGGGCGCTGTTGGGTCACTGGAGGTGCAGAGCCTGCAGTGCTCGGTGTTGGCCAGCAGGGGGCGCTGTTGGGTCACTGGAGGTGCAGAGCCTGCAGTGCTCGGTGTTGGCCTGCAGGGGGCGCTGTCGGGCCCTGGCGGTCACCGCGCGGGAAGGGGGTCTGGGGGATTGGTCTCGGATGGCGGGAGAAGCCAAAAAGAAAACAGAGACCCTTCCCCCAATGGGAGAAGGGCAGGAGGAAAGAACAGTCCACCCCCACGAGACTCACTGTTGTTCTCAGATGACAGTGTCTCAAGGTTCCTCCCTTCTCTCCCGGCGAGCACACAACTCTCGGATGAAAAACTCAGTAGGTCCCAGCTGGAGTCACAAGGCAGTGTGTGAGCCGACTGAGGCCGGTGGTCAGGCCTCACCAGGACGAAAGGCCAGAAAGACCAGCTTTTAGGCCTTTTTTCCAAAAAATGTCCAGACACAGACCCTGTCTCCGTCCCAGAGAGAGAACTCTGCAGTCTGATCTCTCCCCTCAGAGAAGAGCCAGCCACCCCCTCCCAAAACTCCTCCCCTCTCCTCCCAGCCTCTGATGGACCATCCCTTAGGAATGCAGTCTGGCCAGCTAGATTCTTTTGTAAGGCTAATTGACCCCCTTCCCCCCACTCACTCTGTTTTCTTACAGTGGAGCAGGGGAAGAAAAATTCCCCTATTGGATTTATAACCTATAACAGACCTGGAAAAAAATGCAGTGGGCAGTAGCTACTTTCTCAATTAGCATTTTCCTTTCAGAAATAATTACACTTTCATTACTACTTGCTCTGTTCCAGCAGATATCCATTTGCCTCTGATATCCAGATAATAACTTATATGTTTAAGGATTTTTTTAAAAGATATATGGCAGTTGTGACTTAGGGATGGTATTCTGTATTTTAGTCCTCCCACTAAAAAAAACCAAAACACATACCACTTCTCCCCCACCTCCAACTGGACACACAAAAGACAAAGATCACTGCTTGAGATAAGAACAATTTACTGGAAAAAGCAATGAGATAAGAAAATGAGCAGTAACAGGAATAATATCAATTAAAAAAAAGTGTACAAAAGGGAGAGTGGTTCACATCAAAAAATGCTCACGACAGACCTTGTGACAATAAACAACACTGCATGGGTCTTCCTGCCATATTTTCTCTACCAGATGGGACCCCTTCTCGCTGGAAGAGAGTCCCTTCTTCCCACCCTGTCAATGACAGGAGGTGATATAAAGAACCTGTGTGTCCTAGACATGCCACCTTCTGGCTACTGCAAAAAATTAACCCTGTCTTGGCTGGACCCAGGACAATGGACAATAAAAACAATATTTTTGAATTTGTGTTTAGTTTTCAAGATTGAGAATCATATGTGTCTTACACTATCCCAATAATCATACAGGCACTGGCAGTAATTTGGGGCGGAAAGAGATAAGGGAGTTGGGAATGAAGGAGTGAAGTTGAGGTGGGAAGAAAAGGGAGTGGGTAGGTAAGTGTCTTTGATTCTCATCATCAAACTCTTTTTAACTGGCAGAAAATTAACCTTCCTCAAGTCAAGTCTGTTTTGCTTATGATAGTAATTAGCAAGCTGTCACTCTGTCTTTATCTCAGCCTATGGGCATTTCTATCTTGTTTTCTTTTTGCTTGTCCCATGGAAGAGTGGTGAAAGAGCAGCTGGGTTGGATACGTGTCTGGTAGCCAGCCAAAGTCAACACACCAGATACAGCATGTGCCACGTTAGGCCATATGCCACAGCAGAACTTGGGCCTTAATTAGACTTTTCAGGTGGTAATGTAAAATGAGTGGGCACTATATACAACAACTAAATAATTAAAATAATGGCTAAAAATTCCAGCATCACCATGTCATTATACCTTCAAACTGCATCAGACAGAGTGTCAGCATGGTTTGTATCTCTAACCTTGTGGGTTGGACATCTGAATTTGCAGACTATCAGTTGGTGCTCAATAATGTAAACAAAGTTATCTATTAATAAAGTCACATAGAATAAAATATGTACGTATTTTACATATGTAAAATACAAAAAATACTAAAATGTTTTTCATGCAGTGAATGTATATTCAGTAGTTAACACATGTTGGAGAACACATAGAAACACCATCCCTATAATTACAGAATCATAGAATAGTTTGAGTTGGAAGGCATGGACATGGTTGCTTGCTCCAGGCTGCAAGTGGACATTACCATGTCATGTCCAGCTTTTCATCCACCATGTCATGTCCAGCTTTTCATCCACCAGTGCCTCCAAATACTTCTCCTCAGGGCTAGTCTCGATCCATTCTCTGCTCAGCCTGTAGTTGTGCTTGGGATTGCACTGAATTGGTTTCCTGTTTGATAGTCTTCTCTGCCAGTATAAAGATTTATTTATGACTTCTCTAGAAAAAATTGAAATTGAGCGTTGGAGCTGAAAGCAGGAGAAAATGGAATGAAATGATGCTGAGGAGAACAGTGGAAAAATGTGTGAGAAAAGAACTATCTACTTCCAGATTGAGACATTACTGGCAGTGAATTCCAGGGGAAAAAAATTACGTGTTGATCAAAAATATCTGTATAGGCAATTCTTAGGTACCATCAAATAAATGCCATCTTAGAACAACTTCATTTTATTCTATACTCCTACTCCTATACTTCTCTACTCTTAATCTCATATTTCTATACTCCCACTGCTTCATTCCGTGTCCCTTCCTACCTCCACATGCACTGAATGTGATGGTGGATTTTGCCCTTTAACATTTTTCAAACAATGAACCTAAGATCGGCTTGCTATCAGACCGCTTCTCTTTCTGAGTCAGCCTAGTGTTTCTGTGACTTTATATGTCACTGTTGTGACAGTGTTTGTCCTTGCCTACAGTTGTGAAAAACACTATTTTGGGGGAAAATGGGATGTTTCTTTTGGTGTTTTCTAAATGCTATCAACTATATATACATTTCAGTTAATTACTAAATTTCCTATAGGACTATCATCTTGAGAAAGTTCAAGCAGCATTGCAGAATCTTTAGTGAGTTGAGAATTTTCTTACTGTAAGAGATGAAGTCTCCTTATCTAATTTTTATTCAGTTTATAATATGGATTATATACAATAATGCCAGCATTTGCTTCTGAAAAACTTCACTCCTCTGACACTCTTGAACAATAATATTAAAATGTTACTATAATATTTTTACTTCATCTCAACTGCCTCATCAAGTCAAGTGAATCCAACATGGTTTTCCAGGCTCTTTTAAATAGTTAACACATATTAGATGGATGTCGTCTGACCTCTGGAGGAGCATCAAAGATTCGGGGTAAATAAAAAGAAGGTAAATCTTCCCTGTAGGAGAGGTAATAACCAGAACATTAGTTATTATATGAAGAAAACTGATACTCTAGTAAAGAACTTTTCTGCTGTCATTTTATCTTTTTTCCTTCTGCAAAACAGTACCACTGAACTCAGACAAATGGCTTTCCACAAAGTGTAGGGCAAAGATGAAGACTACTGATGCCTTAAGGTCTATCTAGTTTTTTGATTTTTCTAATTTTTCTAATTTTTATAAGTTTTACAAGTAGTTATATAGTAGATTTAGAAGCAGCAGCATTTCATTCCCTTACCGTTAGCACAGAAACTCTCCAACCCTATTACCCCATTCCATGCTCCCCATATCAATTCTACCCTCTGAATTCCAGTAGACATGTTTAGTCTCACTCTAAGATAGGCCTGTTCTGTTTGGAGAATGCTTGTACCTTGGCCTAAACTGCAGAGTACAGTCAAACTCTGGGTAACTATGTGCCCCCTGTACCCCGAAGAAGATGCAGATTGATGAAGAGAGGGTCTCAGGGACCCCAGCCCCAGTTCCCAAGGGGTGTGACTGAGGGTGGTCCAGGGCAAAAGCCAGAGGGAGGATAAAACCTTGGATTGGACAAGCAGTATTATAAATTGTAACGTGTACAGAGGGACGGGCACGTGCGTCTTGTAATCTTATGCCTAGGCACAAATTAAAACCCTTTCCTTATCTCACCTTTGAAACTAATTTGCCTCTGAGTTTTTTTCTCCCTGAATTTTCTTTAGGCATCACTATAACAGAAGAGGTATTTCTTGCATTAAACAGTGTTCATGGGGGTTTATTATTTTTGACTGAGGAAGCATAGGAAAATTCAGCACCAAAACCATGATTCTACTCAGAATAAGAAATACTCTATGACACAATTAGATGCTTTTATAATGCTTAACTCAAACTTGCAGCTCAGGAGGCAGCCCTAGGAGTCATCATTGATATCTCTTTGAAATCATCAGCTAAGTATGCATTAGCAGATGAAAATGTAATAGGATGTTGGCAAATCACCAAAAGGGTGCTGAAAACAGATCAGAGGCATCTGCTTGAGTTTAAATATCAATGAGTCTGTGTTTTGTGGGTACTATGTCCAGCTTCGTTTTCTCCATTGCAAGAAGTATGTAGAGGAGTTAGAGAAAGCTCAGAGAATGGATGACTGAAACAGTCACATAGTAGAGCAGCTGCTCTGCAAGAACAAATTAGAAGTCAAGATATTTTATTGAACTTTTAGTTCTCTCTTTTGAAAGAAACTTGTATCTAGAAGTCTAAAATGGTCTCCGGATTACCATGATAGAAAAGCTCAAAAGTATACAAAAAATCCTGAGTCAGAGTAAACTTCCTTTAATGTCACATGGGCACTTGCTATTAGCAGAACATAAGAATTCAATATTGTCCTGGTTCTGGCCAGGACAGGGTTAATTTTTGCAGTAAACAGCGGGTATGGCTAAGACCTAGGGGTTATTGTACACCATCTCACCTCATTTTCTAGGGACAAGGGGAAGGAGTCCCTTCCAGGTCAGGTAGTATGGCAGTAGTGCGGTATTGTCAGGAGGTCTCTGTGTGGTCAGCAACTGCATTTGAATTATTCTTCTCTGGTACACTTGTTAATATTGTTGCTGCTACCATTCATTTTCTTATTTCATTTGCTGCTTCCAGTAAATTGTTCCTGTGTCAACCTGTGATCTTTACCTTTCATGTCTCTAATTCTTCTCTCTATCCTGCTGAAGGAGGAGGGAAGGGGTGAGTGAGTAGCATGTGGTTTGGAGTGGGAACATTAAACTGGGGAATACCATTTCTAAACCATGACAAATATATATTGAGTAAAATGTCAGAAGTGATTAAACCAGTAATGATGGAAAGCTGAACAAGAGGAATCCAAATATTATTGTAATCATGTGCTAAATAATTGATAAACTAATTCAATTTCATTGACGTAATCCAATCTTACCCTGTATAGCAAAGTACAGGTCTGGCAATGAAAGTCATATCAGAACATTTTCTGCCTGTGCTGCTAGTTGCCTTTGCTTGGTCTTCTTCAAGTCACAGTGCATGGGCATTCAGAGGGGATACCTAGCTGTTCAGCAGCAGTGCCAACTACGCTAGCTCTCTGGGTGTCTTGGTTCGTGACAGTGCCTGGGAGATGTTTTTCCCAGAAAATTCTATGTTCTTCAGGTATTAGTATCCCCTTGAAATACCATCTTATGCATTAATATTACTAATGTGGAATGAGAATAGACAATATTCCTCCTTTCAAATTCTATTTGAAAGTATACATTTTTATATATATGTATTTTATTCTACGTGATTGAGTCTGTTGTAATCCATATATTTAACCAGCAGATAAAAAGCACATCTCTTGATGTGAGCCATCGATATCTCTCTCTCTTGAAAGAGCCATTGACCACTACCCTCTGGATGTGACCATCCAACCACTTTCTTATCCATCTAACAGTCCACTCATCAAATCCATCTCTCTCCAATTTAGTGAGAAGGATGTTGTGGAGGACTGTGACAAAGGCTTTACAGAAGTTAGGTAAGTGACGTCTGCAGCCCTTCCCTTGTCCACTGATGTAATCACTCTACCATAGAAGGTCACTAGGTTGGTCAGGCAAGACTTGCCTTTGATGAAACTGTGCTGGGCTGTCTCGAATCACTTCCCTGTCCCCCATGTGCCTTTGCGTAACTCCTGGGAGGATCTTCCCAGGCACAGAGGGGAGGCTGACAGGTTGTATGTTCCCGGGATCTTCCTTTCTATGCTTTTAAAGATGGATACAATGTTTCCCTTTTTCTAGTCACCCAGGACTTCACCCAAATGCCATTACTTCCACACGGATGGTGGACAAAGGAGGTCTCAGTGCCCCGAGCTGGAGGACCATGTCTGCAAGAATGATCAACTCCCAGTTGAACTTGAAATTGTGCAGGATCTGCTATTCCAGCTGGACCTCTACAAATCTATGGAGCCTGATGGGTTTCATCTCAGAATCCTCAAAGAGCTGGGTGATGTCATCACAAAACCTCTTACAATGATTTTTGAGCGGTCTTAGGAATCCAGAGAGGTCCCAAGTGACTGGAAGCTGGCAAATGTTGTGCAATTTTCAAGAAGGGCAAGAAGGAGGACCCTGGAAACTACAGGCCTGTCAGTCTCACTTCAGTGCCTGGTAAAATTATGGAGAAGATTATTCCGGGAAGTATTGAAAAACATCCGAAAGACAACACAGTCATTGGTCACAGCCAGCACGGCTTCATAACAGGAAAGTCCTGCTTATCCAACCTGATTTCCTTTTATGTAACTTACCTAGTTGATCAAGGGAAGCCAGTTGATGTAATTTTTTGGATTTCAGTAAAGCTTTCAATACTATCTCTCACAGGATCCTTCTGGACAAACTCTCCAGCACACAGCTGGATAAACATATCATGAGCAATTGGCTCATGAGTTGAGTACAGAGGGTAATAGTGAGCGGGGTGACATCAGACTGGTGACCTGTCACTAGTGGGGTTCCACAGGGCTCCATCTTTGGCCCTGTGCTCTTCAACATCTTCATAAATGACTGGGAAGGGATACTGGAAGGGATACTGAGCAAGTTTGCAGATGACAAAACACTCAGAGGAGCTGTTGACTCCCTGGAAGGCAGGGAGGCCCTGCAGAGAGACCTCAACAAATTAGAGGACTGGGCAATCACCAAGCAGGTGAAGTTTAACAAGGGGAAGTGCTGGATTCTGCACCTGGGTTGGGGCAAGCCTGGATGTTCATACAGACTGGGGAATGAGATGCTGAAAAGCAGTGCTGTGGAAAGGGACCTGGAGGTCCTGGTTGATGGCAAGCTGAATGAGTCAGCAGTGCCCTGGCAGCCAAGAGGGCCAACCATGTCTGGGGGGGCATCAGGCAAAGCATCGCCAGCCGGTTGAGGGAGGGGATTGTCCCGCTCTGCTCTGCACTGGGGTGGCCTCACCTTGAATATTGTGTGCAGTTTTGGGCACCACAATATAAGAAAGATATTAAGCTCTTAGAGAATGTCCAAAGGAGGGCAATGAAGATGGTGAAGAGCCTTGAGGGGAAGCTGTGTGAGGAGTGGCTGAGGTCACTTGGTGTGTTCAGCCTGGAGAAGAGGAGACTGAGGGGAGACCTCATTGCAGTTACAACTTCCTTGTGAGGGAAAGAGGAGCGGGAGGCGCTGATCTCTAATCTCTGTGGTGACCAGGACCCAAGGGAATGGCTTGAAGTTGTATCAGGGGAGGTTTAGGATATTAGAAAGAGGTTCTTCACCCAGAGAGTGGTTGGGCACTGGAACAGGCTTGCCAGGGATGTGATCACAGCACCAAACCTGATAAGAGTTCAAGAAGCATTTGGATGATACTCTCAGGGACATGGTGTGACTCTTGGGGATGTTCCTGTGCAGGGCTAAGAGTTGGACTTGATGATCCTTGTAGGTCCCTTCCAACTCAGCATATTCTGGGATTTTGTGATTCTGTGAGTTTTCAAAACGTCATTGAGAGTGGCTTGGCAACTGCATCAGCCAACTGCCTCAGGACTCTGGGATGCATCCCATTGGGTCCCATTGGCTTACGTACATTCAGATTCCTCAGGTGCTCACAAACCTGATTTTACTTACAGTGGGAGAAACTTTGCTCCCCCAGTCCCCCACCTGCTGTCTATCCACTCAAGAAGTGTAGGAAGAGAGGTTGCCATTGAAGACTGAGGCAAAAAAGGTGTTGAGTAATCTCAGCCTTCTCCTCATCCAGTTTTCCAGTGCTGTTTATCAAAGGGGTATACACCTTTTCTGACCTTTCTCTTCTGGTTAACATGCCTGTAGAAGCCCTTCTTGTTATTCTTTGTGTCCCTTGACAGCTTCATTTCTTAGCTTTGCTTTTGCCTTCCTCAACCCATCCCTACACAACTGAATTTCATCTCTATGAATTTCCCAGGTCACCTGTCCTTGTTTCCACTGTCTGTGCATCTCTTCTTTCCCTTTAGTTTGACTAGCAGTTCCCTACTCAGCCATGCTATCTCTTGCCTTCCTTACCCAATTTCTTGCTCCTGAGGATTGCTAGCTCTCGTGCTCTATGAAAGACTTCCCTAAAGATCTGTCAGCTCTGTTCCACTCTCTTGTCCCTGGGGGCAGTCTTCTAGGGTTGGACAGTCACATCCAGAGAGTAGTGGTCAATGGCTTAGAGTATCAGTCGACATCAGTGACAAGTGGTGTTTCTCAAGAGTCTGTACTGGGACCAGTATTATTTAATATCCTAATTAATGACATAAACAAAGGAGTCAAGTGCAACCTCAGCAAATTTGCTGGTGACACCAAGCTGTGTGGTGCAGTTGACACACCTGAAGGATGGGATACCATCCAGAGGACCTGGACAAGCTCAAGAAGTGGGCCCATGGGAACCTCATCAAGTTTAAAAAGATCAAGTGCAAGGTGCTGTGCCTGGGTCTGGGCAACCCCTTGTATCAACACAGGCTGGGGGATGAACAGATCTAGAGCAGATCTGCTGAGAAGGACTTGGGATGCTGGTGGATGAAAGGCTGGACATGAGCTGGCAATGTGTATTTGCAGCCCAGAAAGCCAATCGTATTCTGGGCTGCATCAAAAGCAGTGTGGCCAGCAGATCTCAAGGGAGTGGATTCTACCCCTCTACTCCACTCTGGTGAGACCCCACCTGCAGTGCTGCATCCACCCCTAGCGTCCTCAGCACAGGAAGGACATTGACTTGTTGGAGTGAGTCCAGAGGATGCCACCAAGAAGGAGGGACTACCTCTCCTATGGGGAAAAGCTGAGAGAATTTGAACAGTTCAGTCTAGAATAGAGAAGGCTTAGGGGTGACCTAATTGTGGCCTTCCATTTCCTGAAGAGAGACCACGAGAGAGCTGGAGAGGAACTCCAGCATACACCAGCATACTCCAGCATTTACAAGGGCATATAGTGACAGGACAAGGGGGAATGGCTTCAAACTGAAGGAGGGTAGGTTTAGAGTAGAAGAATTTCTACTTTGTATTATATTAGGAAGAACTTTGGTGTGAGGGTGGTGAAGCACTGGAACAGGTTGCCAAGAGAAGTGCGATACCCCATCCCTGGCAGCATTCAAGGCCAGGTCGGATGGCACTCTGAGCAACCTGGTCTAGTGGAAGCTGTCCCTGCTCATGTCAGGGCATTTGGAACTAGACAATCTCTAAGATCCCTTCCAACACAGGCTATTCTATGATTCTGTGATATCTGAAAGTTACTCTACTGAAAACACATTTTCTATTGTTCTTCAGCATTGTTTTTCAAAATTAGTATATATGTCAAAATTACTATATAGTAATTACTACTGTTACTGTAACTTACTCTGGCAGCTGAGGCTGTGCAGCTTGGCATAGTGAATCAGAACAGCATGACTAACTCTGTGCAATGACACCTATGAAATGGTTCCCAAGCTACAAGAAAAATTAGGATCCTGAACAGTTAGATAGAAGTGCATTATTTTCCTGGACATAAAATTTTCCTACTTAATTTCAGCAGGAAAAATATATTATTTCACATATGTTATTTTACATATTTAATTTACATTCTTATATATACAATTGTATAGAATTACATATGCTATATATTTTATCCTATATACATTGGTATATATTGTATATATGACGTCTTATTTAAGATATCATATATACATAATGTTGTTATTTTTGTTTATACTATTGTTCTATATCTTCCCCACTCAGTATTTACTCATTTCCTAACTTCGGGGCATTCAATTTTCTGAGTGGTTTTTTCAGTGTTGTTTCTTGTTACAGTTATGACTTTCAGAATTAATCTAGATAGCTTTCAGTACAACTTTTGTGGGAATAATGATTTTTTGCTGCTAGATGGTTGATTTGGTAAACAGCAATTTTGAAAAACAGAAAATAAATAAAGGAAAGAGAGACAGTGAATGAGAAGAAGAGATAAAAAGATAGGAAAAATATTCTGTATATATCTGACAGTGAAACAGAAAAAAATAGTACACTTTTGAGAACAAAAAGCAAGCCAGTGGTAGAGAAATGAGGAAAAAAAGTCCTACTTCCAGTGAACAAATTCTGCTTTGCATTCAGGCTTCATTACAAGGACTTGGAGCTCCTAAGTCTACTAAAAGGAATGCTAATCCATGGAATGGAGGGCATAGCTCGCTATTGCAAGGAGAAAAGAACTAAACCTATAGGCTTATGTCCAAGTAAAAAGTATTTTGTACTTACCTCTTGGACAACTTTCCTTTTTCCTTTCAGGTTTTCCAAATCATATCTCCTTACCACTGCTTCAGTCTTCGGTACCAGTTTCAAGAGGTTTTGTACAATCGATTATTATCAGAAGAACTCCTATCTTCAGACCAAGTGTCATATTTCATACCTCTTTGGGTTTGTTGCTGTGAAAACAATGACACTTCTCTTTTTAACTTGGTATGCCTTTGGGTTGCCCTGAGGCATTGAGATTCTGTAGTTTGTTTTACACATTTTGTGTGTGTTGAATGGTCAGTCCTGTTACAGTATAATGCAAATAATAAATAACACTGGGAACTTGTCTTACGCAATCATGAGCTTCCAATAAAAATATGATAAAGCTATCTACTGATGACAGAATGCAATAACTATTTCCTCCATGCCTTAAGCAGAAGATTAATGGGCTCTACCAATACATCTTTGCTTGATGAATCTTGCCCCCTAGCAACAAAGGGCCCCCTCAGGCTTCTGGACAAAAGGTACACAAAACTGTCCTACCAGCAGCTCTTAAAACCTGACAAATAGTTGTAGAAATTTAGGGTTTGTCATTTTTGCACTTAGCACGCCACCCCACTGGCATTCTGGAGAACAGAGGAAAATTGTTAGCTATTTAGTCTTGGAAGCAGACTTTAAAAGGCTAGAAAGGGAAGTTAAAAAAAAAAAAAGAACAAAATGTGAAGTTGCTCCTTTAACACATCCTTACTAGGCAGTAAGGGATGATATGGAAGAATATTAATCAAGTAGGATACCTTCTAGAAATCCCCATAAAGCAAAGAGAAAATATCTGCTGCCCACCCGCTGGGCACAAGGGTAAAGTGCACAGTCCTTTTTTTATCTCCCTGATGCCTCTCTAATATTGGCTATGGTGTGAGACTGTCATGTTAAATCAGATGAAAAAAAATTAGTATACATTAAACAAAAACGCAAACAAAATCCAAAGAGCATATGGTCTAGAAAGATACAGGAAGGAAACAGCGAGAACAAAAATTGGTTTAACAAATTCAGCAAAATAATAGATGGTGAAGATGACATCATTTGCTAAGTGACAGAATTAGGCCTGTTTTAGGACTGTTCTCTACATCAGATACATCTGGTATCTCACCAAATCACTTTATGTTTTTACAGCTCTAAAACAAAGGGAAATGCCTCTCACTGTAGAAGGAAGTAGTGATTATAGTTGCAAAAACAATATATACGATATATTACAAAAGAAATGAGATCTCTAGCCAAAGAGAAAACAAAACTACAGCAAAAATTATTTTGTGTCTGGGGTGTTCTTGCTTCTCATTGGGTCCTGCAGAGTCTCTGGGTGATTGGCCACCCCCCGCCAGCCGGTGCTGCAGGACTGCTGCCCTTTGGTAGGCAGAAGGGCAGTGCCCCTTTCCAGCTCATTGCCAAGGGCTGCAGCCTTTTTCCACCAGCCAGGGCACAACCTGCAGTTTGCTCACCAATCTGGGTGTGTTCTGCAACAAATTTGTAGGCTGTGAAAGGTCTGCACATGACAGATCCTGAGATGCAGGATAAGACATCATCGCAGATACTACATAAAGCCTGCATCTAGAGCATATACAATGATTCATATATGCAGAGCAGTCTTGACATGCCCTCGGTACCCAACTGTTTTGGCAGATCTGCGTCATGTCCACCAAAATTCAATTAAAAAATAAAAGAAAGAGGAAAACACTTTAGAGAAGTAAATAGAATGCAAAGCAAATTCACTGAATTAAATGCCAAGGAAAAGGACACTCAGCATTATGTTTCAAAGAAAATCAAGTTTGGTAGGGAGCAACTTGGAGCAGTTTCTACGCAATATTATGAACTTCAGTTCTGGAGATGTCTTTTTAATCAAGTAGCCTGAACAGCAAATCTTTAGAAGTAAAGGTTCTTGAGAATATATGAATTTTATTTTGCTTGAGTTTAGTCTGTGGCACTGAGAGGTATGATAAGCACCAGAAATATTGTTTAATACAGTCACAAAAACACTGTTTTTGCCATTTGGCTGATTGTGGACCCGTGTCTCGTCTTTTACATTCAATTCACAAAATGTCAGAGTGAAATAATTTGCAGGGATGGTGATCTGAGACTTACTGAAATAAGTCTTGTTCCAGTACACTCGATAGCACTTAAGGTGCTTCAGTTGTTTATGATGCCAGTCAAAGACAGCGTGTAACATTGCATCTGCGTAAACACAGTGTCCTCACAATGTTCTAGGGGCCCATCTAATTTCTCTGGAAAACTCTCTCTGGAGTTTGTTCAACTTTAGAGTTTAAATCCTAGTGCCTACAAGCAGACTAGAGACATAACTTTTTAAATAACCAAGTCACTCTTAGTCATCAATCTACAGTAATAATTTTTTTTTAATTAGCTGGTGTCCCTACATATGAATGAGCTGCAAATTCTAGGATCAGCACTTGGACTCCATTTTGAGCATTTTGAGTTATTTTGCCTTAAATGTTGCACTGTGTAATACACTGCACTGAATGTTAATGGTTCTCTGATGTGAAGTCTCCTCTATGTAAACTAACCTAGGAAACTAATGAGAAACGTAACTGTGAAAGAGGAATTTGTTCACCCTCTCGTACTGCTCGGGCCAGTTGCGTGCGGCTACTGCTGTACATCAGTACAGCTGTTTCCCTACCGATACAGCTCCTTACTCGCATGCCTCGCTCACAGTAAAGCTAAGCAGCATGTATAAAACATACTGAAGAACAGCCTGTCTGCTTTCTTCCAGCACTGCACTTAAAGCTTTTTTATCTTTTCTTAACACAGGTAGTTCGCGTTCAGCCGTAGACTTTCCACCCAACTCCCCGCCGTTGCCGTTGCCGCAGCCGGGTGCGGCCATTTTGCACGCGGGCGGTCGGGTGGAGGAGCAGTGGCCAATGGAGTGTCAGCCTCTCGTGCCACGTGGCGGCGCGCGGCGGCGGTTGGAGCGCGGGGCGGGCGCGCGGCGGCGGTACCGGCGCGGGCGGAGGCCGTAACGGGGCGGTAACAGCGGCGCAGGGGAGGCCGAGCGGGGAGCCCTCGGAGGGCCACCGGAAGAAGCGGGCAGGGGCCCGGGGGGCGAGCGCGGAGCCCGCGGAGGTGGCTGAAGTCGGTTCCGGGAAGGGGGGACCGTCGGGGCGGGGGGCGCGGGGTTGCGGTTGCGGGGGCGACCGGGTGTTGCTGCTGCCGTCCGCCCTCGCGTGCCCCTGGGGGTGGCGGCGGCGGAGAGCGCAGCCCCTGGTTGTTGCCGGTTCAGTGATGGATGGTCTGAAGGAGTTCTCAGAAGCCGTGTCGATATTGAGTGGGTGAAACACTAAAAAGCTCCTCTTTTATGCCAGTTAAAACCACGGTTGTCTATTTGCGTGTGTTAGCTGGATGCTTCATTACATGCTCAGACACAGTGGGACAGCAGGTCAAATACAATGAGCACAGTCCCAGCAGACCACCAGGCCATGGTTAGCAAGGCAAGTAAGCATAGGGTCGGCGCCCAGTTAAGCTTCCCTCCTGTGTCCTGCAGTTCGGGATGTGGGACATGGCCATGGCTTCTGCAGGCAGTGAACACCTGATGTGCTGTTTGTTTGCTCCTCTGTACATTCGCCCAGCTCATTATTTTAATCGCTCCAAAGTCATAGCCTCCTGGAGACTCTTAGCATGGAACTGGATTTTTCAGTTTTATTTGTGTTTCTTTTTATTTGTCACCAGCTAGTATCATCTGATGTTTTCTGGCATCTGTATTGAAAGATAAGTAAATAATTGTTTTTTTCTGTACACTGTCAGAGCCCGTCAAGATACTCTAAGGTTGTGTTAGATGCACTGACTTCACTGCAGAAGAGTTTAGCTTTCATGGCTGTTTTTCCTTTGGAAGGTGTTGTGGGTATGATTAGTTTGGCCCTTTTCCTCTCTACCTGCAAGTGGGTTTAGTTCCGAGTTCTAGGGCCCGTGTCTTGTTTCTTTACTTCAGTTAGAGGTGTGGTGTTCAGGTGTTGCAATGAAAGCCACTGTGAAAGAGTATTGCTTAAGCTCAGAGATAAAAGGGTCCTATTTTGTGTATTGACCAGAAGACATTGGTGCCTTAAAGCTGATGACCACTTTCTGAAGCTGAAGTGTTGGACTATAATTTAATTATTTCTCTTCCTGTGGCCACAGTTTAATCATTGAATGCTGGTAAATCATAGCTAAAATAAAATAAATAAAAGGGTCTGGAGGAACTGTATTATTATAGTAATATTAACTGTATTATATATAACTATTATCTATTATTAGAGTTTGTTTCTTATGACATTTTTAGTCATTTGAATACTAAAAAAATATAATTTTTTTTCTAATTATAATCTTAGAAATGGCTGTCCTTACATGCTTGTATCTGTCCAGTAATTCTTGTCCTAATTTGACATACAGAATTTTTCCGAAGATTGCTTGAAGCTTTCTAGTTTGTAGCAGTAAGAAAAAATGTTTGCAATATGAAAAATGTTTGATATCCTGTATGGAATACTTAATTCTATCTTGATCTTAAACAAATGTATCTTCTATGTATACTGACAAATATTGCTATTGAGACAGTGGAATTGCTTAACCCTTAAGAGCAGTATTTAGAGATTCTACTTGGAAGTTAGTACTGTTTTGCTGCATGGTCACTAATGTATAACAAAAACTTATGCCTTAAAAGTGCTTTCTGAAATTTACTGGGATACATATACAAGATATGCAATAGCAAAAATATTTAGGAAAACACATTTTTATTTTGTATTCTGAGGGGAATTTAGACTTTTGGCTGATGTAGTAGAGAAGTTCTGTTTCCCAACTAGTTCTGTATGTTTCCCTTTATGGTGGGCCAGGGAGTATCCAAGGCTTTTGGGAGTCTGCAGACCCTGACACTACAAAATTAAATTTTAAGAGCAAAACAAGATCTTTACAACAGTTAGTGCTTGAAGATCAGGCCTTTTGTGTTCTGGATATACCTGTTTGTGTGGGGAGAATAAAAATGTGGGTTTGTTGGTTTGGGGGTTTTTTTCAGCCCCTTATTAATTCAGCTGTACTTAAGCAAGTAGTGAGCATCACAAGACGTCAGTTTTTTAGCTGCCACGTTAAGGACAAATGCTATACAATGTATAGGAACATTTCCATGTTTTGGGTATGCATATTGAATTGACAGTTGCAAAATCAGTTATACATTGAAAAAAATTTATATCTTTTTCCCCTTTTTTATTTTACAGAGAAATTTATCACATAAAAGAAATGATTGAGTCAGTGAAATTAAGAAGGCAGTGCATGCTGGATTTCTACTCACATTATGAACATCTTTGTGAACTTCAAGGCTCTGTCCCACTGAAAGCTGTGAAGGCTAACCTGACTCAGAATGCTATTGATCTAATTGTAGATCACATCAAAGCTACTGACTGGGCACCACTTCTGAATGCTATCAGGCATAATAAGACTCTGACTTCTATTGGAATAAGAAGTTTACATCAACATGGTCTTGAAGAATCAGGTCCGTAGTGATGGTTATAAAAGTTAAATATTTTGATGTATGCTTGTTGCAATTTGTTGCATAAAACTTCTGTATGATTGAATACATGGGGGGAGGAATTTTATTGCCTAAGGAATTATTTCTATTTAAGAAAATATGCAAAGAAAAGCAAGGTGTGATTGTGATTGCTTTTAAGCCAGTAGAGACTTGATTTTACTAATATGTAATTTCTGTTGTTTACTAGGTGTTGAAAGATATAAAACTTACTTTAGAAGGAGAACTTCAGCAACTCTGTCAAAAGACTTAACTGGCCAACTATGCAAAGCTGTGAAAGGCTGTCTTAGTATATCGGATGTACTAAAAAATTTAGAACTGCAGGGTTTGCTTCTGAGGGAAAGAGATCTAACACTTTTAACAAAGGTGAGAATATATTAGTATATAAATAGATGGCACATATGCCCAGAATAAAGAATAGTAGCAACTAAATTTTCTAAGTATTTGTCACAGACAGGGATGGTTTTCATCTAAGTTATATATGTGTTATGCATAATACAAATGATTCTGTTGAGATATTTACTATAACGTAGTTTTTCCAAATGTTTCAAAATCACATTCATCAAGCCTTAGTGGAAAAATCTTAGCAACATCTCTGGTATGTGTTTGAGGCATATAATGTATGCTTTTGACGGAAATTACTGTGCATGTACATGATAGAAGGAAAGTTGTGGGACACCAAGGACATAAAAACTGGTCTTCAAGATGTATTACTGGAACACTTGAACTTGCTAGTGAGTGGCTTCTAGGAAAGGAAGTTCCTCTTGTTCTAAAGAAATGAACCAGCTTTAACTGAACTTAAAGGTTTGTGTGTTTTGACCTTCCTCTGAACCCCTAGAGTTTCTTGTAGGGAGCACAGAGTTTGTGTGGTTTCGGTGACTTGGTCTTTTCTCTTTTTTTGCCTTTAAAGCCAGTTGACAATATTGTTTTATTCTTAAGGGCTTGGCCACAGCTTCATCTCTGGAGAGTGTCTCTTTAGCCCACTGTCCAATTGGAGATGGAGGGTTGGAAAGTAAGTTCAGAATCAAAAATGTGTAAATATACTTTTCTCTTTTTTTTTAGTTTCCAAGTAGGTCAGCAAGTTTTTCAGTATTTCCATTCCTGTTTTAAATTTGTCTATAATGATTAAAATAACAATCCTTCCTTTATTCTACATGATTCAACAACTTCTAAAGACTTGAATTTCTTCTCTTGATGCTAGTAAATAGCCATACTACTTTATAATGATGTTTTTACTTGTATTTAAAACAGTATTTATATTTCTTAACTCTTTCCTGAGTTTACGTAAGTAAACTGAAATAAAATATGTTCTAGGTTGTTCAAATACTCTTTTCTAAACATTTGCGTTAGAAATGTATAAACCTAGAAGACTTTATTTAAAATATACTTCTTACGTAACACTGTTTCTTTGTCAAAGCTTTTGCCTGTTAAAGCTGATTTAGCCTCTTAATAGGGCAGTGAAAAACTGTTTTGATAATCTGGAAGTCGTGTGTGTAGATAATATGCATTCTTTTTTGTTCTTCAGCAATCTGTCAGAGTATAAAGAATGCAGCTACTATCAGATCTGTAAACTTCACGGCATGTAGCCTCACATGGCGAGGGGCTGAACATATAGCAAATGTTTTGAAGGTAATTTAATAACTTTCTTAGAACAAAATGTTCACAAGAACTTAATATATTTGATTTTTTTTTTACTTTCAAGCTCTAAATCCATTAAAGCACTTTGCGAGGAGCATATGTGAGTACTGAAGTGTACAGTCTTTCTGAAAGCTGTGACTTTATATGCCAAAAGTAGCTTGGTTTACTAATGTGGGATTTAAATATTTCAAGTATTCTTAAGCACTGGGTAAAAATAATTGATTTTACAGTTTAGAAGCTACTGATTAACTAACAGTAAGTATGTGACTAGTGCAATATTCTAATTAATGTTAACAGTGGTTTTTGTGAAAGCACAGAATTTTGTAGTATGTATGCATTTCCTGTTCAATGTGTTGAAAGTGTCTTTCTGCCAAAAGAAGGTAAAAAGATATTTTGTTGCAAAGTTTAATGATTTGTATTGCAAACTGGGTAATCTAAACAAACATGAGTTAACTGTAAGGTTTAAAAATTACTTGCATTTCTTGAACTCCAAAAGAGTATAACTGTTTTTCTTTATATCAGCACTCAAGCCATTGAGCATGAATTACAAAGAACGATAACTTGTGATCTTTTCATCAATAATGGCCTTGGCTTTGCATTTGTTAACAGTTTCTTTGTTTGCAAAGCACCAGGCAATGAGAAGACATGGTGAAGCTTGGGCTGAAAGCCTGCGTTACAGGAGACCTGATCTTGAATATATGACAGGCTTGAGACGGGTTACTTTGAACTGCAACATGCTTGTTGGAGATAGAGGAGCAAGTGCCTTTGCAGACTGTCTAGGAGAGGACCTTTGGCTGAAAGGTATTGTAAAATAGACTCTTAAGATATGGTAGTGGCAGGCAGAAAACTTAAAATTGTTAGTTATAACAATTGCTGCCAGAAGAGTAAGTCGCTATGCATTTGGGGAAGAATACTCTTTTTTTCAAAAGAATTTTCTCTTTCTCTTTTGAATTGCCTAAGTATCCAAATACTTTTGTGTCATCTAGTATTGTTCTCTAGTATTTTGGAGAATTAATTTGTTCTGCATTATATCTGTACAAAATTACTAAAGGTGGTGGTGTAAATTATAGCATTCTGTACATGGAATCAAATACCTGTTGAAACTGTTTCATAGTTTGAGGCAGGTTTAAGATAAGATGCATACTGATGGAAGAGGATCAGGTTAGAGAATACTTAAACTGACAAACAGTTGTCCATAAGTCCTAATGGAATGCATCCACAAGTGCTGAGGGAGCTGGCTGATGTCATTTTAAGACCATTCTCTATAATCCTTGGAAGAGCATGGTGATTGGGAGGACAGGTGCATAAGCACTGGAGGATAGCTAATGTAACCCTTATCTTTTGAGAAGTCTGGGAAGAAGGACCCAGGAAACTAAAGGCCAGTCAGCCTTACTTGGATCCCTGGGAAGGCAGGGTTGGGATGCCATCTAGAGGGACCTCAGCAGGCTGGAAAAGATGCTGATGGGAACCTCACAGAGTTTAAGGAAAGAAAGTGCGAAGTCCTGTACCTAGGCTGGTATAATCCCATGCACCAGAACATGCTGGGGTCTGTATGGCTGAAAAGCAGCTTTGTAGAAAGGGTCCTGCAGATCCTGGTGGACAACAGGCTGTCCATGAGCCAGCAAAGTGCCTTCATGGCAAAGAAGGCCAATGGTATCCCAGAGTACAATAGGGAAAGACTTGTGAGCAGGTTGAGGGAGGTGATTCTTCCTTTTAACAAAAGTGAGGCCACATGTGGATTCCCCAATACAGGAGAGAACTGGAGCTACTGAAGAGAGTCCAGTGAAGGGCCACTAAGATGATGAAGGGACTAGAGTAGCTCTCATTGCAGAACAGGCTGAGGAAGCTGGGACTGTTTGGCTTGGAGAAAAGATGGCTCAGAGTAGGGTCTTACAAGGCATACAAATATATTGGAAGGGAGGCTGTAGAGGAGTTGGAAACACTCTTTCTGGTGGTACTTGGTGACAAGGCAAGAGGAAGTGGGTACAGATTAAAACACAGGAGGTTTCTGCTGAACGTCAGGAAACTTTATCACTGAGAGGATGTCCGAACACTGGCACAGGTTGCCTGGAGTGGTTGTAGAGTGGTTTATATTACTTCCTTTGCAGTTGTTAACAGTTATTTAAGTTGATCTAAAATACCAATTTAAATTTTTAGTTTTCTTCTTTTAAAGTAATACTCCTGTTTTACACATGGCTGTTATCATGTCCCTGTTTCTTATGCTTCATGTTCTATGAAATGGAGATTTTCAGCAGGTGTGGGTTAATTTTTTTAGATATTGATTATTAAATTAAATTATTAACTAAATATCACTAGTGCAATGAATTTATTTTTTTTTTACCTCCTTAAACATTTCAGCACTTGATTTGCAGCAGTGTGGAATATCCAATGAGGGAGCAAGATCATTATTAGATGCTCTTCAAACTAATACAACATTAGTGGTACTTGACATAAGAAAAAATCCATTAATAGGTATGTATCTGTGTCTGCCTTTGTCTTGTTTGTGTGGTGGTGTTTTTTTTCTTTTCCTTCTTCAGTAAGTATATGTGGAAAGGTAAACTGCTTTTAAGAAATAAAACCATGCCACAGTAATTTGCTAAACATTTTTAAAATTAGGGAAACAAGAAGAGTAGGTAATGTATACTGCTTATTCAATGATCTCTTTGTTCACATAAAGAGTTGTCTCATACAAAGAATTCTTAGTCATGTATTTCAATTCATTCTAGGTCACATTCTGATGAAAAACATTATTGAAAGAGTTCTTAAGAACGGAAATAGTGCTAATTCAGAGGTATGTTTTACGGATTTTGGAATGAGTTTGGGGTTTTCTTTGCAGCTGCCATTGCATTTGGTTTTTTTTTAAAGGACAACTTTGTTCAAAATGAATCTAAAGCAGCTATTCTAGTTGTAAACAGAAGTTTGACTTTTAGGCAGTTTAAAAACCAACAAACCCCACTATGTTGGGAAAAACAAAAACACTATCAGCGATATGATATTGTATTGGGCTTTTGTATGGTTTCTCATGGAATTTAAGGTGTACCATGTAAAAAAACCAGAATATACATTTAATGAAAAGAAAAATGGAAATGTGTGTGTACATGGGCATTACTGTAGAACGCTAAATAAATATTGCTGCCAGAGGGCTTTCTACTACATGTGTTCTTATTAACATGGTAATAATAAATTTTCATTAAAAGTAAAGGAAACTGCAATTTAAAATTCAAAACTTAATTTATTTTGAAACTTACTTCATGTCACTAATTTATATAATTAAGATTTTTTTTTAAGTTACTCAAGACTGTCCTTTCCAATGCAAACCATCTAAGAAAACAGAGTTCAGTTGAAGTGCAGTACGCCCTTTCATCTTTATCTAGCAGTCCACAGAGAGTTCACAGTAATGTGCATAAACTGAATATCTGGAGTATTTATTATTAGATACACTGTTCAAATACAAAGAAACCTGATTCAGCTCCCAAAGGAGACAGGAAAGAAATGAGTGTTCTTTATTTCACAGAACTGCAGCTATCCCAGTTCTTGTTCTGGAACTTATTACTCTTTTCAGTTTGAAAAGACTTAAAAGTCAGGGCTGCGGATCTGTGGGGAGTATCTAATAATCTGAGAATTTGTGAGTAAAATTCCTTGAGGATTAGTACAGTTCCCCACTTCAATCTCTAGAAGACTTCTTTTGAGAAATTGACCTTGGTTGTGAAGCTCTATCTTCTTGGCAGATGCAATCAATACTTGCAAAATGTTGCAGGGATCACATGAAAATTGCATCTCTGTGGAAAGTCAAACCATGAAAAGAAGCAACTCTGGGGAATCTCCCTCATACTAAGAGATAACTCGACTCAAGACATTAGTTTTATATTTTGCCACTTAGTGTAGTATCTAAAGTTTTACTGGCAATTCTTCATATTTCATTAACAACATGAATGAAGAAGTACTGACCAGCAGTCAGTACTTGATAAGCATCTTATTATTGCACCAGTCCCAGCAGTCCTTCCATCTTCTTTTGTGTAAAAACTGGTTGTTTCTCTTTGTTTTTCAATAGCATGTAGGTGATTGCCTTTTGTGTTGGGTTTTCAGGTTTGCAAGAAGAGTTAGTTCCCTGCTGCTAATTTATGCCTTTAAATTTGGTGGGCAGCTAAAACAAAAGAAAGTTGTATTATTTTAGCAGCACTGTGTAGCAGTATAATGAACTGTAATTGTGGATATGACTGAGTGTAATAGGTGGTGAAAGTTTGTGGAGTTTCTGAGAGACTGAATAGGTTAAAGGAAAAAGCCATTGAAAGTGTGTATCAGGTTTGAGTGGCCAGATTTTGGTTTGGTAGGGGTGGCTTCTGTGAGAAGCTGCTAGAAGCTTCCCCCATGTCTGGTAGAGCCAGTGCCAGTTAGGTTCCTTGATGGACCTGCTGCTGGCCAAGGCCGAGCCAATCAGGAATTACAGTAATGCCTCTGTGATAACATATTTAGGAAAGAGAAAAAAAGTTGTGTGGCAGATGAAAATTGCATCCAAAGAAGAGCAGAGTGAGAACATGTGAAGAACTCTGCAGACACCAAGGTCAGTGGAGAAGGAGTGGGAGGAGGTGTTCCAGGCAGCGGAGCTGAGGTTCCCCTGCAGCCTGTGGTGCAGCCCACGGTGAAGCAGCTGTGCCCCTGCAGCCCATGGATGTGAAGAACAAGGATGCATAGATCCACAAGCAGCCAGTGGAGGAGACCCACACTGGAGCAGGTGGATGCCTGAAGGAGCCTGTGACCCTGTGGGGGGCCTGTATTGGAGCAGGGTCCTGGCAGGGACCTGCTGACCCAGGGAAAGAGGGGCCCATGCTGGAGCAGGTTTTCCTGGTAGGACTTGTGGGTGGCCCTGTGGGGGATCCACACTGGAGCAGCCTGTGCCTGAAGGACTGCACCCTGTGGAAAAATGAAGCAGTTTGTGAAGAATTGTTACGTGTGGGACGGACTCAGGCTGGAGAATTTCATGAAGGACTGTCTCCCATGGGAGGGGCCCTATAGGGAGCAGGGGAAGGACTCCCCTCCCTGAGCGGCAGCAGAAAACAACCTGTGATGAACTGACCATAACCCCCATTCCCCCATCTCCCTGTGCCACTGCAGAGGGAGGAGGTAGAACTTGAGAAGGAAGGAGGGGAAGGGGGAAGGTGTTTTTAAGATTTATTTTACTTCTTATTCACCTCCTCTGATTCCGTTAGTAATCAAATTAATTAATATCCCCACTTTCAAGTATTTTGCCTGTAATGGTGGTTGGTGAGTGATCTTTCCCGGTTCTTATCTCAATTCATGAATCCTTCGTTATATTTTCTCTCCTCTGTCCAGTTGAAGAGTGAGAGAGTGGCTTTAGTGGGTACCTGGTATCCAGCCAGGGTCAACTCACTACAAGGTGTCTACAAAACAAGCTGCTTTCAAAACATAGTCTTAATATTTTGCTGTCTTTATACTTGGATGCAACAAAAGCAGCAGGCACTTAGACAAGAGACAGGTTACTGGTCTAGATGAACTTTAGGGTTAACCTAGACACATAAAGCTGCCCTTTTATGTGTCTTGTAAAACAGAATTAAGATGCTCTTAGATGTTTACAATTTCATTTTATTCTTTGTCTGTTTTCAGCTTAAAAAGAACAATTCATTGTCTTGAGGAGCTAGATGCAGCTGTAGACCCTGCAGAACTTACCCAAGGATTATTTGAGTCCCAAGTGAAAAAAAAAAGTTTTTCTTGCCAATGATAAATTTGGACTAAATTTGGTTGGTTAGAGCACAGTAATGGCATTTTAATCTTCCTGTGCTTTAGATGGGAATAACTTTACTGTACAATTCCTCCTCCTGTGATGTGGTGTTTAAAGCTGAGAAAAACTTTGCGTTAATGTCATCTATATTTCCTTCAACAGCTGCTTAGCAGTAGACCCTGTACTAGGGATGCACATTGAAAAACAATTGCAGTGTAACTTAAGAGTCTCTACCAGGAGTAGTGAAACTTTTTATCAGGGCAAAGGGTAGCTTTAAGAATAGAGCTATTGCTGTAAGGAAATGAAGTTTTAGTACAGCTGTGGTCTTTGATCATCACTGTGTCTTAATTTTAGTTTGAGGGCTTTTACTTTGTAAGGATGAATTTTCTTTACAAGGCAGTGAAAATACAACATCGTATTTTTTGAAATACTGATATTATTGGTAATGCAAAATTGTGCTAGGGAAGCTTTTATTACTCTGGAGAACTTTGGCCTGAGCCAGCCATTCCTATCAAGCCAGTTTTCTGAGAATGAAATGCAGAAGCCAGAGTTGTCTCTTTATAGGGTTGATGCTGTGGGGTTTATGCTATAAAAGATTATAGGGTTGATGCTGTGGGGCTTTTGCTATAAAAAAGTGTTTTGCACAGGAGATAGGAAAATATCAGATGGGATATTATAGTTTTGTGAACACTTTCTGATAATGTAGCACTCAGACTTGCATCAAATCTGTTTGAATTTGGGCTTTGTGGGACTTCTGGTTTTTTTCCTAATTTTACAGTTTATTAAGTTTTCTGTAAGTACCAAACAAGTATATATGACAAAACCCTCTCCTATTTTAAATAAGTACCTCTTTAGCTATCAGTTACTAAACTGATTTATCTTTCTTTAAAAAAAAATTCCAGTATAAGTGGCTGACATCTCCATCTTCCAAAGATGCTTTGAAAAATAGACCAAAGAAAAGAACTATTGTCCTAGGAAGTGGTCGAAAAGGAAAAGCTACTATTCGTATTGGTAATGCCATCTTTATTTTCTCTGACTACAGTAAATTCTGTCAACAAAATTAATACTTAAGAGCTTTAATTGTAAAATATACAATGTTAGTGTTTTACAGAACACTTGTCTCCAAAAAAATTCAATTTATTATTAATTCAGTAGTACATCTTCTATCATCACTGGTATCTATAGGAAACTTGCTTTTGTTTTTAGTGCTGCTAGATAGTGGCTGGAAAAACGGTAGGACATGCTGACTTAAATATGTGGAAGAATTGCACGTATTTATTCTGAGTGCATCCTCTCCACAAGCTTTCACTTCTGCAAAGCTTGGCTGTAGTAAGTTGCCTAGTTCTTCTGCTGTTGTAACCTTTCTGTAGCAAGCTGTCTTCTGCCAGAACAAACAAACATGCATTTTTTACTGATGTACAAAATGTTCTAAGATATTTTTTTAAACTTCATGTAAACCTATTATAAATAGTATGTTTAAAATAAGATAGATATCTTGAATATTTATAATTTAGTACTGATAGCTGCAATACACTTTTTCAGTAAGCTGCTAAAAATTTCAATGTAATACATTTGACTATCTCTCATCTTTGCTCTAGTTATCTGGAAACAGAGAGGTAAGCATAAATCAAATTGAAGTCTTTGTACAAATAAACTGTGGTGATCAGGGTGGTGGAAGAAGAAAATGCTTGACATATATAGTTGTGGTGGTGTGGGTAGGGGTTTTTTGGTGTGGAGTTTTTTTGTTTTTGTTTGGTTTTTTTCCTTCCTCTTTCTTTTTGTTTTTTTGGTGTGTTTTGGGTTTTTTTTTTGAGAGAGAGAGGGAGTCAGGAGGTGAAATCTATCTTGTTTACTATTTTGAGACGGAATTGAAATTCTGAATCCCCTTACCATAATTACACATGTCCATACCATTACAAAATCAGTTGTTTTATTGATCTCAGAGAAATAATAACCCTCATTCTCGCTAGTTTAACTGTATGAAATATTAGGTGAACAAATTAAGTTTTCTGGACTTGTTAGTTTCTGACTTAGCAACCTGAGTTAAGAGTGATCATCCACATTACGTTTCTTTTCTGAATCTACTTCAGTAGTATATGATTTAAACAAAAACAAAAGACTGGACTGGTGAACATGACCTTTTTCATTACTAGTTCTCTTAAGAGATTGCCAGTGTTAAGTACAAGCAATCCATGAGTGCCAGCTTTATTTTTAAGCATTTTGCCCACAAATAAACCAATGTTCTTCACACTCAAGCCACTAGAGGGAAGTTTGAAGCACATAGATAGTTTTATTGTCTACATGGATTGTCTCCCATGTGAGCCAATGGAATTAGGTATCTGACATTAGTAATGTTCATAAACCTCTTCAGCTACAAAATTTTACTTCCTTTTTGAATAACAGCTTGTCTTAGCTGCATCAGCCTAATGTAGCAGTTAAGTACACTTGGCTTAAAATTGTAAGTTTTGGACACTTTAGCATAGTTAGACTGAATGGCAGATTTCCTACTTATTATTAATAATAGTTATTATATTAATAGTCCCTGTTATTACACAGGAGGTGTTACTTAGGAAGAGTATGCTGTGAATTTGTATGTAAATAATTAGGTATAACGAATTCTCTTTTCTTCTAATCTTACTGTTCAATACAGGACTATTGTCTAAAAAATCGGTAAGTCCTGGGAAAAAAATTACATCTGTGAAAGAGAGTTACTCACCAAAACCACTACCACCAGGCACAAAAGGCTTCCTTCCTTGGCGGACTGCAGAACGTGCAAAGAGATGCAGGTGAGGTTTTCATAGTACAAGGGAAAATAATAAAGCATAAAACCAGCATGATAAATATAGTAGAGAACAGTGTTAGTCTTTTTAAAATATTATTTGAAAGTTACACATATAATTTCATATTGCATCCATAACTTTTTCTGTTTATATAAATTTTGGGGATTTTACATAAATTCTGTTCTAGTAAGTATTTAAAATACACAAAAATAAATGATGGCCATAGGAATATTCAGATGTAGCAAAAAGCCCCAGCAGAACCAAGCCTACCTTGCCTGCTTGTTCTTTTGTTAATAATAATTGATCAGATGTATCATAGCTGAAGGTGCAAGTTAGTGTTGTAAACTTGTAGTATAGTTGATTTGGCATTTGATGCCTAGGTATTTTTTCCACCTCTTCTTTCTGCTTCATTTCCCCCAATACAAGCCTAATTATTGTGATCATCTAAGTCCAGCGACTTAAAATAAAACTAAAAAAAGTTATGTATGGAAGCTCTCTTTTGAAACAGCTTTTGTTTGGGTTTGTTTGGGTTTCTTTTAAATCTATACCCTAGACTTTGGCCTTGCAAAATGGAGACTATATAACTATTTAAACAAAAAAAATTCCTTAATGCTCTATCATAACTGTAGTTATTAAACTTATTTTTTAAAATCCTGAGCACCAAATTCTCCTCTTGACTTTAGTTAAAAATAATTAACTAAGCGAGATGCCTACTGAAGATATTAATGTTAGCATCCAGTAATGTTGCTCTAAATCATGATTAGGTAGGGGGTGCTAATAGAACAAAGTGGGGATCTAATGAGGGTTAAAGGGATACAGTGCAGTGTCTAATGCTGTTTTTACTCTTGTGCTTCACCTGCCCTAGAATCCTGTATTTGGAAGTGAATGTAGCAATCGTGACATGACAAACTTACTTTCTCAGAAGTGTTTTGTTGGGTTTTTTTCCTAACTGTAGAGGTGGGGCTCTGGATCGTACTGGAGAATTGCCAGTGGAGATTCAGGTACTGTTTCTCTCATAGTGGTTTCTTTAGTAGGTGAATGCCGAAAAAAGATGGAAATGTTCTTTCTCAACAGAATTTATTGTCTAAAAGTTAAGACTGGAACATACTTTTAAAGATAATCTATCATGGAAGTGCAAAAAAATAGTTTACATCAGCATTTGGTTGAAACTTCTTTGCTACTTATTTTACTTCCATTTCTGTCTCTGTATCTTTTGGTTTCCTAGTCATATGAGCAAGCTAATTTGGAGTATGGGCACAATCCCTTCAGAGGCAATAAGGAGGATTAACAGCATTTTTATCTGAAGGCTTTTGCAGCATCTTTTCTGTCTTGGACTTGGATTACTTACTTGTGTTTGAACGGGTCTGTGAACTGCTCCAGTAAACATACCAGCAGGAAAAGAAAAATCCCCACTTTCTTCTGTCCCCTTTGCATCTCATTTCCATCTTCCCTCCTACCTTGCCCACTGTAGAATAGCTGGAGAAGTACATTTTTGTATACTAATCAATTAAACTGGCTCACAGAAGGGTGTGATGGCTGCTCACTTATACCCTGCTCTGGCATAGGCTTCCCATGGACTGCAGTCCTTTGGGAAAACCTGCACTGCCACAGGATTCCCATGCACTGCAGCTCCTCTGATCCATCTGTCTGCTCTGACATGGGTCTTGCCTGGCTGGAGTGAGGGTACTGGCTCCACCACGGAGCACCTCTTCCTGCTCCTAGTCTGCTTTTCCCTCTGTTTTTTCTCACTCTCTTTGTTCCCACTTCTTCTTCCTGTCTGGCATTTTTTGCCCTTTGTTAAACCATCTCACCCCGATGCTCAAACAGCTTCACTGCTGGGCCCAGCTCTGCCCTGCTGTAGGTCAGATGGTACCAGGTGTCTGAGGTGGGGTAGCCCTGGCTGTGCCTTACAGGGACCCTGCTGCTAAATCCTCACCACATGTACCCAATATATGCACACATAGTATTGATTTTTTTTAATATTGTTTTATGCAAATTTATTTCAAAATTATATAGCTGGACAATGTATATACATTGTCAGGAGCTCTAGGAAACAACTGTATTTAAATTAAGCTTTTGATACAATTTAATCTTTGATTTTTGCTGCACATTGTAATGTTGTAAGTGGGTGTGGTTTTCTTGTGTAATTAGACAGGTGTTCCTGTGAAAGTGACAGTAGAAAGTGCTTCTACATTTGATACTGAAGACACAGAAGATTTAGATGATGTCATCCACTATCCTGATCTGGCAAAATCAATTGATAAGATTAATGTAACAGAGTATCAACAATTAGAGGTAAGAAGCATGTTCTGTGCCTTAGACTCCATAAAGGCAAGTTATATCAATTAAACCATGTTTTATTCAGAAAACTGTTGTTAAGCAAATAAGTAGCCATGGAGCAGGATTTCAGAATAGCTCTTAATTATCCTGCATTATGTCACACAGGGTTTCATTTCAGAAGATGTATGTCAAATATGCACTGGATGTTCTATTTCTTAATATTATAATACAGATACATACACTATAAGCATATTGTCAAATCAGTGCCTTAATAAGAAAGAACTTAACTTAGTACACACAACTGCAATATATGTAATTTCTCTGTTCCAGTCTTGAACCACAGTTTGCAAATCTTTTGATCAGTGTTATTGCTTGTTGTATTTTCTTCCAAGTATTTCCTTTATAAAAGTAATTTAATGTTATTTCTGTTGTATTTTCTTCCAAGTATTTCTTTCATAAAAGTATTTTAATGTTATTTCAAAGAGCTAAAATATGGTAATGATTGTTGTGTAAAAATAATTAAAAAAATAGCTGAAAGAGTGTTAGAGCTTCATTTTATAATTGAGTTTAGGGTGGCTTAGAGCAAAAGGACTGTACAAATACTGCAATACTACTAGACTTTTTTGAGGATTTTTTTATTTGTTTGTTTGTTTGGTTTGTTTGTTTTTTAAACCTATGTAAACTTTTTCTTTAGACCTACCTTTTTTCTGTCTAGAACTTTTGTTCAGGAAGGTTTCAAGGTTTTCACATGTTGCTGAGACTTAAAGTTGTATAGGGACTTTCTTTGGGGGTGAGTTCGTTACTGTTCATGTGTAATTTATCAACATTGTGCTGTGTTGGTGGCTTCAACACTTATCAAAAGCATTGTGTATGGAATCATAGAATTCCATGTCGTGTGAAAATTGCTTGAAAAAGTTCTATGTAGGAAGTACTGTGCTTTCAGGAAACACTTCACGTATTTATTCTTGGTGTTTGGAGAGGGAAGAATATTATCTTCAGGACACAGGGCAGAGGCAGACATAACTTGTGCTTTGGGGAAGGGTTGTCATACTGACCTATGACATCAGTGTTACCTGTACAGCAACTGTAAGGAAGGGATAATTTGTGATTAATTTGGGCTACCTTGGAGGTAAAACTACCAATTTTAGCAGCCTACCCCAAAATTGATTTTAAATTTTCTGTGCTTGTAAAACTCCAGATTTTCCTGACTTTATGAATTTGAAAACCAAAATACTTTTTTATGCCATGGTTGCATATCAGATGCACTGTTTAAGCAGTCTGCAGCTGTTCCTGTGCCTCACCTATTCTTGTTATTATATTGAAACAAAGCAGGTTTCACATTATGGCAGAACCGAACTACCAACTTGTCACCATTGAATGGGGATGTCTATTTCCTCTCTATGTCTGAGTGCTTTTTCATTTCTTGCTTCAGTCTTTTCCTCTTGTGTCTTTTTTCATGTTTTTCTAAGTTGATTCAACTTGCTGATATGGAGAAAACCCATGTAGTTGAACAAGGAGAAGTGCAATGTCCTGCACCAGGGAAGAACAATCTCAAGCACCACTATCTGCTGAGGGCAGATCATCTGGAAAACAGTGCTGCAAAAAATGGCCCCGGGGGCTCTGGTGGACACCAAAGTTGAACGTGAGCCACCAGTGTACCATTGCAGCAAAGGAGGTGAATAGCATGCTGGACTCCATTAGGAGGAATGTGGGCAGACTGAAGAGAGTCCAGCAAAGAGCCACAAGGACAGTTAAGGGACTGGAGCACCTCTCCTGTGAGGAAAGGCTGAGAGAGCTGGGACCGTTCAGCCTGAAGGAGAGAAGGCTTGGGAAGGGATAAATACCCAAAGAAGAGGGTGCCAATAGGATGGAGACCATCTCTTTTCTCTGTTGCCCAGTGACAGGAAGTTACACAATGGGCAGAAGCTGAAACATAGGAGTTTTATTCTGAACATCAGGAAACACTTTCACTGTAAGATTAACTGAGCACTAGCATGGGCTGCACAGGGCAGCGGTGGCGTCTCCCCTTAAAAGATATTAAACAACATCTGAACATCTTGTTGTAAGTGGCCCTGCTTGAGCAGAGGGTTGTACCAGATGACTTCCAGAGATCCCTTCCAACCTCAACCAGTCTGTGATATTTTTCCAGGATAGCATTCAGCTATCTTAACGACTCACATTAGTTTATGTGACTGGGGGTGTTTCAGAACCCCGGAGTATGGTAAGTGGCAGAAGTCTGTGGCTCATAAGGTGAGAGAGGAAGTGGAGGACTCTTTTATCTGTATTAATTTGGCTTAGGTACTGTCATTAAACAGCTTTTAATGCCCAGCAGCTTCAGGGAGGAACTTACCTAACTGAAAAGTAATCCACTTTACTGAGAGCAGGCCTCTCAGTAAAGTGAGACAACAACTGTGCTAGAACAATGATGGGAATGCAGAATTGGAATAAACAGTAAGAGAGGGGAACTCCTTAAACTCCCACTTTGCCATGAAAGCTCTCCAAACATTTTATGATGTGACTAAATGACCAGACTTTCACTTTAGTATGCAAGTCCATGAGAACTTCTCTGCATCCTTTTGCTCAGAAAGGGGCTTTAAGCATGGTACTTAGTGAAACAAGTAGTACTCAGTTGTGTTTTCTGTAAAAAAAAATGTCTTGGGTAATGAAAGGCTTTATTTCTGCTTAAATGAAAAATAAGAACTGATAGATACTAATTCCTTCCACTAGAGGGAATCGAATGTCAGAGTGGGTTCTGATGAAGAATGTACTTGAGGTAACTCCCATATTTTTAAATTTTAACTAATGATTTAAATGGTGAACTTCACCCTTAGTCTAGTTACCAGGTCAGCTCTTTCCACATATTACTACTTTGTGCATTACAAAGAAGTAGAGAGTGCATTACAACTTTTTTTAAAATAAGGACAGCAATGTATTCAAGGAGAAAACCATGGCTAATTAGTTCCTAAATTTTTTAAAATATATTTTAATTTTTTTAACTTCAGTTTTATACCTCTGTCTAGTGTTGAATAGTCATACTGCATACAGTAATTCTGAGGGCTACATATATTTTTGGTATGCGATTTTATCTTAAAGGCTGTCAGTGCTGTCTTTGTGGGCTATACTTCTTGAAGACTTAGTCTTGTAGCTTGGATATACATTTAGCTCTGATGCATTTTAAAAATTTTTTTCAGCAAAAAGACTAGGGCATTGTGTCAACTAGTGAATTTCTTAAAAGCAAATGAAAGAATAAAGTGTGCATATACTTGTAATTTAATGTTGACAAATATGTTTACACATATTGTAAGGTGTAAGGCATCTTCCTTTAAATGCTAACTTTGATACTGCTTATGAGGAGATGTAGCGGCAGCGTTCAGTTTGTTTTTGAAGTCAGTCCATAGCCATCCAGAGGGGTCGCAGCTGACTGGAAGCTGGCAAATGTTGTCCCGATTTTCAAGAAGGGCAAGTAGGATGATGGAAACTACAGGCCTGTCAGTCTCACTTCAGTGCCTGGTAAAGTTATGGAGAAGATTATTCTGGGAAATATTGAGAAACACCTGAAGGAGAACACAGTCATTGGTCAGTCATTGGTCACAGCCAGCACAGCTTCATGAGAGGAAAGTCCTGCTTATCCAACCTGATTTCTTCTTATGAAATCCACCTAAGTTGATTAAGGAAAGCCAGTTGATGTAATCTTTTTGGATTTCAGCTCCATCTTGGGCCCTGTGCTCTTCAACATCTTCATAAATGACTTGGACGCAGGACTGGAAGGGATGCTAAGCAAGTTTGCAGATGACAAAACACTCAGAGGAGCTGTTGACTCCCTGGAAGGCAGGGAGGCCCTGCAGAGAGACCTCAACAAATTAGAGGACTGGGCAATCACCAAGCAGATGAAGTTCAACAAGGGGAAGTGCTGGATTCTGCACCTGGGATGGAGCAACCCTGGACATCTGTATAGACTGGGGAAAGAGGTGCTGAAAAGCAGTGCTGTGGAAAGGGACCTGGTGGTCCTGGTTGATGGCAAGCTGAATGAGTCAGCAGTGCCCTGGCAGCCAGGAGGGCCAACCATGTCTGGGGGGGCATCAGGCAAAGCATCACCAGCCGGTCGAGGGAGGGGATTGTCCCGCTCTGCTCTGCACTGGGGCGGCATCACCTTGAATATTGTGTGCAGTTTTGGGCACCACAATATAAGAAAGATATTAAGCTCTTAGAGAATGTCCAAAGGAAGGCAATGAAGATGGTGAAGAGCCTTGAGGGGAAGCTGTGTGAGGAGTGGCTGAGGTCACTTGGTGTGTTCAGCCTGGAGAAGAGGAGACTGAGGGGAGACCTCATTGCAGTCACAACTTCCTCGTGAGAGGAAGAGGAGCGGGAGGCGCTGATCTCTCCTCTATGGTCATTGGTCCTGAGGGAATGGCCTGAAATGGTGTCAAGGGAGGTTTAGGTCAGATATTAGAAAGAGGTTCTTCACCCAGAGAGTGGTTGGGCACTGGAACAGGCTCCCCACAGAAGTGGTCACAGCACAAAGCCCGATAAGAGTTCAAGAAGCATTTGGATGATACTCTCAGGCACACTATGTGACTCTTGGGGATGTTCCTGTGCCGGGCCAGGAGTTGGACTTGATGATCCTTGTGGGTCCCTTCCAATTCGGCATGTTCTGTGATTTTCTGATTCTGTGATCAAATATTGTGTACATTTAAAGTGTGATAAATCAAGTTTAAACAAAACAAGAAAAATTCCACATTTCTGTTTAAAAAATTGTTGTAATTTAACTACTTTCTAAGCCATTGCCCTTTGACATTACAAACCACCAATTTGAGGAAAAAGATCATTGCTGTCACCTTTAAAATTACCTAAATTCTGTCCACAACAAAAATACTATAAAACTAAAGTTTCTAAAAAACACCTTAAGAAAAGTACAAAGATCAGTGTTTACAGAGCCATTGTGCTGTCTACTGTCTTATACGGATCTAAATCATGGGTCATCTACCGCCACCACCTGCGTCTCCTAGAACGCTTCCATCAACGCTGCCTCCGTACAATCCTAAACATCCACTGGTCAGATTATGTGACCAATACATCTGTTCTAGAACAAGCAGCAGTCACAAGTATTGAGGCCATGTTGCTGAGAACACAGCTGCGATGGGCAGGGCATGTCTCAAGGATGAAGGACCACCGCCTCCCTAAGATCTTGCTCTATGGTGAACTTGCCACCGGCTGCCGCAAGAGAGGAGCCCTGAAGAGAAGATACAAGGACTCCCTGAAACAACATCTCAGCCTTGGCCATACTGATCATCATAACTGGACTACTCTGGCCTCCAATCGGGAGGCCTGGAGACACACCATCTATAACGCTGCTGATGCTTTTGAGAACGCACGCAGGATCACTCTAGAGGAGAAAAGACAACACAGAAAGAATCGTGTCTTGCAGAATATACCATCTAAGGAGTCTTTCTGCTGTGCCTTTTGCAACCTGACATGCCTATCTCATATTGGCCTTTTTAGCCACCAACACGCTTGTAAGAAACGTGGGTGGAGCCCTTCCCAAATCTTCATTCGCGAAGCCTAGCCATGATGATGAAAGTTTCTAAAGTAGAGTTCCTTGCCAAAAACCCCCTACATCTCAGAAACTTTAAAATACATACATATACGTATGCACACACATTATAAATGGAAATGTAAGCATTCTTCAGGTCTGTGGTAGCTATGACTGGTCTTCAGAGCTAAGGTATGGGATTCCAAGTTACATGTCAAGTTGTGAATGCAGAAGATTATGGTCACTATTTCCTGTCTGTGTGTCTGTAAGAGACATTACTTCCACATGTTCTAACGTTGATTGCAGTAAGACTGTGGTACTTTTGGATGGTTCTCCTTAGAGAATTGCCCCCAACTCTATGCCCGCGGGTTAGATACTGACTTCTACAGGTGATGCTCATGTGTTCTGATGATAAAGATAAGACTAGCTTTCTAGTTCCAGGGTTAGCTTGGTTGATGCTACTCTAGGGATCATAGGAGTGGGCTTCACTGGGCAGTAGTGACAGACTCATAACCATCACTTAAGAGTGGTTGTCACTGTGAGGCCTGTATCTAGATTATTCTAAAACCTGCATCTTTGAATCAGATGCAAAAGTCCCTTGCATCTTTTAAGACCTGTGAGGACCTCTTTGTATTTGGAGAAGGATTAGTTTTACTACACATTCTGTTTCGCACCAGTCTTCTCAGATGATTGCCTATATGAAGTACAGTAGTATGCTCTTGAATAAACTTTTATAGGAAACAAAGGATTTCAGTACTATCTGGATCTCTGCTTCCCTGTAGAACTGGTTGATAAAGTGTGTATAAAAAGCTGTGTCTTTTTACATATAGGTGCTCGTGTATTAAGTGTGTAGAGAAATGAAGAAGTTTTGTATACTGTTATTTCATATAGTCTACCCTCTGAAAAATAGATTAGCTTGATAGTTTTTAACGGTTTTCACCTTTCAAACCAGAAGGCTCTGTTAAGGTGTGCAAGAACAAAAATTCTGATTTGTTCTTCCATGTCAGATGCTGTAATCAAAGATGATAATGCTCTGCTGGGATACAAGAAAATGTAGTATTGCTTATCAAATTCTGACTACTATTGCTGAAACTGAGATTCACCACTTAAAACTAATAGTTCAAATACACATGTAGGCATCTCATGAATAAGCATAGAATATGTTTATTAACTGTTTGGCTGTGTTCTTGTTAATTCAACACTAAACTTGGGATTGTGAAAATCTTACTTTTCTACTGAAGAAATAAGTGAAATCAGTTGTAAAGAGTACAGTTCTTACAGCTCAGAATTTTGTATTCTTATTGCTGTAAGAAGGAATAAAATCCTGGATAAAGAATACAGGCTGATAATCTAGAGACTTGTGCTGCAATTTCATGTTATCTGTTGCAATATTACAAATCTTTTGAGCAGATTTCTTCTTAATTTCTTCTTAATTTTTTGCATCCTAGAGTTATGTACTGGTAGACATCTGTCATGTATTTTCGTAGCAGATAAGTTTTTGTTTGGAATGCCATGTGCTAGTTGTTAATTGGACGTGTTGAGTTTTTGTATATTGCATGTTAATCTGACATTTTGAGGTAAATTTCTTGATCGTTTATCTGTGTTTGATAGTTGGAGCTGGAAGAATGCATGTTAAAACTAAAGGAAGAACAAAGAGCTAGAGAGAAGGCTGAGGAACGAGTAACAGAGGTAAGATACGTAACTGTTAATGATCTTTAAAGGAGGCACTGATCAAAGTATCCATGTGCTTAATTAGGAGTAATTATCTATGACCACTAATGTGGTGGCTTCCAGAGTTTCAGTTCAAAGTCGCGTGGATCATTTACTAGTCTAAGGGCAATGATGAAATCTCTGTTTTATTAATCTCCTGATCCTGTTCCAGAGCCTTGAACTCCAGATCAAGCTACTCTTTCAATGGGTTTTGTTCATTTGCTGTTTTATGATCTGGGGCATCCTGATATTTATTTTTCTTGAGAAAGTGATTAAATCTGTTTGCAGTTTGCACACATGGATGGTTCTTTGTCTCCCAACTCACTTATCATGACTTGTGCTGAGAACCTCTTTGTTGCAATTTGATATGGTTTGAAGCTGGCTCCCTACCAAGTCTCCAAACCTTACCACAAGAAGTCCCCCCCGCCAAACCAAGGGAGAAGAGGGAAAAAAAAGCCAAGAGAACCGAAACGAGAGAGAGGCAGCTAAAGCAATATATATATAAATATATTTACACTTATATTGCATTTATATACAATTGAAATATATATACAATTTCAAAAGGAAAAGGGAAGGGGGAAGGGAAAAAAGGAACACAAACAAAAGAAAATATACACGATCAATAGCCCAAGATCTAGCAACTAAAAGAATTAGCAAAGACTATCTTACTACTCTCCTTGGGAGAACAGAAAGTCACGCTGGAACGACCGCCAGCAACCCCTGTCTCCCAAGGTCGGCAAGGCCTTACCAGGCCTCACTCCCCAACCCGACAGACTCAACAGCAGGGAACCTGCACCTCCAAAGCTGCTGGAAGGAAAAAGAGGGCGAAGGCCTCTCCTCCTTTCTTCTTACAGCCTGACTTACGTAAAAATCATAGGGAATACTGGGTAAATCTGGGCACTTCCTTGGTTACAAACTGGTCACCAAGGAAGGCCTAGACCAAACTACCACACAATTATTGTTTATTTTGGCTTATTCTGTACTGTTGATTTTTAAGCTTTGTTTCCACAGGCAATAACCATATTGGATGCTCATCTGCGTGCCAGTTGTTGCGAAGTGCAGCTTAGTTTTACAAAACTGAACAACTTATCACAGTTAAATTGTGAAGTCTTTTTTCTCCTGTCTGCTGTTGCTGACCTAAAAATATTCTTTTGCATCAATAAGCCGAATTTCTTGTAATAGAGTTGCATGTAAGATAGTGTAAACAAATGGATTTAGTTCTTAAATGTGAGTGGAGGGGACTGAAAGTGATGATACCTGTTGAAATTTGAGCACCAAATGGTACCCCACAGTACAGGGAGCAGATATCCACAAAGGACTGCACTCCACAAGGTTCATTGTAGAGATCTTGTGCAATCATCCACATCCTCCTGTAATGTGATTTGCACCAGTGGGCTCTTCTGGGTATCTGTTGTTTGAATACTTAAATGCTTTTTAGGCTAAACACCCCCTGCAAGAAATCTTTCTCTGTCATCCTAGACTGGTTGGAGGTAGTACCTTGCTTCAAGAGAGCAAATAAACCAACTAGGAGTAATCTTTAAAATTGTTCATTTTGATGGTCATTTAACCTCTGCAGCATACTACAGAATGTATAAATTTTTTGCCCTTTCATAATAAATGAAAGAAGGAAAGCCTGTGGTAGCATTTGATTGCACAGCTGTAATCTTAAATGAGTGTCTGAGTTAATGCTTCCCTCAAACACAAAACCTTGTATATCCTGCAGTTATCATTTAACTTTTAGTCTGTCATCAATTTGATTAATATTCAGTGTGGAGAAAAACTGAATCATCCTTAACTTTCAATTTTCAGATGCACAGTGCAGGGAAGACTTAACAGTAGTATGCATTGCCTCTGACACAGAGGGGTGAATATAAGGAGAACATTGGCCTTCGTTATGTTTTTTTTACTAGTAAAATAAATTCTTTGGTGTTAATGTATCATATAATATACTCACTACTGTATTGAAAGCTAATTTTTTTCTGCTTATACTTGCTCTGTAACATTCTGTGCATGCTGAAGACTGTCCTGAGCCAGCAGTTTTGAGTGCCTGCAGCAATATCACTATGGTAACATAGAATGACAGCTGTGGATAAACAGATCTGCACAGAGCTCAATATAACAGTGCCTGGAATGTGTCTGGTACAGCAAACTCTGTATCTGTTACATCAGTTACTATGGGTATTTTACTTTGTGATGCTGCTCTTTAGGCTCGCAAAGGTGAGATTTGATATTTTTGGTTTTTTTAACTTAAAATGAAAAAAATTTCTTTTTTTCCCTCCCACTCCACATAGCTGGAAATTGAAAATGCAAGATTAAGGAATCTAAATATCTCCCTATCCGAGGTTCTTCATGCACAGTCAGTAACCAGCACGATTTTGGAAGATGAAGGTGTTCTAGGCAGCATTGAGAACTCTTTTCAAAAGTTTCATGCTTTTTTAGACCTCCTTAAAGATGCTGGGTAGGTTGTCACTTTACTCAAGTCTTCCTGTTTCTCCTTAGATCTTTTTCCGAAATTATTTTCACAATGAAGTATGCTACCTTCTACCCCCCAGATGTATAGAACTGTAATTCCAAAGAGCAAAGGGAAATAAATTAGCCATGTACCTACTGTTTAGTCTTTTCCTAGTGAGAAGAACGTGATCCAAGCACAGTTCATGTATCTGTCCTTGGAAAAGGCTTTCAAGAAGCCATTCTGAAAGAGCAGAAAGCTTCTATTCTAACATGTTTCCAAGTCTTTATTGAATCACATGTGGCTCTTAGCATTTCCATGAGATGAAATGCTCAAAATGCAGTTGAATTGGCTTCAGAAAGTGTCCTGTTGCCTTGTGCTCTCCATTTTCTAATTGAAGTACGGAAATCTAGATGAATGAATCTAGTCTCTATTTAAATTCTGGGTTATTTATTATTATTTGAATTACTTTAGAGAGTATTGATTAAAGTTTGTCTTACCACTGTACCTGCAGTTTCTCATAGGGTGGTTCATCCTTCCCATTTGTCAAAGAATTTCAGCTTAAACCTGATTTGTAAAGCTTATGTAGTCAGGCATGGCAATCCCATCCACAAGAATAAAGGAATGCTATGAATGTATATTGTAGTCTACTCTGCATATTCAGAGAAGATAAAAAAAGATATTATTTGCCTCCCACTTCCAAACTGTAATGATGTAACTCAGAAGAAGTAACAATGGCCTCAAGTTGTCCCAGGTTTAGACTGGATATTAAGAAAAATTTCTTCACTGAAAGGATGGTCAGACATTGGAACAGACTGCCCAGGGACATAGTGGAATCACCATCTCTGGAAGTGTTCAGAAAATATCTAGAAACTAAACATCTAAAACTTTTTTTAGTGATGGATCTGGCAGTGTTAGATTAACGGCTGGACTTGATGATATTGGAGGTGTTTTTCAATTTTTAATGATTCCATGATTCTATGATTCTAATTTGCTGTAAAGTTCACCCCAAGGCTGTGTTCTGATTTTGTGACAATCAATTTGCAGAGCTGGCATTACTTCAAGAATTAATTCAAAACTTGAGGAAGGGACAAATGCATTTTCACTACATGAAAAATATTTTACTATACAGGCCCTATGACTATCCGTAGTACTAGGGAGCTGCTCTGGAAGTTATAGAATCCTAATCACAGAGAGTGTTCTTCTGATAAGCTTCCGTATATCATATCCTGTGCTATCAACTGATGGCTGCAACTTCTCGCTTCTTACTGAGGCTTAAAACACACCAACTTTTAAACTGGCAAGTGACACGTCACTGTATTTGTGAAGCACGTCATGGCATTCATTACGTGTTATGCTAGATTGGAGTTGTGTGCCAATCTTCTGCTTGAATGACAGAGTTTTGATCTTTGTTCTGTCTGACATGGAATCTGCCTGTCAGCATCCTGTTCTGAGTGCAGTGCTAACTAGGAGAAATTAATTTTCAGCCTCATAACACTTGAGTTTTGAACCTGCAGGCTAATTTGTGCAAATATAAGAAAATACCTCTAGCTACTTGGTTTCATCTTGGTTAAGATATTGGGCTTCTCATAAAATAGCGGAAAACTATCTTCAAAGCTTTAAACAGATTCTACTTCTTTTTCTGCTTTTGATTGTTTAGGTCTTTCAAAGGCTAAGAATTGTTTGTGTCATTTTCTACTGAACTTTATTTTACAGACTTGGACAACTTGCTGTATTAGCTGGGATAGACCAGTCAGATTTTGGCCTTTTGGGGCATTCGCAAATGAATTCTACTCTCAGTAAGCCTGCTAACATGGTAAAGGAGAAGTCTTTTGAAGAAGAAAGACAGGAACATAACCAGAACAGCAAAGTAAGTCTATAGACAGAATGCTAGAGACAAGTTTAATTGATACTTTTTAATGTACCTTCAAGCTGTTATCCCCCTCTGATTCATGAAGTATTACTTCAGCCTTTTACTGCAGCTGCATTTATACAGATGGTAATATTTCAGTGAGTAATGTAAGCTTTTAAAGTATTTGCCATTTGGAACATAAAACATAGTATTTTGTAATGTATTAAAGTATTGGTGGTAATTATGTTGTTTCTTACTCTGAAATAAGAAGTTCCAATAGTGGTATACATTCATTAAAAATAAAAAATACCATGACTACATTTTTTAGAAACATTTAATAATGATACATAGTGGTTTTAAAAACCTAGTCTCATAGTAGAGACTAGTACGATGTGCCTGCTGAAAATCACAAATTATCTTCTAAGTAATTACAGTGTATATGCCCAGTCCTGATGGATTTCTGTATGGCCATGACATGAATTTGAGGCAATTACAAATTTTCAGTATTTGCAGATAGTTCATAAGGTTTTCATTTCTACTCTGTCAATTAGTAGAAAATCCTATGAATTTTTCAAAGGAGATACTCAAGTTCCTGTAATAAAACAAACAAAAAAACCTAAACCCAAAACAAGCAAACAAAGAAAATCAAACCCAAAAGAACAACAAAAATAGCCCAGGCTTAAGTTTTTAAGGCTATTAAAAATGAAGATACTGGCAGACTATAGCCTTGTCCAAGTTGAATAAAACTGCCATATCTGAGAATCACTCTGCATTCCAGTGTGTTCCTTTAACTGTCCTGCATTCCTCAAGACCATCGTGAGCCTCTAAAATATGTTAAAAATTTTGGGCTTAAAAAAAAAAAAAAGAAAAGTTCTAAAAGTGTGGAAAACAATTTCCAGTTTGAAGACTCCTGTTCTTATCTCCTAGTACTGGTGATTAGTTTAGATTCTTGTAGTGGCGAGTTATCGTGGGATAGACTTTTGGGACTATACCTTTGTGAACTGCAAGCAAACATAATGAATTGCAGGTATTTTGGAATGATAGACATGATTAGGCTTTGGCTGCTTCAGTGTAACTGACACATCTTTGTAGTATAGATTTAAAGCTAGATAGGAAACTGTAATGTGTCTACTCTGTGTATATATGGCAGTTGCAATACTGGCTTTTTTCCTCTCTGTTTGCATCAGTATCTTCATTGGAATCTCTCATTTCAGAACAGAATAGGGGACATCCAGCTGTCTCTTCCTGGTATGTTTCAATCCCAGATGGTTATGAATAATGCCTTTTCTGCACTTAGAGAAATACAAGAACTTCAGATTGCTGGACAGCAGTACCAGCTAGGCTCATGGAAGGAAACTGAAGCTCAAAGAATTGACCAAAATAAAGAGGATAAGCCTCGCAGTAGTACACCAATATTCTCTGAGAGGAGAGTCAAACAAAATGAACAAGCAAAAGGTCACTCAGCAAGGCAGTTGCATTCATTTGCTGATTCCAGTGTACATATTAAAAGTGATGACAGCAGAGTATCCAGTGGTATGTCTGTTGAAAAAGGCAAAAATTCTTCCTCTAAGAAATACATCCCTAGAGCAAATGAAACGGCAGCTTCAGCTACTGGAGCGAGAGGAAACCAAAGTACACTACAAGCAGTAAACAGCTCTGGAAGTGACACTTTAGGATCTGGTTCTGAAATACAAGAAAGCATATAAAGTGTTACCAGCATTTGAAATGGTTCTAAAATGTTTGGACTGTTGTTTACACTTGGAATATTAATAATAGATTTTGGATGTTTCAGTATAGTTTGTGAATTTTTTGTAAGGTAATGAAGACTTTGTGACTTTTTAAAACATTGCATGTTGTTTCATGTTTGCATTCCTTGTCATGAGAGATTTTGAATTTTGGAAACACGTGATACACTTAAAATGGTACCTGTCAGTTTGTACTACACACAGAGGACTCCTGGCATATGGATTTCATTACCTACACTGGTCTTGGTGTAGACTGTAAACTGTTTGGAGCCAATAAAGTTAATTTGAGTACAGTTTTTTTCCAGTGTTTATTTCAGTGTATTCCAAGGTAGGGCAAAAAAGGTTTGGGGGGAAACATCAATTCCTGCCTGACAGTGTGTGGGTATGACATTTCCAAAAGTAGTGGAAGTTTCAGATTCAAAAATGAGCCCAGAAACATCTCTGCAAGAAATCTTTAAATATAACCATCTTATTGTATACCAGTCATACCAGTTATTAGTATGATGCAGATTATAGAGTAACACACACTGGAAGGGACCTTTGGAGGATGTCTAGTCCAGCTCAGTTAGCTTGCTCTCAGGACCTAGAGGAATGTGAGAAAATAAAACTAAAAGAATATCATTGTTCTAAAACTCCTCGGATTTCCCCCCCAGCTTCTTATTTCAGTCCCTGTGCATAGGCAGCTGATTTGCAGCTTCTGAACTAGAAGATATTTTTCACATACAGGAATTAGGCAGGATGGTTTAGGCTGAACTGGGGGGAAAAATATTGTATAACTTTCTTTTTATTCTGAGATCTGTCATGTGAGTTCTGGAACACAGAAGATCTGTAGAAATTCCTGACTCCTGTTGCTTTATAATTATGAAAAAACTCATGAATCATCAAATGGAAGTTTTCTACAGAGCAAATAGCACAAGTTTACCTTAACTATTGCAATATTGCACAAGTAATTGCACAATGAAAGTATGTTCTTTGTACAGACTTTGTCACTTCAGAATATTAGAAGGTAATACGTTAATCTGTGTTATTTTTCACATACTTTCCCAACTGTTTTTCTAATTCTTCAGTCATCCTTTGCTTGTGATTTTGGTTTGATTGAACAATTACATGCAATCTGTATATTCAGCATTAAAAGGCTATCTGTTCCTTTTTTTAAATTTAAAAGTCTAAAGCCAATCCCTGAGAAATGCTGGGTAAAATTATAAATTCAAAAGTGTTTGGATTTGTGAGGTTACCAATTAGGAATCTGTTATTCGTCCTTAAAAATACAAAAAAGAATTTAGAACAGTTTATTTATTGAAGGCCTATAAGCAGGTGATATAAAATACCTTTTATGTTAAGTACTTAATTTTATATATTCTCTTTGACAATATGAATTATGTAAAAAATAATAATTTAAAACAAAATTGATCAGGCAATTTGCAATTGAGATTGGCATGTTTTTTTTCCAGTGGATTAATACTTAATCTTTTTTTTTCTGTAAAATCAGAAACATGAAGGATTCTTCATCTCATCACTGGTGCTGTGGTATAGCACTCTTCCTGTAAGAATCTGTAGTGCCTACTTTATATATAGTTCTGTGTTGGATCTGAAGTTAGTAGAGACAATGGATTGAAGTCACCCAGAGGAGAAGTATTTTTTTAAGGCTATCATGAATATTTCAGAAGTTTCAAGGGTTTTGCTTACAATTTAAAAATGCATTTACAAAAAATATTTTATATATATAAGTAATTATTTTGTATGTCTATTTAACAATATTTTAATATAAAGTAAAATATTTTTGTTTATTATGAGTTCTTATATAAACTGTTTAATCCTTTTGGTTAGTTAATATTTTACGTATTTGTGTTCTTGTCTGACATAAAAGCCTGAAATCAATGGGCCATCTATTTGCTAGAGAACATGTTACTGTTTATTCATAAAACTCAATATTTTTTTCTCTCTTCATTTAGGCTTCCGAAGAACTTTTCACAGTTCAGAACTGTGATCTCTGGCAAACAAATTAACCTCAAACCCCTGTATTGTAGGTTTCAGCAAAATTTGCTTGTCTCACTAGTTTGCTGGACCACACATTGCAGCTACGTCCAGAAACAGTTGCCAGGTTGCTATGTAGTCAGTATTATTTGTCTTTAGTAATGACGTCAGTTTGTCAGGTATAGTACCAGAGAACTTGTGTACACTTGCTCTCCTTGAGTGAGCTGATCCTTTTCCAGCAGTAGTCAGTCAATGCTGTCCAGCATAACATGAAGTCACCATGAGCCTAATAAAAGTTGACTGAAAACTCTGAAACTTTATTTACACTTTTTCTGTGTTTTTTTGTGTTTTATTTTAAATCTGTCTTGTTTTTCCAGTTATGCAACATAGTAAATACAGCTCTCTCTGCTTCTGTATTAATTATGCAAATTCATGTTTATCCCCAGGGATTTGTGGCAATGCAAGGGTCAAATTCTCTGTCAACTTGTAGAAGCCAGAAGCATTCCTGGAAGTCATGGGTTTGAAAGCCTCTAATTCATAATAGGTGACTATGAATATTGATATGATGAATTAATGGGGTTTGATGTAATAAAAATATTAAATCATAATTGCTGATAGCAAAATATTAAAATAGGAGAAATCTCAATTCAATAGAAACAAAACTCTTATGTGACCTGTAGTGTTTCTCTTCATTCTTTCCAACTGCAAAAGGATAACAATCCCTTCCCCAAAGCAAAAATTTCTGGTTTATACATTCTTATCAATTTTCTATACTTCCCATCAATGTATTATGTGAACTTTTCTAAAGCTCTGCATGGCAAAGCTTCCAGCACTGTTGTCCTCTGATCTCACAGGAGCTGCTATTTTTGACCCTTCTGGTCAGGATGGGACTTTGGTGAGGTGAAAACTACAATACCTGGTATTTACTCCCAGTGCTCTGAGCTGATACCAGCACCAGCTAGCCTAGTTTGTGTTTTTGTGTTCTAGCTCTCTGCCAAAGGATTGAATTACATTTTTAACTCCAAAGTTTTAATTTACGTTGTGGTTTGTGCCACACAGGATTGAAGACTGATCCTACTCAGATGTCAAAACAGTTTCTGACTTGAATCATTAACCTACACTACTTCTGACTGCTTCCATTACCCCTTCCTACCTAGGATGCCATTGCCCTAGCAGATTGAACTTTGAAGCTGCCTCTCTGGGCAGACATAAGTAGTTTGGATTTAATACTGGGAAAAGCCCATATGAGGAGCCTGTATCTCTGGAGCCGATTTTATTTCAGACACTAATAAAAATAATTAAATTGTAGTCACATCTATGTTGCTACTTAGCATTTCAGTAGAGGCTTCCATTTAATTAGAACTGATTTAAATAATTAGAAGTAGCGTAGTTGTTTTGGAGGTTGTGGCCTGAGACATACTCTAAAAATACCTTGCTGTTTTGAAGATAATGTATTCAGCCTATAATAACGTCTGTGAAGTTTGCAGTTATCTCTTCAGAACTGAGGAGGTTTCTGGTGTCTGAAAGCAAGTTTGGTAGGTTTTTCTTAAGCTATAGCCATTACTGAAATTAAGATTATCTTTGCTCTCAAACCAATGTCTCTGTTTTCAGTCTTTTAAACAAAATAATTTATGTAACGTGTTAACTAAATACCAGATCAGGCTGTGATCTGTAAATTCTTTTTACTGTTCCAGGTATCACCTGACTTGACAGCAAAAGGAATGAAAAATGATATTTTATATAAATCTCAGTATTTGCAAAGTAACAGGCATTGACACTTTCATTTCTGAAAAAAATGCAGATTTAGTATACAGATGATTAACGTTGATTAGCTTGGTGAATGTGCAAGGGACTAAAGAAGGGCCAGTGTTACAGGTAACACTGTAGTCTAAGGTGTTCGGGAGCTGTGCTTTGTACATACGAGAATTGTGAATCTTGTCCAAGATACTTGAAGACTATGGGATTTCGTGATGCCCATCTGTTTTCAGTCATACTTCATGGCTTGTTTTATCAAAATTGATTTACTGCTACTGCCTGTAACTTCTGAAAACTGTTAGGCACCATGTCTCTCCCTAAAACAATCAGAAGAAATTGGGTGACCTAAAATCTTTCCTTCAGTTACAACAGTTTAACTCTACAACCTCTATGTTTTCAATGAACAAAGGCATGTGTGGAAAGAATGGTTTAGTATTCAGGAATATTAGCCTAGACTTTGGCAGACCTCAAGGCAAGTCCGTGCTCTGCTATCTGTGAAATGAATTAAGTTTCAGAGCTCTCTTGATTTTATTCTCTTCCTATGAATTCAAGTGGCAATTTGCCTGCAACAAACTTTTCAAGAAAACAGTGCGCAAGGTGCAGGTACTTTTTGGCTTGGAGAAGGCAGGGATCCTCCTCTATGAGGAAAGAATTTCACCCAAAATATGAGAACATTTGGATACTGTAAAACTACCTCTTTAAAGATGAATCACAGAATTGGTCAGTATGGAAGGAACCACAGTGGGTCATCTGGTCCAACCTCCCTGCTTGAGCAGAATCATCCTAGAGCACGTGGCACAGGATTGCATCCAGACAGTTCTGAATGTCTCCAGTGAGAGATTCCACAACCTCTTTGGGCATCACTGTGGATCGCTGTTTGTAATTTCTCACATCTTCATGCAGATTGCTTTTGGAAGAAGTGTCCCAACCCTGCAGCAGCAACCGCGTGGGGAAAAGCAAAAGTAAAGTTACAGCAGGACATGTTGTTACGGTAGTTAATTGTGGGGGGGGGGGGGGCGTGCGCCTCCCTGCATCTCTACCCACTGACGGCTGCGTGTGCACTGGCACCACACCAAGGTTCACTAAGGTTTCCCAAATGCCAGGCAGGTAGGAAAAGGCAGATCAACCCCCGTCCCGGCGATCGCAGCACGAGCTGCCCGCTCCCCGCCCGTGGGCTGCGCTCGGCCCCGCCCGGTCCCGCCCGGTCTCACCGCCTCGGCGCGGCCGCGCTGCCAATGGGCGGCCGGGACAGGGGCGGACCCCGCCGGGCCCCCGGCGGGGGGTTTATATCGGCCTACCCGCGGGACCGCCGGGGTCGGCACCGACACCATCCCCAGGACGATGGACGGCGGGAGGCAGGTGGCGAACTTCGGGGCCGGGCCGGCGAAGCTGCCGCGCTCCGTGAGTAAGGGCCGGGCTGGGGCACGGCGCGGGTGGGTGTCCTCGTCCTCACGGCTTCCCCGCGGGCGCCGGCTGCAAAGCAAGGCTGGGGAAGCTCGAGTAAATAGTCATTAAAAGAGTTGAGCCGCACAGCGCCGAAACCTCCTTTCTTCTCCCTTCCCCACACAACGAGCTGCCATGGTAAGCTTGCAGTTTTGGAAGCGAGCCCTAATGTGGTTTTTGGATTGCTCTCTGAGTTGTTTTTTTCCAAACCAGATCATATGGCATCCAGGGCATTTCGTTAGTTTTGGGATGGGAAGTAGGTACTCAGTGCAGAAGGGTAGCTGTGTAGAGTATTCCATGAATCGTCTTTTTAAAGAAATTATAGTGAGTGTAGCGTAGACTCAACCTTCTGGAAAGTTGCATCAGCAGCCGTGGATTATCCAGTGGGATATGGAGAGAGGGTGGTTTTTTCCAAATTGCACGCATCTGACTTTCAACTAAGGGTTATGTACTGTGGAATTATTTTTTTTTCTTGGTTCTTTTCTTAGTTCCCTTTGTAGGGGAAGAGAATATCTGTGTTATTTCTTTAAAAATTTTCTTTAGGCAAATGAATTTGCTGCAGAGAAGCTTTCTTGATTTTTTTGTTTGTTTGTTCCCTCTCCCTCCACTCTCCTTTCCCCTCCTTCTTTTTTCTCTCAGAAATGTCCTTTGTAGGTGAGGTTGCCAAGAAATTTGTTGTTCTGTCCTGAATCCTTAGTTTCCAAAAAGGGCTCTCAATGGGACTGCTGTAGTACCCAGGTCTGTGACAGACTATTGAAAACTGGATTTAGGGTTTGAGTAGGTCTTTGCTGAACTCTGTATTATTAATCTGTTTTCTTCTCTTGAAGTGCAGTGTTCCTATGTGGACTACTCTATCATCTTGCGTGTTTCTCTTTGATTGCGATTCACGTGAAGTACTCAGACTCATTGAAGCATAAAGGTGGATGGAGCAATTTGTGGCCATTATAAGACGTGTTGTTGATGTCTGCATGGGCAGATTGTCTGATAAATATTACTAGCAGAACTGGATTTTATCAAGCAGTTCTAGTAGTCTGTGTGCTCCCTTTCATTTTTCCCCCCTTTTCTGGCATGGATAAATTTGATCGTGGAACATGGTATTTAAAACTTCATAATCTCTAAAATAAAAAGCAGCACAGTTGTTTTCAGTTGACCTCTTGCTAACCAGCTGTTACAGTTTACAGACCATGCAGATACCTTGTCAGCAAGGTAGATCTCTTGTTCCTGAACCTGTCCAGAGTGTGCAGTTTCTTGTTAGATCCTGGGGTGCATTCATGTAGCATTTGTTTTGCTGACTGTTCTGCTGGGGGTCCCTCTTCTCCCACTTCTTTAGGAAAGCCAAGAGTGTTCTGGCTCTCATACGAGAATTTACTGAAATCAGAAGCTGCAGATCCAGTGGCCAGAATCTCATTCTACTCTGTTAATATTGAAGAGCTATTGGAGAAGACAGAAAAAAACGTAAGGCTGAAGCAGAAGATTACTTGGCTAGGACTTATAGGAGTGACCTGGTTTTTTTGGTTGTCTCAAAATTTTGCTTCATTTCTTTCTTAACTTTCAATAACATAGAAAAGGCTCATCCTCAAAAAGTGTGGAGCTTCATTCTGTAAAACCAGTCATTGTCCTGTTGGCTTGGTTTAAGATATTCAATTCCCCAAGCTGACCTTTTTCTTTATGTTTTTTCAATACCTTGTTTGTCCTATTTACACAAGTCAAGTGAAAGATCACAGATGCAGAGGTGGGTATGGGTGTTTAGAACGCTTGCTTAGAAAGAGTTTGTATGAAAACATGAGGTGTTTTGTAAAGCTTAAGAGTTTAAGAGTTCCGTTTGACTTCTAGAAATCATTCTGAAATCTGGAAATGTGATAACTTAAAACATGGTCTCCACAACAAGCATATGATTTAAGTTGGCTATCTTATGAAGACCTTTCAGCTGCTAGATAGAATGAAATTATGGTGACTATACTTCTGTTAGACTCACTTGGCAACTGTCAGGTTATTGCAGTGTAGAGTAGCTGGCATAGGCATGATGCATCAGCAACTCCAGATAGTTGAAAAATCCCTTAATTTATTTCTGGATTTTTTTTTCTTTTGTTAGGTATTATTAGAAGCACAGAAAGATTTGGTGGACTACAAAGGGCTTGGTATAAGTGTTCTTGGTAAGACTTGAAAAATTCTACATTTTTCAGAATTTCGGTGTTTTATCAGAATTTCGGTGTTTTATCAGAATTGTTTAATAAGATTTTTTGATCTTAGTATTTCAGCTCCTTTTCTAATACCTTATTCTGGTAGCATGTATGTCCAGAGATCACTGTTTCATGGTCTATTTCCACCATTCATTAGAGGATGCTAAAATGATAAATAGCCTGATGTTTAGTGATTCAAAACAAAGGACTAGAGACAAAAGATAACAAATCATATCTCAAACATTAGTACTTTCAGGTCTTTGGAATAGATGTGTGTGTGTGTATATATATATATATGTATATATATATATATATGTATATATATATATAGGCAGTTTATAAAAAAATGATTTTGCATAACTATGAAAGACTATGTACGTATACACCCATACTGTATACAGATGTACTGTATACGTGTGTCTGTATATACGTGTATAGATACCATATATAGTTAGTATCTTACATACTGGATGGCAAAATGCTTTACATACATTTGATGTATAGCATCCTTCCCATTAAGAAGGTAGTATTGTCTTGCCATGAGGAGGAGATGTCTTCTGTGCCATATAGGTAGCTGACTGGCTTTTCAGCCCCAGCTGCACAAAAGGTTTATGCGACAAGATGGTCAGCACTTTACTAGTCCTATCAAACTGTTTAGTTGCTAAAAGTAAAATGTGCAGCTGCACAGTTTGGATTAATATTTAAATTGTATGCCTACACATGGAAGGCAGCCTATGGATTTAATAAGAGGGATTAGTATTAAGTATCCTTAATGTTTAATTACCATTACTATATGAAGAAGCCTTGCTAAAAATAATAGAACAAAACAAACTCCTGTACCTTATTATATACTTGCTACAACATTATTAGCAGAGAAGATTCTTAGAGTGAGGAAAAATTAAACCTTTGTAGGGAGTAATTTTTTTTTCCCTGCAAACGTAGTTGCTCTTGGGAGTAGTAGGTTCATGTGTGTCCAAATGGACAGGATTTGCCTGTATCTGGACAAGACTGCAGATATAAGTCTTCTCTGGGTATTTAGAAAGGGTCGGAAAAAAAAGAAGTAGAAGTGGGAACTGGGAATGACAACCTTCAGGCATTTTGGGTCAGTAGTGTAAAAGATTTAAAGCTTAACAGAATTTTTAAATAAAATTCATGTATTACCATCCTGTTTCATGCTGTTTTTATTTTCTGTTCCATCAAAGAAATGAGCCATCGTTCCTCAGATTTCACAAAAATTTTAAATACAACTGAAAATCTCACGCGTGAATTGCTGTAAGTGAATTACTTTCTGCTTATTTTTATTTTATGATTGTTCTAGTTACATCAATAATGTGGAGACCTTTCCGTGAAAGCACCTGTTTGGTTGTTTTTCCATGCATAGGTACTGTGTATGATAGAGTCATAATCTCGAGGAGGACACTGATCTTCTGTTCACCTGATACTTATATTTTTGAATTTGACAAAGAGCTCCTATTAAGTTAAGATGTTTTTTATATGACTACTGCACACTGACAAGTTGACTACATTTTGAAATGTGGATTTTTGTCACCTCTATAGAATTCATGACGGACATGACCTTAAAGGAATAAATGCAAACAATAGAAATCAGTTCTATAGTGGTATAGGGGTGATGTCTGCATTGCTTGTAAGTCCAGTTTTATTAACATAAGCTCTATGGATGTGTGTTAGAATTGCTGATCGAGAGCTCTTTTCTTATGTGTAGTATGACACATTTTTTTACAGTTTGAATTATATTATATATTATAAATATATAATGGATTAGAATTACTATTCTCATAGCAGTTAATAATGTTGGTGATTTACATCAGTGCTTGACCCTCAGTCACAGCCAGAACTGTCAACAGAGGGATTTTAATGAATAATTTGAGCAAGTAATTTTGTGACTGTATGAGCAACACTTGCTCTGCACGTATAATTTACTGTACCATTGCACTTTCAAACTGAAGGGTCTCAAAGTGGAATTCTACTGGGAGCACTTTGGTGTGAAGTCCTTAGCCTGGCAGAAAAGCCATGAAGATAGCAATAGACAAAATTAAGTCAGCTTTAATTCTGATGGAATGTCATTCAAGTTTCTATGTACTATGATAGTACAGCTACTTGGGAATGAATTCATTTAATGCAGTCCTCAGGGGTGGGGAAGGAAAGCTATTCAGAAAATTTATATCACTGAAATGTATAGCATTATTCTTAAGTATTTGTTACTCAAGACCAGTGCTGAGGTAAGTTAATGGGATTGGGTCTAACATCTTGGCAAAGAGTCTTTGAAAATTACAGCGTTCTTCCTCAGTTGCTGTTAAATGCATAGTATTGAGTAATATGCATTCTGTGTCTTCTGGGAATAATAGAAATGGTTATTTCTTTTATGCAGAAATATACCAGACAACTACAAAGTTCTTTTCCTTCAAGGAGGTGGATCTGCTCAGTTCAGTGCAGTCCCACTTAACCTTATCGGTTTAAAGGAGGGAAGACAGGCAGATTATGTGGTTACTGGAGGTTGGTCAGCAAAAGCTGCTAAAGAAGCGGAGAAATATGCTAAAGTGAATATCATTCATCCGAAACTGGGAGCCTATACAAGTAAGTTGATGATTGCATCCATCTATGTGAATGCTTAGCTTTTAGCCTTGCTCTAAAAATGGATCTAACTTAGCTATTGGGCTGTTAAATGTTAACTAGAGTTGACTGCCCAGCACTCAAAAGATTGTCTGCCACATCTCTCAGCATTCATCACTGGGAGATCTGTTAAATGACTTAACAGTCTCCACCAGAAAAAAGATTGCGAAATAAGGCTGAGCAGATTCCAGAAAATAAGTGGCAAGAAGCAAGTGTCTAAGTAGAGAAGTGGTCTGGGTTGTCTCAGTTTCTTTTAACATTTAACTGAGTTCTTAAGCTATTCACAGGGATATTGTGAGGTGTTTCAGTTTCATATGCAATCGGTGATGAGATTGCTCTAAAATTTAGAACCATGTCTGGGATTTTAACCCTCTTGAACCAATATATGGGAGACCTGAATTCTATTGCCTACTTGTAAGGATTCCTAAATACTTCTATTTCCCAGCCCTGTATCACTGAATATACATAAATAATTCTTGGAGCAGGAACGCATGAGTCCTAGTTTCTATTACTGCTAGTTTTGCTCACTTTTCTTCCCTCTGGTCCAAATTATAGCATTTGAATGGGGAAGATTGGCAAAAAGAAAGACCAAGAATATCCCCGTGTGAGTTAGTATATTAACTGGTGATTAGGGCACTAACTTGGAAAATAAGTTTATGTTCTCTGAGGCACAGGAAGGAATGGAACCCACAACTTTTCAGTCTGGGGGAGCATATTCACTATTTGGTAGCTGTAGATAAGGGGAGAGGCAGTAAATAATCTTCCCCTCCCCCAGCTCTGTCTTCCCTCAGGAGGAGGAGAAAAGAAAGGAAGAGCAATTGGAGAAAAGAGAGGAAGAGCAATTATTTGTTCTATGCAAAACCTGTTCTGTGCTGTCAGGACATGCCTTTATATTGCCTGTTGACATAGGAAATCTTTACAGTTTTGTAAATCAGTTGCAAAGCTTAAAATGGGAGGAAGGTAGATAACTTTGTGTTTGTTCAGCTTGGGTGAGACTGAAATGCTTCTGGGTTTGCACAGAAACACGGCTTTAGAGAACTTTGGCAGTGAGAATTTGGATGCTTCAGTGGTTCCAAAGGCAGCAAGAGGATTCTTGAACCTGCTGCCTGAATTCCTCTGAAATGCTGTTTTGGCCCCCTAGGACAGTAGTTTATAGTCTGGAATTGTAAACTTGATGAAAACAGTTTGAGAAATAAGGGGTGAAAATAAAAAGGTTTTGCAAGATTAATGATGGCTCATCAGATACACTGTCTTCCTGATAACAACATAATTAATGCTTTATACTGCAAAACTGCTCTGCATTTGCACTTAGGTTCCATGTTCAAGTAGAATTGCATGCCAAGAAAATTACTTGTCTCCAACTGATCTCTGGGTTTCTTTTTTGTCTGTCTCAGACATTCCTGACCCAAGCACTTGGAATCTTAATCCAGATGCATCTTACATCTATTATTGTGCTAATGAAACTGTCCATGGTGTGGAGTTTGACTTTGTACCTGATGTCAAAGGAGCAGTCTTGGTTTGTGATATGTCATCCAACTTCCTGTCCAGACCCGTGGATGTTTCCAAGGTAAAGTATTGGACACAGTGGCCACAAAAAGCATTTTCAAACTTGAATGCATATAATTAAGCACTTAGAAATGTCTGGATGGCCAGAGATGCTGAGTGGTGAAATTAAGGATGTTTCATTAATTGAATATCTGATTATGGATAGAAGTGTTGAATTTGAGATTTCCATGTCTATCTGTTTTCCTTATTTTTTCATGAAAACTTACTAAACTATCTTAAAATTTTTCGTGTTAATAGCTGCCCAAGATTATTTGTCTACTTGGAGGTCTTCACTGTGTACTATCATAGTACACAGAAACTTGAATGACATTCCATCAGAATTAAAGCTGACTTAATTTTGTCTATTGCTATCTTCATGGCTTTTCTGTCAGGCTAAGGACTTCACACCAAAGTGCTCCCAGTAGAATTCCACTTTGAGACCCTTCAGTTTGAAAGTGCAATGGTACAGTAAATTACACGTGCAGAGCAAGTGTTGCTCATACAGTCACAAAATTACTTGCTCAAATTATTCATTAAAATCCCTCTGTTGATAGTTCTGGCTGTGACTGAGGGTCAAGCACTGATGTAAATAACCAACATATGAGAATAGTAATTCTAATCCATTATATATTTATAATATATAATATAATTCAAACTGTAAAAAATATCATCTGAATCATATTTAGTCTGTAGATAGTATATATATAGGCTATACGGGGTACTGTGAGTCAGATTTTTTAATCTTGCATCTTATATGAGAAATCTGTAACCCCTTTTAAGTTCCCAAAGCTTCCTGTGCTGCATAATTATGGTGTCTGCTTCACAGATAATACAGAGGCAGAACATAGTATTTGCCTATGTTTGTAAAATGTGTTATGAGTAGAAGTGTTTCTGACTAGTGAAGTAGCATGTTTGACATTTCTTACCTGTGTGTAGCAAAAAGGAGTAATTTTTAGTGCATTTATCATGGCCTCTCCTGATCTTCCTTTTTGAGCAGGTGGATTTTATGATGCCTGTCCTGAAATACCAGATGGGTTGAAAATACTGTGAACTGTGTCTGAATTTATTTTTAGTAAATTTGCTCAGAGTAGTGTGAAATTTGGGCAGGCTTCCTTGAGAATTATTTGTGGTTATTAAATAAACATTTAGCAAATTGTTGTGAAACTTGTGATTATCTTCCTCAGTTGAATAGCTGTTAAGTGCACTTTGAAATCAGAGCTTCTCCTAACTCTTCTTTTGACCTACAACTTGCTCATTTTCAACACATTCTCTGGTATGTTCAGCTGAGTAGTATGCCTGTTGTATAACGATACTGGTGTTTTACTCAGTTGTAAGTGAATGCATGTAGCAAGTCTTTCTTTTCTTCTTCCTTTTAAAGTTTGGTGTGATTTTTGCTGGTGCTCAGAAAAATGTTGGCTGTGCTGGAGTTACTGTTGTAATAGTACGTGAGGACTTGCTGGGATTTGCACTGAAGGAGTGCCCTATTGTACTGGATTACAAAACACAGGCAGCAAATAGCTCTTTGTATAACACTCCACCATGCTACAGGTAAGTCACCGTGCTATGCGCTTTCCCTTATTCAGAAAACTGCTGCACTGCCATCTGCTGCTCTTACCTAGAAAAGCTTCCAAAGTTGAGTATTTGCTCTCAAGTCACTGATATGTTGGAGTCTTTCACGTGACTCCTGTGAAAACGTGGGGTGTCCAGCCATGTGACTGTAGTAGCGTTTGGGTTGCATAGTGCAACTCAGCCACAAAGGGCGTGGTCTTTTTCAAGCTAAATATTGTATGTCATAACTCCACTGTATAAGTTTAAGGATGCAGTTCTGATTTACAAGAACACAGCTCTAGTCAATTCAGTGGTGATACTTTGATCATTGCAAATAGGTAATTTGGCACTTAGACTTTCTTCTTGGACTAAGTGCAGTTTTCTCCTCAGGTTATTCTCAGCATTTGAAACTCCAGATACCTATTGATTTTCTTTAATAACAATATTTACTATTTTCCAGTAAAGTTTTAAATAATATAAAGTATCACAAAACTACATATTCACAACTGTTGGTTTTGAAATGGAACTGTAGAAGAATTTTTTTAGAAGGCAGTTTAGTTGTTGCTTTGCTTTATTCTCTAGTACAATTTTCTGTATTTCTTTGACTACTGTCTCAGTGTTTGACTTGGTATCCAAAAATAAAATTGATCAAGCTTCCTAGTCATTGCTAACAATCAAGATCATGAAATTTTCATGTACCTAATGATTTCATGTATACAAGGAGCAGAACAGACTACACCTTGCTTTTTTAAAATCACTATCTCCTGGCTTCTGATTGATAGCTAATGAAAAGATGCTTTGCTACTGGAATATTTAGATTTTGAGCCAGTATACCTTCCCATTCTTAATCGGAAGAACTTTTATACCCGAGTCCACTGAAATGATTAAAAGAAAAAAAATTCAAGTATCCTTTTTTCCCCTTGCTTTTTAAAAATAACTTTGAAAATAACAATTTCTACTTTTCAAGGTAAGATTTCCTTTTCATTCACATAATCTGATAAGGCAGTGTTTAGTCTCAGCTTTAACGTCTTGTTCATACATGCCAGAATTTGCAAAGTTTAGGCTGCCTAATGATTTCCAGCAGATATTAAACAAACTGTATAGGCCTAAAGGTCAGTGATTCTTGTGTGTAAGGCCTATAACTTAATGCCGTTGCTTACTTGAATTCAGTAAAATTTGAGGTGATACTGATTTTATCTCTGAATCTGCTGATTGTCACTGCAAAGTGTATTATTGCAATGACATAGGGGCAGCTGTCCTTATCAGAAGAACAGTATATCTTGTGAGCATTTGTTTATTGCAGATTTTACAGTGCAGAATTTGTTTTCCCCAGTCATATGTGTACTGTAGAATGTGTAGTACTGTAATGGTGTATTCTTACTGGCAGCCTGTCTGCCCTACTGGCTGGGTACACCCAGCATTCTTAGGGCTGCTGTTAAGAATTAACTATACAGTGTTTCCAGATTTTTGTCTTCTAAATGTAGCTTTGTAACATAGGCAGTATGTATGTCTTTTTTTTTTCCCAGTGACCGATGAAGCCACTATTTCATGATCGATTATTTGCCAAGTCACACATACTGTTTTTGGACATTGTATACTTGAAAGTGCCAGCTTTTAAATCCGGCCATTCATGTTTTCCAAGTACGAAGCTATTTCCATTTGAAAAACTGAAGTTCTGCTTAGTTGCAGCACTTGAACGCAGTGTTGTTCCTCTGTTTGAATAGCAAAACAAATAAAATTCTGTAGCTTTATTTTAGCCACTGCAAAGAACTTATGAAAAGAAAGTGCTGCTTTAGGTATAACTCAGTATCTGTCAGTAACCTTAACAGGGTAGTGAGAGGTTAAGGGAGCAGAAAATAAAGTTAAACCAACAGTCTTTCTCATTTCTGATCACTGTCTTACCAGATTTCACTTCATGCTACAGACCCCACTGGAGTACACTCCAGAATCCAGAATGTAATGGACTGAAATGTTGGCAGGATGCGCATCTGTTTGGCTTGGCTCTAACTGTCTGTTCCAGTTTAAGGAACTGGCAAAGCTTCTTAGTTCTCTTTTTCTCTACTCTTTTCCTTTCACTTGCTAATGATTTGCTGGCAAACAGGCATGAAATATTAAATGAATTTGCAAAAGCTGCTTCAGCAGGATGTTATAAATTAAGGTGATGCTGATGGCTTTAAACTCATGGTGCTACAGAGTTGACTCCATGACCCTGATCTGTTTAGCTAAAATTGGCAATGAATTTGCTATAAAAATCTCATTTCCAAGCTCTGGAATGCATTTTGCATTTAAAATTGTTCCAGAAACATTATTTTCACTGACATAAAAGAAGGATAAAAGATTTCATCTGGCCCAGCTTTGTGAATGACTGTAGGACTGACTTCTTGGAGTTAACTTGTCCAAGAAGTTTTGCTCAAGGAAGTGAGGACAAGAGGTGATTGTGGCCCTGTATATTTGGCAGGGGTGGTGTAGGCTATACTTCACTTAAATCCTTTATACTGGGGTACTTCACAGCATGCTGTTATAAATGTGGCAGGATTGTGCTCTCAGAGCTCTAAGGTGCTTGTAAAAGGCAATCTGTAACCTTGATTTGCAGCTTTTCTACAGTGTTCAAAGATTTGGTACTGTCATCCTCTTAGAAATTAAAAGCAGCAAAATTAAAACAGTCTTCTGCTAGATAGGTGTTAGGGAAACTTGTAGGGTAATGTTCTCTGAGCACTCCCTTGGAATCTATAATGAAGGAATTAATAAGAACAAACTTGTTAGAAATAGACCATAAAAACTTGTGAGCACGTTTTTATGTAAATTGTTGTAGTCTTCATTTGCGAAGCCCAGCCATGATGATGATGATGTAGTCGTGGGAAATGCCTGAACTTGAACAAGCTGAGTTTTGTAGGAAAAGCACAAAGGCAAAAGGCCTCAAGGATTTTTTATGTTGCACTTAGTAACTAGCTTTGAAATACTTGGTCCCAAGCCATGTCATGCCAGTAGGCTTCCAGATCTCTACTTAGAACTTGAATGATAATGAATAATTAAGTGTATTACACCACTATTTGTTTTGCCAAACTTCACAGTTCATGTCAGCAAAAGGTCTTTTTAGACAAAAATGGGATTAAAGTTTTTATTTTTAACATTTGTGAAAATGTGGTTAAATTTCTGGCATTATTAATGCACATGCATTTGAGATTCACCATTGTATTTTTGCTAAAGCAGCTGCACAGGGTGAATGCTATTAACTTCTATGCTAAATCTGGCTCCTTCTAGGACCTGACAGGCAGTTGTGTAGTCAATGAATTGGCAGTCCTTGCAGCATGTTTAGGGATGTCCTTGGGAGCGCTGCATGGCTGCAGGAAACCTGTAGGACATGTCCTTCTGTGCTACAAAAGATTAACTTTGATCCAGCAGATTTGTTGCTGAAACATTTTGCAAACTATTAGACAAGACTTTTTTCTTTTCTGCTTAAATATCTCACTGAAGAATTTTCTTTTCCTTTTGCAGTATTTATATCATGGGATTGGTACTGGAATGGATAAAGAATAATGGTGGAGCTGCAGCTATGGATAAACTTAGTTTAATCAAATCACAAATGATTTATGATATTATAGACAAATCTAATGGATTTTATGCGTAAGTTGCTATGCTTTTCCTTTTGGTTTCGATATTTGTTACAGAGCCAAACATGTTCATAACTTTCAAGAGTTTGATTGCAGTGTATTTTTCAAGTCACCGTTTTTGAGGACTCCCACAGAAATTATTTGTGCAAACCATTTACTTGGTAACTGTCCAAGGCTGACTTTCATTCCGGTAGGAAGTTACTCCAAATGATCCTGTACAGATCAATATTGAAGCATACTGAAAACATATTCTAAATTTAATAAAATTCAGGAGCCTAGGAGAAGAGTATACTAAACACAGATAGGCAGATTCTGGTTTGTATACTTACTGAATTTCTTGGGGAAATACAGAACAAAACAGAGAAAGTGATCTGTAAGAAAGAAATTGTAGAGACCACTTTTGCATTGTATTCTCCCTACCACCTCTTTCAGTAGTCAAAAAATCTGCTTTTTCTCCGTCAAGCAGTGCATTTTTATTTGCTAATCATGCTAAGTACTGAAATGCTTTCTGAAATAAAAGAAGATCAGACCTCAAAATGGAATAAATTTTCTTTATGTGCTTTATGTACGTTTATTTTCTTCAGTTATTTTGATGGCTTTCCAAAGCAGATTTAACCCTCTGATTTTTACATATTGTTGTAAGGTATTTTTCAGCTCACAGGACCTATGTACAGTTAAAAGCTGAAGTTGTAATAATTTTAATATTCACCAAGCGCAGCCTAGTAATTGAGTATGAAAATGCAAAATATTTTCCTTCACTTTCAGTATAAAAGCAACAGTTTGGGGACCTAACTAATTTTCAAGTCCAAGTTAGGATAGGGCAAATTAAATTTGGATTTTAGATTAAAGCTGGTTGCAGTCTTAATTGGCAGGGATAAGGTTTCATCATAATATATAGTACATTGGGACTGTGATCCTACCCCAACAAAATCTGGAGGGCTTTTTATAAACCTCAGAAAGGAAATAAAGCCTTGAGAAAAACATTTTGTGACAAACAGAAATCTGTTTCTGGCAAGTTGGTCTGTAAGGCAATGAGTGGGAAATGCAGTGCAGATGGGATGGTAAATAGTCAGCTGGGAAAGCAGAACAAGCTTCACTGACTGAGCTGTAATGCATCTTCTGGAGCAATACAGTTAAGATTGTGAATTTTTTTATTGTATCTATGACTAAAAGGAAGACTTAATCTGAAGATGCCTTCCCAGCTGTAATGTGCCACCTAATCTGTGGAATGCTTCCCTGGGTAAGCAGTGTGGCAAGCCATTTAGCAAATGGAGCCTTTCTTCCATGAAGTGCTATGTGCCATTAGCAGTTTGCTTTCCAAAGTCTGTGCACCGAGTTACATCAGATTGTCTAATAGCGACTGAATATTCTAAAAACTATAGCATGGCTACAGTAATTCAGGCATGGGAATGCTTTTAAGCATAGGCCTTTTCGAAGAGTGTTTTTGTGGTTGAGCCTGAAGCAGAAAATTTGAATAGGCAGGTATTATGATGGATTTTTTTTTTTTTTCGTTTTGGAGACGTATGGACAAAGGAACAAGGGAGAAACTAAGAAGAATGATACCCTTTCTTTGCCAAATAGAATAATAATAGGTATGAAATATACATGAAGTTTATGAGAACTTATTCCTAATGAATGCCTGCAAAAATTTACATCACAGCCTGAGGAAGGAATAAATCTGAAGGCTTCATATCTCCTTTGTAACTACAACCACTGAAGAAAGATATTTAAATCTTCTCCAGTTTCCCCATCCTTTCTTACCTTCACAAAATAATTGAAAAGAAATGTATTTTGAATTTTCCACTTTAAATTAGGTGGAATTTTAAGGTTTTAAAGAGCTGTGGTGCATCTTGTATATGTTGTGGCCATGTACACAATGCCACATTTGTTCTAGAGATACCTCTTCTCTCCTTGAAGAGATGATTCTGAGTAATACTGATTTAGAAAGTGGACTGAAACCGCTAACAGAAGTCACTGATGTCTGTGGAAATTTTGTAATGCTGTATTTTTATACTTCCTTTACCTTTGTTTAGCTGAGTCTGATTCTGGTATCATGTTTGACTAGCTGAGTAAAAATAAGTGTGTTAGTCTTTGAAAACAAAGAAAAGAAACTCCATGAGACTTACTCGAAATTCACTGTACCTAAACTCACTTATCCTAAGTAACTGTTTTCTTTCTGTTTTGGTTTTTCTTAGGGTGGTTTTTTTGTGTGGTGTTTTTTTTTTTTATTATTTTTTTATTTCATCTATGTACAAACCTCTTACACATTTCTCTGGGGCAATTTTGAGTATGTCGGGAAGGGTTAATAAGCCTTCCACTTTACCATTTCCATTAATATAGTTGGTTAAAAAAGGAAGGTTGCTTTCTTTCACAGAAAATAATGACCTTTTTGATTACAGAGGATCAACTTTGGTTCTAAACGGATGTGATTATTCACATTCTGAAATTGTATATAGCTGAAAACATAAATTCAGCATAAAGTGGGGCTAAGTATTACATTCTGCAATCTTTCTAGATGTCCAGTGGAGAGAAAGAACCGAAGCAGAATGAATGTTCCTTTCCGTATTGGCAGTGTTAAGGGTGATGAAGCCCTGGAAAAGAAATTTCTTGAGAAGGCTGTGGAACTTAACATGATATCTCTGAAAGGACATCGGTAAGTATTAGTCAGACGAATCTCTTTACTATGCAGAACAAACTATTACTACGGTAGTGATACAGCAGCAGGCATTGTGCATTGACTTACCAACCTTTCTCATCATAAGCTCTTTCTCATATTGGTTTGGCATCACTTGAGAGGAGTCTAGAGACTGTAATCAGAGACTACTGGTAGCTCAACTACTGCTTAGGTGTGGTGGTGGGCTTCAGAGAGCTTTCTGCTTAATTCTGCTTTCTTTGGCAAATCTGTCTCTGTGCAAATGCCAAAGAAGGTGTCACTCGATGTTAGATGGTGGCTTGTCTGCCTGGTGACAAGAGTTCTTCCCCATGTTCAGTAGTGTTTGTGGGATTAGCTTTTTGATGTCATAGAGCTACAGCTTTGGAGCTGTAAATAACTGATAAATACTAAGCTTCTCTAGATCGCAAGCTTGCCTTGAAGAATTAAATATTGCTTCTCAGTCACATAAAATATGAGTTTTATCCTTTTAGAGTAGGGATGGGTTTAAATGTCTGTGCATGTTATTAATGTGGGGGTTTTTTTAGAATATGCAAAACTTTTGGGTTTTTTTCTCCTCTCTTCTTTTCAATTCAGATCTGTGGGAGGAATCCGTGCCTCTTTATATAATGCGGTGACTGTAGAAGATGTTCAGAAGCTTGCAACATTCATGAGAAGCTTCATGCAGATGCATCAGTCATAAATGCCCTTGGGTTAGAGCCATGCTGCACATCTATGAAATAAAAGCTAAAGAGTTTGAAAGTTGCTGTGGTACTGCCCAGCTATAGCACACAAGTTGTATTTTCTTTTAGTTCCTGTAGCTACTTCAGTTAACTGCGTGGGATTGAGGCCCAGTCTTGCAATGACTTGTCAATCTTGTCTTTGCTGAAGGTGAGGATCCCTAGACTGATCACAATTAGTTCCAAAATTTGAAAAACAGTATTCTCAGTGTGTAGGTAAAACATGAGTAGCATTGTAAGATGCTATGGATCTGAGTCTGTTTCTTGCTTCTAGTCACAAATAACTTCAGCAATGTCTTGTTTTCAGTAAACTTCAGAAAACAAAATTTGTCATAAACTTTCTGTAATGCTTTACAAATACTCTGTGACTGCACAATGAAGCTAATGTGGTCCCTAAGGACATCTAGTTGCCTTATTGGATATATTCCAACAGTATACCACCAGCAGTATTTAGGAGTTAATACTGGTGTTCCTACCTTGAAAACCCTACCTTCAGACTACTCCTCCCATGCTTGAAGTACTATCATAACAATTGCAAATAACTAACTGTGGTTAAAGTCTGTAGGACTGGGCCTCTTTTCCTATTATCATTTATTAGTTTAAAGCTAAGATTCATGAGTCTGATTAAATCAATTTATAAGATTTTTTTACTTCTCAATGCATTTTGTATATTAAAATCCTAGATTATTAATTTTATATTCTTATTTTGTAGTATGCCTATTTGCTGCTGCCAAAAACTTGTTCTTAATTTGTTAACTTTGTGCCAAACTGAATTGCTGTATTCCACTCAATGGACTGGTGACTTTCTCTGCACTGACTTCCTAGCCCAAAGTGCAGCAGACCTTCTTGTCTGGTGCTTCTTAAATGTCTTCACTCTCCAATTGCTCCAGTACTTTTTCTGCCTTTTCGTTGTTTCAGTTCTGTAGGCTTTTGTATGTGGAACTTTGTCCAGCTGTAGTAAATGCAAGTCTTAACTTCTCTGCCTTTTCCTGACACTACGTCACACTTTTGGTCCTACTGTCTCACTTGATCCTTCTGCCTTATTGCAGACTTTGATACTCTGGGCTAGAGAAGGAACTATGGTTATGCAAAGATCTTCAGAAGATCTTCTAATATAGTACCCTTGAGTTACTTTCCTTTCTCAACTTGTGACTGTACTGCCAATGACCATATATTGACACTAACCTCCTATTTTAACTTGCATAGAAGCTATCTCCTACTATCACAGTGTTTATCATTACTGCAGCTAGTTTTGGACTGTAAACTCTTCGGTACAGAATGGGGATTTTTTTTTTTGGATTTTTATGTAATGTCAGTACAGTAGTAACAATTTAATAATGATAATGATGTATTGTCCCTTTGTTGATGGAACTTCACAGCAAATCACTGGAATGTGCTGGGTTTTAGTTACATTCCTATTTTAAGATTACTGTTTTAATTTTTTTGTAAACTTAGTGTAACTCAAAGTAATTAAAAAAATTATGTGAAGAAAATAAAACTTAATCACGTCATGACATGAAGTACCAGTGTGTGAAACTTTTTGCTTTCGTCACTTTCAGAAGGATGAGAAGTCATGAATAACATATGTTAGAATTTTAAATTCTGGTATCCATCATGGCTAGGCTTTGTGAACGAAGATTTGGGAAGGGCTCTACCCACGTTTGATACAAGCATGTTGGTGACTAAAAAGGCCAGTATGAGATAGGCACGTCCGGTTGCAAAAGGCACAACAGAAAGACTCCTTAGGAAATGTATTCTGGAAGGCACGATTCTTTCTGTGTTGTCTTTTCTCCTCTAGAGTGATCCTGCGTGCTTTCTCAAAGGCATCAGCAGCGTTATAGATGGTGTGTCTCCAGGCCTCCCGATTGGAGGCCAGAGTAGACCAGTTATGTTGATCAGTATGGCCAAGGCTGAGATGTTGTTTCAGGGAGTCCTTGTATCTTTTCTTTGGGGCTCCTCTCTTGCGGCAGCCAGTGGCAAGTTCCCCATAAAGCAAGATCTTCGGGAGGCGGTGGTCCTTCATCCTTGAGACGTGCCCTGCCCAAGGCAGCTGTGTTCTCAGCAACATGGCCTCAATACTTGTGACTGCTGCTTGTTCTAGAACAGATGTATTGGTCACATAATCTGACCAGTGGATGTTTAGGATTGTATGGAGACAGCGTTAATGGAAACGTTCTAGGAGTCACAGGTGGTGTCAGTAGATGACCCATGATTTGGATCCATATAAGAGAGTAGACAC